>NC_091618.1:974318-1299090 GCF_027580195.1 Bos mutus
GAGAATAACACCCAGAGCATGGTCTCGTCTCTGCTCCCCACTGCGTCTGGGACTGGGTTTCTCAGCGTCGCTGGGTGCGTGGCAGAGGGTGGCCGCCCTGCAGCATGTGAGTTAAAAGTGCTCACTTCTGGCCTCCAGTAGAAATCCAGTTCCAAATTTCTGAGGCAGAGACTGACTGTTGGGTGTGCGTGCCGTGGGGTTACGTGGTGACAATGGGAAATCCATCCTTGGGAGCACGGAATGGTTCTGAGAAAGGAAATGGGAGCTGTTGGGGACTGGGCCAGAGCACACACAGATGGAAATGTTCCCACTTTGATGAACCTGTCTGGGACTTAAAAGTCAGAAGACTCAGAAAGATGCTGCGGCGATTTCTGCATAAACATGTGCTTTGAGTCAGCTGGCTTGTTGTTTGCGGGGGCCTCTGTAAGTCACCCTGGACACTGGTCACACTGCCGCCTTGACCTGGCCTGGGGACCTGCTTGCCTTGGAGGCCAGTTGGCTGCCGGTGTGCGAGGAGGGAGTCTCACCCAGCCCCCCTGGGGCGGTGGTCCCTGACCCTGCCCTGACTCCACTTCAGCGTCCGCACTCGTCCTTCAGCCCCTCCATAGAGCGACTTGCACCTTTTCCAACTTCTGTTTTGTGAATAAGAGCCACTGACTAATTGACATGGGGCACATCTCTTGAAGGGTGGCTCAGCAGTAAAGTATCTGCTGGCAATGCAGAAGATGCAGGAGACCCGGGATCGATCCCTGGGTTGGGAAGATCCCCTGGAGGAGGGCATGGCAACCCGCTCCACTGTTCTTGCCTGGAGAATCCCATGGACAGAGGAGCCTGGTGGGCTACAGCCCATGGGGTCCCAAAGAGTTGGACACGACTGAAGTGACTGAGCACGCACTCGCACACATCTCTTGATATTGTGAAACCTCAGTTTCTTAGCGATACAGAGGCTGATGACACCTGTCTGTTGCTGCAGGCGTCAGATGCAACTGATGGCTACTGGGCAGGGTGCTCCACCCGGGCACTCGGTCCCCCGAGGGCACCTGGTGACATCTGGAGACACTTCTGGTTGACACACCTGGGGGGAGTGGGCACCGCTGGCATCAGAGGAGCTGCTAAACGTTCTGCAGAGCACAGGACAGCCCCAAACAAGAGTTAGCTGGTCCAACATGTTCGCCTCGCCATGGCTGAGAAACGCTGCCCTAGAGCCGCGAAGATTCATTCGTGCAGCAAGCCTTTTTAAATATTTATCTTACTTATTAGGCTGTGCTGGGTCTTAGCTGTGGCACTCAGGAACTCTAGTTGTGGCATACACAGTCTTGGGCTTCCCTGGTGGCTCAGACGGTAAAGAATCTGCCTGCAGTGCAGGAGACCCGGGATCGATCCCTGGGTCGGGAAGATACCCTGGAGGAGGGCATGGCAACCCACTCCCGTATTCTTGCCTGGAGAATCCCATGGACAGAGGAGCCTGGGGGGCTACAGTCCATGGGGTTGCACAGAATTGGACACGACTGAGTAGCTAACACTTTCACTTGCATTTTGCACACTCTTCTTGCATGTGGGATCCTGACTGGGGATGGAACCTGGGCCCCCTCATTGTGAGCACAGAGTCTTAGCCACTGGACCACCAGGCAGTCCCCGCAAGCCTTTCTGAGCATCTTTCTGTGCTGGGCTCTGATTGGGGGAGGAGGGAGGTGGTGAGGCTGTAAGAACGGCAAGGACCCCACCCCTCCCCACCGTGGGGCAGGGCAGAGGGTCTGGCAGGTAGCGGGCACTCAGGTTCTGTTTTTAGCCTCAGTTGGTGGAAAGCTTGGCACGGGGCTGTTTAGAGCCTGCACAGATGGCGGCACAGACTAAGGGTAAAAGGCTCGGTGTGGGCAGGGGGCCTTCGGAACACTGGATCAGCGAATAAATCAGCTGCTGTGGGTGAGCACAGCCGTGTCGGCAAACAGGTGCTTCCAAGTGCCGTCCCGCAGCCGCACCTGCAGTGTTGTTCAGGCAACCGGTTACCGTGTCAATGGCAGAAAGCAGACCTCCCCGAACTTTTGAGGCACCAACAGTTTGGGAAAAAGAAGTGGAGGTGAATTCATTGAGTTTTTTCTGGACTCATGGCTTTTCCTTAACTAATATTCAGCCCCTCCTCGGCCATTGGGCCTTGGAGATGGGCTGGGAGAGGGGGGGCCAGAGAAGCAGGGGAGGAAGTTCCAGAAGATGGGTGTGTCGGGGGTGGCGGCTTGGGCTTTCAGACAAAAACACCCAGAGCAGCCCTGGCCTCTCCCATCCTCTTTCCGTGACCCTTGGTGCCACCACTTCTGGGGGACGAGGCCGCCCTGCTGGGGGGTGAAGGCCGTGCCCTCTGGGATGGGGCTCCGGGGGTGAGGGCACAGCCGCCCGGTGGGCCAGCCTCTCCCGGGCCAGCCTGAGGGAATGTGCTGGAATGGAGGCAAGGGGCGTGTAGGAGACGGTGCCTCTTGTCTCAAGAGCCCAGATCCAGAATCAGGCCCTCCCAGCCCCAGCCAGGCCCGCTGGCAGGGACAGCCTTCCTCTTCTGCACATCTGCGGTGGAGGGCCCTTGCCTTTTGCTCACACTTTAAGTCCAATAACAAGGAAGCTCTAGCCATGGAGGCTTCCTGCTGCCCCCAACACTGTCCCGGGGGCTTCCATTCTGTATTAGTCCCCTTCCCGCCTTACAGCTGGCTCCCGCTGGACTCAAACCCAGGCCGGCTGACTCCGGTCCAGAGGTTGGCAGCCTCCCAGGTGGGAATCCAGTGAACCAGGCCTGCTTACTCTCTCCCATGGGGCAGGATTTTTGATCCTTCCTGGGTTTGCTGAGCTTTTTGTGCCCCAAGCCTCTGTGCTCACCAGAGGCTTCTGCTTCCGTCTGCCCATGATTCAAGATGTTCATCTAGGGACTTCCCTAGTGGTCTAGTGGCTAGGACTCCACGCTCCCAATGCAGGGGGCCCCCGAGTTCGATCCCCGATCAGGGAACGAGGTCCCACATGCCGCAGCTAAGACGTGGCACCACCAAATAAATAAATAAGTGAATTAAAAAAAAATGTCCATCTACTGTGCTCCCCACGTGACCTTGGACAAGTGACTGATCTCACAAGCGTGTTTCCCTCTCTGTAAGAGGGGAGACACTTTTGCAAGGCTCATAGGAAATTATTCATGGAGTGGATGAAACATCTAAGAGCCAAAACCCAGGGTTTCTGTTATCATCCACTTCATCGTCTAAGGCAGGAATCAGCAAACTTTCTCTGCAAGGCCAGATAGCAACTGTTTTTAACTTTGCAGACCCTGCTGTGTCTGTCACCACTCCCAGTTTTGCCTTTCCCTCTCTAAAGCCTGCCCAGTGTTTTGATAAGCCAATGTGCATGCCCGTGTTTTGATAAAACTTTATTTACAAAAGCAGGTGAAGGGCCGGATTTGGCTGGCCCCTGATCTAATACCCTGGAGCCTTGATTGTCAGTGTCCTGCAGCAGAAGGTGGAGAAAGGTCCAGGTGAGGTTTGGAGTGAAGTGCAAGCTGTCCATGAACATGTTACGGGCAGGGGCTGATCTCCTCTGAGACCCCCTTCCTGGAATCTCAGGAACACACAGTTGGGGCAGAGTGCTCGTGGGTAGGTGACCTTTCCCTCGAGACCAGATACTCGTGCTGTTCATCAGCTCAGCAGATGTTTGACTAAAACCTGGAAAGTGACTGACACAGACCGCGAGAACGCAGCCGGGGCCAGCCCTGAGCATGCCATCCTGCTTTCCGGAAAATTCATCCCGTGTTCCGTCACCATCTAGTCCATCACCTTGCAGCCGGGACCCTAGAGCCTCCATTCCTACAGTTTCATCTAATTCTCACGAGCATGCTGTCATATCGGGACTATTACAACTGTTCCAATTGGCCAAGGGGCAAACAGGCTCGAGAGACAAGGCACGCAGATGGAGAGGGCAGGGATTCAAGCCTGAGATGCGCCGACTTGAAAGTCACGTTCCCACACACGTCTGTGGCCTGTGCCCCTTTCCGGGCACGCACGCAACGGCCAGGGCCCGGCCCTTCTACTCAGAGCCCCCTTTCAGAGGCGGCCCCGCTCTGCTCACACCCCGCCTCCCTTCTCATCCTGGCAGCTTCCTCGTGCTCCCAGCCCTGCCCAGCCCTGCCTGGCCTGACTCAGTCTAGCTCTTCCTTGTGGGCTGCCAGGGACCGCCTCCCGCCCGCCCGCCCGGCAGGTCTGGCAGGTGAGTGACTCACCCACCTGGACCCACTGCACGCCCCGCGCAGGGAGCCAGCGGACGTGACCCCCAGGCTCCGGCCAGCCCAGCCAGCCTCTGCGGCGGACGAGACCCTTCTGTGCCGCCGGGGACTGCCCCATCACCTGCGCTTGCTTCTTCCTCGGTCGGAACTGGACTGCACAGAATCCAGGTCAGGCTTTCGGGTTGTAAGCATCTCAGTCCCTTGCTGAATCGGAGCAGAATGCTCTGGAGGTCAGTGGGTGTGTGTTTTGGTCTCTGCTGCTGTCAACACCCCTGGGCTCTGGACTCGGGGACACCCTGCTCCCTGGCAGGTGGCGGTGGGGCTGGTAATGGCTGGTGCTGTACTCAGGGAGGAGGACTCTGCCGAGGGCCTCAGTGGGTGTGACCCTAACCCTCGTGGTCAGGTTGGGGGGAGGCCTGGCCCGTATGTGTGCGCACTGGAAACCTTCCCCAGATCCCTTCTTGGGGTCAGAGTGTGACCCTTGCAGCTGGATCCGACCTAGTTCAAAGGCATCAGCTGCCTGCTGGGAAACCTGGGGTCAAAGGGGAGGCAGCGACTGCGGGCCACACCGTGGTCAGGGGCGGCGTAGGGGCCGGACACGCCCGGACAGCGCCTGCTCCTCTGTCTGCGCCCTCTCCGCCTCGTCCCATCCTGGCCGCCTTAGCAGGGAGCAAGGCACTGCGCACAGTTTCACGGGGGCGATGTCATGAGCTCTCAGTTGGAAGCCTTTTAAAGGTCACCCTGGTGGCCTGGCCCGAGTCTCTGACAGGTGGCCGTTCAGCCCCTGCTTGATGATCTCCGGCGGTGGAGAGCTCACCGCCTTTGGAGGCGGCCTTTCATCTGCATGTCCGCTGTCCGCCGGGGGCTGGCATCACGCTGGCTGGGAGCTTACTTTGTGCCAGATGCTTTGCTGAGGGAGTGCATTACATGGATGAGCTCATTTAATCTTTCCAACACCCCGTGAGGTAAGTCTTATTATTATCATCCCTGTTCATAGCTGAGGAAACAGGCCCAGAGAGGTTAAGTAACTTACTCAAGGTTTCCCAGCTTGAACAAAGAGAGCTGAGATTTGAAGCCAGACAAGCCTCATTCTAGAGCCCAGCTGACTCCTCAGCTCCATCACCTGGCTGCGGCTGGGCGATGAGGAGGCTTCCCAGGGCGGGCGAAACGCTGAGCAAGCATGGGGAGGCTGAGGTTTGGCCTGGGAGCTTCAGATGACTATGGTCTCTCTCTGGCTGACCTCTCAGGGGAGGGGTGAGGCTCAGAGTGGCGAGGTGACCTACTTCAAGGCTCAGAGACGGCGGAGAGTCAGACCCTCCCCCGACTTCAACAGAGTGTCCACCTCCCCAAGCCAGCCCCTCCCCGGGGGGCTTTGCCTCCAGAAGATCCTGGTATGTCTGGATGCTCAGGGATGTCTGTATGAGCCTGCCTCCCTGGGTTGTGGCCCTGAACCAGCGTCTCCTGAGGTTCATTCGGGGACCACCCTCCCTTCCATCCCCTTGAGCACTGAGCTCCCGGGCATCAATGCCACCCGCCCTCCCAGCTGGATCTCCTCAGTCACTGGGACTTTAGGGGCTTCAGGGGGCGATCAGCCCTGCCCCATTCCCTTCCCCCCCACCTAGAAGGTGAGGAGAGTCCCGGGTGTCTCCTTTCAGGGCTGGGACAGTCACACGGGTAAGAGGTCCCCAGCGTAACTCCTTTCTGTCCTCCCCGCCTGGCCATAATAATAATGGCAGCCGCAGTACTGACTCCTGGGCCTGCCACCGCGGCTCCATCTCCACCTATCTGACACTTACCACACGCTAAGCTCTGAGTCAGGTAGCCCCATGTCATAGCTTGTTCAGGTCTGAAAACCCCATTTGGCAGATGAGGAAGCTGAGGCTCAGGGAGGGGAAGTCTTGCCCAGGGTCGCACAGCTGACCAATGGCACGGAGAGCGACAGCAGAAAGTGGAAAGCTCTCATCCTCCAAAGTTGCGTGCTGAGTTCACCGGGCAGCCAGGGCCAGGGTCCGGCGTGGTCGACTTCAGATTTCAGGCTTCGCCCACATGGCTCCTCTGGACCGGGCTGTGCTGTGGCGGAGCTCCAGAGCCAAGAGTGCAGGCCGTGTTCTGCTTCTGAAGAGTACAGCACCTGGGGCGAGCCACCCAGCCCCTGGGGCCCCGGGTCACCCCTACCTGGGGACAGGAGCTGGTCACTTCTTTCCTGCGGTATCACTGAGAACTGCGGATTGTAGTCGCGGCTGAGACAGCCTTATACACCTGGACACAGGGAACTCCTTGGTGGCCTAGTGGTTAGGATCAGGGCTTTCCCTGCCCCGGCCCCGGTTCAGTCCCTGCTCAGGGAACTGAGCTCCCTCAAGCTGCATGGCACGGCCACAAAGAAACCAAAAACGAAACAAAAAAGCAAATCTTGACCCAATACATATGCAGAGAGTGAGTGTGAGGAGAGGTGATTACCTAAGCTGCGGCTCCCGGCCCCACTGTGCCTGGGGCAGCCTCGACGCTGAGTTTCCACAGCCGCCTCGGGGTGCAGAACACAGGCCAGCCCTACGGCAGGGGAGCCGAGGCTCAGGGACGTGAAGTCACAGGACTGGCAGGCGGGGGAGCAGGGCTTTGTCCCCAGAAGTGAACCCCCCGTCACGATGAGAGGCAGCTCCTCGGGGAGGGGGATCTCCCAGGGTGCCCAGGCAGCCCTTTGGTCTCAGGAGATCAGACTCGCAGGAGCGGTCGGGGTGCTTAGGGGATGGGCCCTGAGCAGGCGGGCAGGGCGAGTGAGATGGATCCCTGCTCAGGCCTCTCCCGTCAGCCCTTTGGCAGAATGAGGGGGACCACCCTCCCCCATTCTTCCTGTTCTCAGGGACAGAGGCGGCCCTTGTTCCAAGGGGACAGGAGAGCAGGGAGCTCACCTGAGCCGTCTGGACCTGCCCTACAGGAAGCCCCGATCCCGCCTCCTGGCCCGGCTCAGCCCCTGCAGAGAGCCGGGAGGGGACCGTGGGGTCGGGTTGCCTTTAGTCCACTTCCTCCCTCCCCACCTTTCCCGTCCTCTGCTTCTCCTCCTGAGCGGTGTCGTCATTACATCTGATAAGCAGCCCTCCGTTCTATCTGATAAGAGGGGTTCCAAGGCCCTGGCTTGTTTGAGACCGCCAGGGTTGGGGGGGCGCCCAGGCTGGGAGCCAGGAGGCAGCCGCTGCACCCACTCCCCTCGTCAGGCCCGCAGCCGTCTTGAGCAACGCCTTTACCTTCTCTGGGCCTCGGTTTCCCCTTCGGTGAAAGGAGGGGTTTGGCTTGGAATATCCCACAGGGCCCTGCCAGCCAGAAAGGCTCTCACTTGCTTGAATGGGGGCCCTGAGGGACTGTCCGAGCTCCCTGCCAGCTCTCCCCAGGACCCGCGTGGTCCAGGATACACGTGGACATGGGGACCATTCGCTTCTGATACAAGGAGGACCCAAATGCGTGTGTGCGAACTAAGTCGCTCGGTCGTGTCCAAGTCTTTGCGACCCCACAGACTGCAGCACGCCAGGCTTCCCTGTACATCACTATTTCCCCGAGTTTGCTCAAACTCATGTCCATTGAGTCGGTGATGCCATCCAACCATCTCGTCCTCTGCCGCCCCCTTCTCTTGCCCTCAATCTTTCCCAGAATCAAGGTCTTTTCCAATGAGTAGGCTCTTCACATCAGGTTGGTTATATGTATACATATAGCTGACTCACTTTATTATACAGCAGAGACTAAACCAACATTGTAAAGCAATTACGTGTGCTGTGCTACTTCGCTCAGTCGTGTCCGACTCCTTGCGACCCCGTGGACTGTAGCCCACCAGGCTCCTCTGTCCATGGAATTCTCCAGGCAAGAGTACTGGAGTGGGTTGGCATTTCCTCCTCTAGGGGATCTTCCCCACCCTGGTGTTGAACCTGCATCTCCTACGTCTCTTGCATTGGCAGGCGGGTTCTTTACCACTAGCCCCACCTGGGAAGCCCGCTGAGGACCAGGGTGCCTGCTGTCGAAACCCTCGCGCTCTCTGTCCAGCTGAGTTTCTGTAATCAACCCAGGGTACCAATGTTTGTCTGACCACAGGGGAGAGGCTGCCTGAGGCTCTTCCCATCTTGTTGTTTGTAGAAAAAGTCTGTCCTTTGGGGTAAGAAATTGGGTTCAAATCCTAGCCCCGTCCCTCCTGATGGTGTGACCTGGGGTGAGCTGCACCGTCTCAGTTGCTGCATCTGAAGAGAAAGAGGATAACACTGAACTCACTGAGACCTCGTGAGGGCGGTGAGTTCTCCCAGGCGGAGCACTTGACCCGTGAATAGCAGATGCTCACCAAAAGGGAGGACCTGTTCCTGGCACCACAGCCGTCTGGCCCCTCTCGGCTCCAGAATGTCAGGACGCCTCAGGGCGCTTCCGGGATCTCAATGCCGCATTCCCTGCAGATGAGCAGGTGTCTCCAGGTGTGACAGCATGCTAAGGCCCTCGTTCTGGTCTTCCTCTTCGTCTTTTTTTTTTTGTTGTTATTGGAGTAGAATTGTTTTGTGGCCTTTTCATAACGTTCATGGTGTTCTCACGGCAAGAACGTTGGGGCGATTTGCCATTTCCACCTCCGGTAGACCATGTTTTGTCAGAGCTCTTCACTATGACCAGTCCGTCCACGCACAGCATGGCTCATAGCTTCATTGAGTTACCCAAGCCCCTTCACTACGACAAAGCTGTGATCCATGAAGGGGTCATGAAAGGTAAGAAAAGCTATGACAAACCTTGAGAGTGTATTAAAAAGCAGAAACCTCACTTTGCCAACGAAGGTCCGTATAGTCAAAGCTACGTTCTTTTCCAGTAGTCACGTATGGATGTGAGAGTTGGATCATAAAGCAGGCTGAGCACCAAAGAATTGATGCTTTTGACTTGTAGTGTTGGCAAAGACTCTTGAGAGTCCCTTGGACTGCAAGGAGATCGTACCAGTCAATCCTAAGGAGCTCGACCCTGAGTGTTCACTGGAAGGACTGATGCTGAAGCTGAAACTCCAATACTTTGGCCGCTTGATGCAAAGAGCCAACTCATTGGAAAAGACCCTGATGCTGGGAAAGATTGAGGGCAGGAGGAGACGGGGATGACAGAGGATGAGACGGCTGGATGGCATCACCGACTCGATGGACATGGGTTTGAGTAAATTCTGGGAGATAGTGGAGGACAGAGAAGCCTGGCATGCTGAATCCAGGGAGTTGCAAAGAGTCTGACACGACTGAGCGACTGAACGACCACATAATTGTTTATGATGTTGTGCTCGTTTCTGCTGTATGACGAAGTGAATCAGCCACATGCACGCATATATGCCTTCCCTCCCACCCTCCCCACTCTAGGTCCTCACAGAGCACCAAGCTGAGCTCCTGTACTTACAGCAGCTCCCCACTAGCTGTCTATTTTACACATGGTCAATGCCGCTTTCCAGTTCATCCCCCCTCCCCTTCCCCATCGTGTTCCTCTTCCTCTTTCTTAAAGCTGCTCCGAAAACTACAAAACTGCATAATAGCGGGGAAGGGGCAGCCCACTGCACACAGACCTCACCCCCACGTGCGGCTGACTCAAAAGACTGATCAGAATTCACAAGGTATGCGATCTGTGGGTCAGGGTGTGATCTCAGTTAACTAGAGAGCAAGCCACCTACAGCTCAAGGCTCCTGGAGAGGGATTCCGAATTCTGAAGACAGCACCAGGGCAAGGGTTGGGGCCGCCTTCGCTCAGACCCCAGGGTCTGGCCCAGCCCTGGAGCCACAGGGCGGGCAGCTTACTGCAGAGGGCACACTGCATGGAGGCCCCTGATTCAGACATGGGCTTGGGGATGGAGCAGATGGAATTTCCTGGCCATTGGTGGCTTCTGGGAAAGGGGGAACGTGCCTGATCAGTTCAGATAGTTGCTCAGTCATGTCCGAC
Organism: Bos mutus; assembly: GCF_027580195.1. Lineage (NCBI taxonomy): Eukaryota > Metazoa > Chordata > Mammalia > Artiodactyla > Bovidae > Bos > Bos mutus. The sequence continues at coordinate 984,477 of NC_091618.1, forward strand.
TCTTTGCAACCCCATGGACTGCAGGCTTCCCTGGCTGTTATCTCAAAACTCATTACCGAAAAGATATTTTTTTTCCCTTCCCCTAAAGATCAGCATATTCTTCTCCACTTTTCCTGGAATCCTGGCTAGGGGATTTTCCAGTTAGCAGAAAAACCACATCCACCTTCCTCCGGCTTCAGTGAGGGGGTGAGCGGCTGGAAGTGGAGGAGCTATTGTCCTCTAGTTCTTCTCTAGTTCATCAACTGTATTCATCCCTCCATCGTCCATCTATCCATCCATCCATCCATCCAAAGACTGCTCACTGAGTGTCTCTGTGTTGGACACTGCATTCTGGAGATACAAATCTGCAAAACAGACATCCTGCCCTTAGGGAGAGGACGGTACGGCAGGGCTGACAGACAGTGTAGGGAACTCAGTGCCTGGGGAGCTATGGCCTTATCCGTTCATCAGTTTCCCTATCTGTTGCATGGGGCGATCGTAGTCCCTGCCTCCTGGTGTTACTGTGGTGCTCTGATGAGATGACACACGCAAAGAGCTGGCCCAGTGCCTGGCACAGAGTAAGATGCTCAGTAAGCATTAACCGTGAGAAGAACGATGCTCGACTAAGCTCACGGAAAACAGTGCCCGGCACTCACGTGAGCAGCCATGCACATCGGTGAGCTGTTCTGGGCAGGCTGGCTTTCCTTGGCAGCGGCAGCAGGTAACAGGGGAATGGTAAGCAAGGGCAGGACCCACGCCAGCTTCTCAGGGTGGGGCAGCCCATGAGTAAGTCATCTCAACAAAGGAGCCATAAATGCTGGCCATGCCGTCCGGTGGCGGGGGTTGGGGGTGGGTCTGAGGGCTTCTCCAGGAGCTTGGGCCAGTGCAATTGCCTGTCTGGTTGGTCCAGTTAGGAGTTGCTTGTGAGGAACCTTAGGGTGAAATCAGCCATGAGACAAGGAGCTGGAGACTGCCTCTGCAGGGCTGGGGCAGACTGTCTGGAAAGCTCCCAGAATCTGAAAGGGGGCAGGGCAGCGGAGGCGGGGATGACCCCAGCGCTGAGGGCTCGGGGAGGGGGTGCTGTGGATGCTGTCCCAGGGAGGGCAGCCGGGGGCCCCCACGGGGCTGACGGGGGCTGAAGATGGCAGTCTTACTCACCGCTGTACCCCCAGCCCCCGGAACAGTGGCAGGAAAACCTTAGGCACCTAACTGGGGAGCAGAGTCGAATGCACGTGTATGATCAGGCCACCCAGGATGGCTGCAGTCTGGCTCTCCGTGCATCCCTGGCTTGACCCATCCCCACTTCTCCTGCCCCCTACTCACGTGGCTGACTCTCCCCTCACTCACAGAGCCTAATCTGTCCACGTCCATGTACTTGTTCCCTGGCCCCGTTGATGGCTGTTCTAATCTTCAGATCAGAACATGTCCACCATAGCCGAGCAAAGAAACCAAGGCTCAGGAAGGGGAAACACCCCTGGCAAAGGGGCATGAGGGGCGTGACCCTCTGCTGGTTTCTGGGTCACCGGTGAGCCATCCCGACATCAGTTCCCCCCAATAACTAGGAACCTCTCCCTCCCAGTCCCTGGGAAGCTGGACTGCAGCAGGTACTGCCTGCCGTCAGCCGCACACAGCAGGGTGCTGCTCCAGAATCCTGCTTCAGAGTCTGAGATCACCCATCTATTAAGCCATTAATGTTTGTCGCTGACTCTGGGCTCTTTCTCTGGTCTTGAGGCTGTGCTGGTACAGGGCTTGCCAGCCTGGGGGGTGCAGCCCAACACATACCACGACTCTGTTGGGTGGTCTGGTTTAACCACCAAGCGGGTTTGCCAATAGGAAGCAGTGGTCCTGGAATCCATAGAAGTGGGTCAAACCCTAGCACCCTATTTACCAGCTCTGTGGGGCTGTGACAAGGCATTCCCCTTTCTGAGCCTCAGTTTCTTCATCAGCAAGACAAGAACTGCAGTATCAGCCTTGAGGGTTGCTGGGTAGAGAGGAGATGGTGAAGGGATTTAGAAGTGACAGCTGTTGTCATCTTCCACGGATCTGGGGTGACATCCGGAGCTGTGAGTTAGGACCGTGGGACTGGGCTGGTGGGGATGGAGTGTCTGCCGAACCCTGCATTATGAAGTCTTGGGGTAGTAGCTTGGTGGTAGCTGGAGTCGGATGGACTTGGAAGCCATCGCTCGCTTGCTGTGTGACCTTGGGTGGCTTGCCTACCTTACTGTGCCTAAGCTCCTCATGTGAAAAAAAGGGGACCTTGAAAGCAGCTATTCTAGTGCGTTCTTTCAAGAGTAAATGGGGTCATATGTGGAAGGCACAGGGCCTGGCAGAGCTCGGTAAAGGGGGATTTCCTGCTCTGTAAAGGGAGCTAGCTTTATCACTGGCGGCATTAGTCGGGGAGTGGGTGAAGGGGCTTTGCAAGCATGAATGTGAGGCAGACGGGGGGCTCTGGTCTCCCCTGAGGGAGGGGCTGGGGTCCGTCCCTGACGTGTCGGGAGCCCCAGCCCGCTGTATCTCTGCTGACAGGTGGGAAGGTGACAGAGCCGTCCTGTGAAGGCGCTGAGGTCCCAGAAGATGTCCGCTTCCAGGCAAAACCCTGAGAAGCACATTGGACTTGGGGGATCTTAGCCCGAGCCCACAGGGAATGGGGCAAGCAGCAGCTTTTGAATTTAAACCCCGGCTCCCCACTCTGCCACGCTGCGACCCTGGGCGAGTCACTTAACCTCTCTGGGTCGATGTCTGTGTTCACAGAACCGGACAAAGCCACCTTCCTTGCAGGGTTCCCTGGAGGCCAAGCACACAGTGGGTTCTCTGTAAAGGGGAGTGATTCGTGCAGTCTCCACAGAGGGCGAGGGAGTAGATGTTAATGAACGCTGGGGCTGGTCCAAAAATCCAGTCTGTGAAACTCCTGCCTGCAGCTTCTGTTGCGTTGCTAATGGGAGTTTATGTGAAGGACACAGCGGGATAAGGGCCCATTGTTCCGAGTGGGGACGGTTTTATGACTCTTAGAAAGCGTCTTTCATCTGGGAGACCAGGGAGCGTATGGAACCTCCCAGCCCTGGGCGTTGAGACTGGGGGATGCTGAAGGCCCTGGGGCCGGTGCCAGGCCGCAGCCATGGTCAGGCCCTCCTGCTGGCACGGGCTGAGGCCTCCCCGGAGTGTCACCGCGGCCTCAGGCTGCCAGCTGCTGCGCATCCCTTTGCCCAGGCCTGGACTGTCTCTCCTGGAGACCTGCTGTCTGGCCCCGAGTCCGGAGCCCGGTCTGCTTGGCAAGGCTGGAGGCTCACAGGTCTGCGGGGTTCCCTCTCTGCTCCCTCCGTCAGCGGCCGGTGTCACAGCCTCTTCATGCTTATGGTGGCTTCTAGAATAGGCCTTGGGCTCTGTCTGCTGTCAGCTGACCGGCAACTCTCCCTGCCTGGGAGGCTCGCCTGGCCCCCGAGCCCCGGGCAGGGGCAGTAACCTGATGCCAGGAGCAAAGACCTTGTCTCTCTGTCCTTTCCGACTCCTTGGCCAGGGACCAAGCAGAGAAACCCAGCCTCTTCTGGGCTCAGCAGACAGCCCCGAGCGCTCTGCCTACTCCTCCCCTGCGGAGGCTGCAGACACCACGGCGAGTGGATGCCGCTGGCTGCCCAGCTTAGAGCCGCGGGCACACGGGGTCTGTGGGGTCTGGACTGATGGGCGGAGGGTCTTTATGTGTTTTTAGGTGCCTCTGATGGCCCAGGCTGGCACTTCCCCCTTTGTCTTTTCCCTTTTGGGGAATGAAGAAAGGCTAGAGCAGGATGTTTAGACACGCGAATGGCCCCAGAATCCCCGCTCATCCTGCAGCAAGACAGTGACCACAGGCAGTGGGCACCAGCCTCCTCTTATGATCGGACTAAAAGCCCACTCAGGTAAGTGCAAGTGAAGTGTGTGCGGGGGGTCTCTGTGATGACCCAACAGTCACTCGGATGGACATTCAAGGCTAGGACAGGATGTCAATGTGCCTCAGTTTCCTCATCTGTAAACCAGGCATAAAAGTACCCGCTTTATAGGGTTGCTGTGAGGATGAAATGAGTTAACACACGTTAACCGATTAAACAGAGACCAGTAGAGAGTGTTGTGGAAGTTTGCTATTACTGTTGCTACTATTTTTGCTAGGGCTAGATGATCTCTGTCTCTCTGTCTTTTCCTCCAACTTTGCTTTTTTTTTTTGGCTTTTCTATGGCGTTTCTGGCCTCCCAGAACCTCAGCTTGAACTTGGCTGCGGTTTGTTGCAGCGTGAATGCCGGCCCTGGCTCGGCCGTCTTTCAGGCTCAGCGCCCCGTGGTCATTTGACTGACTCGGGCTCTCAGCTCTCCAGTTGGAAATCCCTGGGTGAAGTGAGCTGATTGGCCGGTTTTGGCCAGCTGCTGACCCTTTGGTCCAATCAGGTGCTCCGGGAAGGAGTGGGCTGTCCCGGCACGTGGACGTGCATGTGTCCTGCTGCAGCGAATCCGGCCTCTTCAGAGGCTCAGTTGTAAATTTTCATGTGAGTTGTAAACGTGTGGCAGGAATATCATGAAGTGATGGTGTGTCTTTTTCACTGAATCACATCAGGAGCCTCATGACGTCCAAATGTCCCCAGACTGGTCACGTTAACCCAATCAGACCGCTGGGTGAGGAGGTGTCTGCCAGGTTTCTCTACAGTAAAGTTGTTCTTTCCCTTTTTGCAGTTAATAAGTATTTCATGGGGAAGTACTCTGAGTATGCAAATAGCATTCCCAGCTTTCAATTTATTCATTTACTTATTACATCAGTGTGGACTCTTGGTTTCCTATTGTATTTAGCAGAATATGAATCCTTACAATCATTACTTATTTTGATGCTTAACTTGCTCCTTGGTTTGGCTAGTGGAGGTCCATCTAGTCAAAGCTATGGTTTTTCCAGTGGTCATGTATGGATGTGAGAGTTGGACTGTGAAGAAAGCTGAGCACTGAAGAATTGATGCTTTTGAACTGTGGTTTTGGAGAAGACTCTTGAGAGTCCCTTGGACTGCAAGGAGATCCAACCAGTCCATCCTAAAGGAGATCAGTCCTGAGTATTCATTGGAAGGACTGATGCTAAAGCTGAAGCTCCAATACTTTGGCCACCTGATGCGAAGAGCTGACTCATTGGAAAAGACCCTGATGCTGGGAAAGATTGAGGGCAGGAGGAGACGGGGACGACAGAGGATGAGATGGTTGGATGGCATCACTGACTCGATAGACATGGGTTTGAGTGAACTCTGGGAGTTGGTGATGGACAAGGAGGCCTGGTGTGCTGCGATTCATGGGGTCGCAGAGTCGGACACGACTGCGCGACTGGACTGAACTGACTGCTTGGAGCTTGGCTGGCGGAAGCCTCTTTTGAGTTGGTTTCTGTGTCCTTCTGCTGTGTTTCCACCACTTGTTGAGCAATTTATTAATTTCTGGCCCAACAATATGTTTCAGGCACAGCTTGTTCTTCCCCCGGAATCAGTCATCTCTCCAAGGAGCTTTGGTCTCTTTCAGCAGAGAGTGCTATTTGGAATCCATGACCTGGCTGCAAAGTGTGTTCACTGGGACTGGGTATCCCTGCTCCTAGGCTCTTTCAGGGGACAGAGCTCTGAACTCACACCAAAATCTCCAGTTCCAGTCTAACACCACAGAATTCATTCTACTTTTCTCCCTTTGATATTTGTCATTCCTTTAAACAGGGTTTGAAGTTTGAACTCCTGACTACCACTACACTAGGCTGTCTCTCATCAAAAATATCTTATGATATATGATAAGTATGCTTATGATATTGTGGTATCAAATAGCACATGTATCCAATTCTGTCAGTGAGATGTTGAAAAATCTGTTACACTGTGTTCGATCAGTCCTTTAAAATCCTACGGGATTCAGTTCAGTTCAGTCCAGTTGCTCAGTCATATCCGACTCTTTGCAACTCCATGGACTGCAGCACACCAGGCCTCCCTGTCCATCACCAGCTCTGGAGCTTACTCAAACTCATGGCCATCGAGTCGGTGATGCCATCCAACCATCTCATCCTCTGTCGCCCCCTTCTCCTCCTACCTTCAATCTTTCCCAGCGTCAGGGTTTTTTCCAAGCAGTCAGTTCTTTGCATCAGGTGGCCAAAGTATTGGAGTTTCAGCTTCAGCATCAGTCCTTCCAATGAATACTCAGGACTGATTTCCTTTAGGATGGACTGGTTGGATCTCCTTGCTGTCCAAGGGACTCTCAAGAGTCTTCTCCAACACCATAGTTCAAAAGCATCAATTCTTCTGTGCTCAGCTTTCTTTATAGTCCAACTCTCACATCCATACATGACTACTGGAAAAACCAGTAGCTTTAACTAGATGGACCTTTGTTGGCAAAGTAATGTCTCTGTTTTCTAATATGCTGTCTAGGTTGGTCATAGCTTTTCTTCCAAGGAGCAAGAGTCTTTTAATTTCATGGCTGCAATCACCATCTCCAGTGATTCTGGAGCCCAAGAAAAGAAAGTCTCTCACTGTTTCCACTGTTTCCCCATCTATTTGCCATGAAGTTATGGGACTGGATGCCATGATCTTAGTTTTCTGAATTTTGAGTTTTAAGTCAGCTTTTTCATTCTCCTCTTTCACTTTCATCAAGAGGCTTTTTATTTCTTCTACAGTTTCTGCCATAAGGGTGGTGTCTTCTGCATATCTGAGGTTATTGATATTTCTCCCGGCAATCTTGATTCCAGCTTGTGCTTCATCCAGCCTGGCATTTCTCATGATGTACTTTGCATATAAGTTAAATAAGCAGGGTGACAATATACAGCCTTGACGTACTTCTTTCCCGATTTGGAACCCGTCTGTTGTTCCATGTCCATTTCTAGTTGCTACTTGACTTGCATACAGATTTTTCAGGAGGCAGGTCAGGTGGTCTGGTAGTCCCATCTGTTTAAGAATTTTTCCCCCCATCTCTTTAAAATAGAAAGGAACAAAAGGATTATTGTGCTTTTACAGGCACTGGGACTGAGTGGAAGAGGCTGAGGGTCCTAAGGAGAGTGGGGGGCAGCGCTCCGTGCTGTCTGCGTCCAGCCCTCTGGACATGGGTGTCCATCACCCCTGGTGGTTGTTTTGGGAGAACTTTGAGACTACATCCTTAAGAAAAAGAGCTGCTCAAACTGTCCTCTCCCTTACACCGAGGGCCATAAATTAGTAGCTCAGGAAAGTTATTTCCTTCTCTACTTGAGCCCCTGGAACCACCTCCAGCTGTGGCTACGCCTTTGACTTCAGCATGTGTGCATGCTAAGTCGCTTCAGTCGTGTCTGACTCTATGCGACCCCATGACTGTCGCCCACCAGGCTTCTCTGTGCTTGGGATTGTCCAGGCAAGAATACTGGAGTGGGCTGCCATGCCCTCCTCCAGGGGGTCTCCCCACCCAGGGCACAAACTGGCATCTCTTGCATCTCCTGCAATGGCACTGCCTGGGAAGTCCAAACGCAGGTGTTGCCTTGAAGGAACCTAGAAGGCAGCGGGGGGACGGCTCAGGGCATCCCAGATCCCTTCGAAATGCCTGTCCTACTGAACAGGGACAGCAGTGTCACGGGAAGAGGTTTCATTCTGGTAAGACAGACCCCATCGTCCTCATTCATAATCAAAATGTGATCCAGCGTGTCTTAGAGAAGAGTCTGTTTGTGATTGCTTTGATGACACGGGAAATAAGAGCTAGTTCCTTTACGCACACTTTCCATTTACACTGCCTGTGCCAGGGTGGTATCTAGGCTTGGGAAGTCCACTCTGCCGTCTACCCACTTCTCTTCTGACCTGCTCCAAGGCCAGGCTGCTGCAGTGGGCTGGGCTGGGAGGCAGCGGCGGGAGCCCTGGGCTTTCACTCTCGCAGTGCCATCAGTTTGCTAGCAGCCGTGGCCAGGTCGCTGAGCTTCGCTGGCCAACAGAAGGCAGCACTGTGCCTGGTCCTGCCCCCTTCCCCGCTGGGCAGTGGAGCCTAGGGAGAAGAGTCCCAGTCCCACCCAGATGTAGCATTTGTGATTATGCTTACACAATAGATCCTGCACCACCAGAATGCTCGGCCAGTGTGAAATTTTGGTTAATTGAATGTTCTGGGACATGGAAACAGTCCCAGAAATCCTTTTTGTTCCTTTTGTGGCTATTGAAAGCCATTCGCTCATCTATTTAGCAAATATTTGTCTCACGCTTCCACTCCATCGGGCTCTGTCCCAGGTGCTGGGGACTCCAGCGTGAGTGAGGCAGCAGAGTCCCAGCTCCCGAGGACTCACGTGCCAGGGAGGACATGGGGCAAATCCCACACAAAACACTGCAGGAGGGCGAGGGGGAGACTGTAGGGCGCGATGGGAGCCCAGGAGCCTCATCTCGGTCTCTGGAGAGCAGATCCGTGAGGTGTGACCTGTGCGGAGAGCATCCAAAGCCATGGTGTCTTGTGGGGGGTGGGGGTGGGGGTGGGGTGGGGGGCGGTGCGGAACGGTAACGGTGTTCCAGGCAGAAGGAACGAAGTCAAAGGCCCAGGGACACGCTTTGCACCTTCGTTTATGTTGCGGAGCTCGGCATGGGAAGTTGGGCAGGTGGGAGAGGAGGGGTGTGCAAGGGTCAGGGCAGGATGACGAAGACAGCAAGAATGCAGGAGGACCGGCCTGGCTTGTGCCTCCCTGGTGGCTCAGCTGGTAAAGAACCTGCCTGCGGTGCAGACCCAAGTTTGATCCCTGGGTCGGGAAGATCCTCTGGAAGGAAATGGCAACCCACTCCAGTATTCTTGCCTGGAAAATCCCATGGACAGAGGAGCCTGGTGGGCTGCAGTCCAGGGGGTCGCAAAGAGTTGGGCACATCTGAGCGACTACTTCTGGGGCCTGGCCTGGCCGAGAAGGGGAGGGCTGCGGGCTCATTTATTCTCAAGTATGTGTTTCCATGTTGTGATTGTCTTCTCATATAAGTAGAACACAGAGAGAAAATGAAATGAAAACACTAATTCACAGAGGGGGTCAAGGTCAAAAGGGTGACACAGGGCTGGGAGGGACGGTGACAAGTGGAAGGACACAGCTCTTTCTACAGGGCCCTGGCCCTTTGGGGCCTACAGAGTGTGGCCCGGGGGAGCCAGGCATCAGCGGATCTTCAGATGTGTTAAGAGAAGCCAGCAGTCCAGCAACTCATGGGAAATCTCTCAATTTTTAAATGTTGGGAGCTAATTAACAACATTAACAAAATCACTGTGGGCAAAACAAAAGGCTTCCGTCGGCTCCATTCATCCTACGAGCTGGTGGATCACAATGCTGGCTCCAGAGGGGTCTACTGATAGGCATCTGAGGGTGCTCACTTGGTGTGCTTCTAACCTCTGCCGGGTTTTGGGGACACAATGGGAGCCTGAGGTATGGCCTCCACCCCCAGGCTTGGATCATAGCTTCCCTCAAGACAGTTCAACTGCCTGAGAGACAGTTCAAGTCAGTACCTACCCAGAATCAACTAACAGAAACAGAAGTGGTAACAGGAGCAACTGACCAGAGGGTGAAGCGCTGTCGAGCTCAGTGGGAGAGGAGGTTGGGGAGCAGGGGCCGCGTGGAGAGACGTCCTGGAGGTGCGGGGCCTCTGTTAGATCTGGGAAGAGGGTGGGCTTCAGCGCAGCCAAACCTGGGACAGGTGTTCCAGACCAGAGGACTCACGAGGGCTCAGGCCCAGGAGGGGCTGGGACAGGTCTGGACGGTCGTGGATGCAGGTCCAAGGGCTTGTACTGGTTTTCTCTGTGCCAGCAGAATCCGAATGTCTAAATTCTGGTCCAGGGCTTAATGCCATGAGCTCTGAGGTCACCTGATAGACACCTGATGATGTTCTTGCCGCTTTTCTGGCATTCTGGCTCTGAGGTCACCCGGTAGACATCTGACGATGTTCTTGCTGCTTTTCTGGCATTCTGGCTCTGAGGTCACCCGGTAGACATCTGACGATGTTCTTGCCGCTTTTCTGGCATTCTGGCTCTGAGGTCACCCGATAGACACCTGACGATGTTCTTGCCGCTTTTCTGGCATTCTGGCTCTGAGGTCACCCGGTAGACACCTGACGATGTTCTTGCCGCTTTTCTGGCATTCTGGCTCTGAGGTCACCCGATAGACACCTGACGATGTTCTTGCCGCTTTTCTGGCATTCCTGAAACCTTTCTCCATTGTTCATTTGTCCCAGGGATGGACAATCCAGAAGTGCAGGGGCCTTGCCTGTCTCGCTCCATGATGTCTCCTGTGTGCCTAGAATGATGTCTGGAAGCATAACAGTGTTAGTTGCTCAGTCATGTCCAACTCTTTGCGACCCCATGGACTGCAGCCTGCCAGGCTCCTCCATCCATGGGATTCTCCAGGCAAGAATACTGGAGTCGGTAGCCATTCCCTTCTCTAGGGGATCTTCCTGACCCAGGGCCGCCTGCATCTCAGGCGGATTCCTTACCATATGACCTACCGGGGAAGCCCGGAACATAATAAGTGCTCAACAAATATTAACTGGCTATACACTCTGAGCCGTGTTGCCCTAGGCCTGGGGGTTAGGATGATTCTGAACAACTCTTAAGACAAGCTCTATGGGGTTTATGTTCTCGTGTGGAGATGGACAATAAACAAGCAACCCCAACAATGAGGAAGATGATTTCAGAGATCGCGGACTGGTGTGGCCTGTCTCACTGGACTGCAGAGGCCTGTTATCCGTGTCTCCTTGTTGAGGGGGCAGGGCCGAGGTCTCTCTGGTTCCTTGTTTCATTCCTAGCCCCTAAGACTGGTGCCCAAACAGGGAGTAGTTAAAAGAAAAAAAATGGTGTTTTTTTTTTTTTTTCTGGTTGTTTGAATGAATAAACACAGGCCAACACAGACTGCAGCCTGCATAACACCTGTGCCCTTTGGAGGCTGCAAAACTCATCATTATCAACCCGAGTAATTGCTGATAAGCCTGAGTGTGAATTTCTTTGCAAATAGGGAGGTAGCGGGGGCAGTGTTTAACAACAGGGATAATCTTAATTAATGGCCTGATAACTGTAATTAATTGCATCATATCCGGATGCGTCTTTGGATTTCTGAGAGGGAGTAACTAGTGTTTGGCAGCTTTGGGAGCTGGAAGGGAAGGGTGTGCTAGGATCTCGGGTCTACCGCTTCTTTCCTGGGTGGGCTTTGCCAAGTCGCAGCTCTAAGCCGCGGTTTTCTCATCAGGAAAATGGAGCCACATGGCAGGCTGGCTGCTAAGCTCAGAGCCCTCACTGCCTGCAGCTGCCAGTGCTGTGGTCCTGAGGCTGTCCCCGGAAACGTGTGCAGGGGCTGGTCGGAGCCCTCAGGAGGCCCCTCTGCGGCTGAGACTGGATGGGGGCCATCGCAGGTCTGACTTTTCCTCTGGGCCAACCCAGGCATCCTCACCCCTCGGGGGAGAGCCCGGGGCAGACTCCTGGAAGGAGGAGAAGCAAGAATGGGCGTGAGAGCCCTGCTGGGAGGCCTGGGGTGGCGAGGGGACGCGCGGCGGGCGGAGAAGGAGTGGGGGCCCCGTGTGACCCGGGGGTCTCTGCGGGCGGGCGGGAGGGATGCAAGCCGCGGGGCCGGCGGGGAGCTCCGGGGGCGGCTCCGGGCCGCCCGGCCCGCAGGGGTTAAGCGGTGACCTCAGCCGCGGCCGCGCGGGGGGCCGGGGCGGCGCCGAGCGCGGGGCGGCGGCGGCGGGGAGCCGGGCGGCGTGACCTCGCGGCGGCCACGGCGGCCAGCGGCGGCGCGGGGCGGGGCCGGCCCGGCCATGGGCGCCCGCGGCCGCCGGGCAGCTGAGGCGCGGCCGCCGGCGCCTTTGTGAGCGGCGCGGACAACAAAGGCCGAGCGGTGAGTGCGGCCCGCGGCGGGCGGGGGCTCCGCGATCCCGGTCCCGGGCCGAGCGGCCCGCGGGCGTCCCCGCGCCAGTCCGGGGCCCCGCTCCGTCCTGTGTCCCCGGGGAGCCGCCCCCGCGTGTCCGGGTGTGTCCGAGCGTCCCCGTGTGTCTGGGGGAGGCTCCCGGAGCCGCGTCTTCTGTCTGAGTGTGTGGGTCAGCCCTGCGTCCTGGAGTGACGGCATCGCCCGAGTGTGCGCCCCCCACGGCCGGCTCTGTGTTGCTCGCGTGTCCCGGCCTCTGCACAGCCCCGGTGCGGCCTTTGTGCATCAGCGTGTGCATGTGGCTGTGCGTGTGGCTGTGTGTGAGTGCGTGTGTCTATGTGTCTATATCTGTGTGTGTGTCTATGTGCCTGTGTGTGTCTGTGTGTGTTCTTTGTATATGTGTCTATGTGTGTGTGAGTGTTTGTGTGTCTGTGTGTCTCTCTCTGTGTGTCTGTGTGTGTGCGTTCTTTGTGTGTGTGTCTACGTGTGTGTGAGTGTTTGTGTGTCTCTGTGTGTGTCTATGTGTGTGTGTCTGTGTGTGTGTGTCTGTGTGTCTCTCTCTGTGTGTGTCTCTCTGTGTGTCTCTGTCTCTGCGTGTCTCTGTGTGTGTGGCAGGCTCTGTGCAGACAGCGCGGGAATTCTCACTCGCACCCAGCGCTTCCCTTCCTCTGGTTCCCGCGGCCTTTAGGTCCTGCTGTCCCTGTGGTTCAGCTCCCCCGCGCTGACCCGGAGTCCCGGGATTGGGAGGGGTCAGGGAGTGCTCTTCTTGTTTCTGCTCCGGGCAGGCCTCTCCCACCCTGGAGCCCTGCCTGGAGGCGGAGCAGGGCGGCCTCCTGGAGGAGGAGAGTGTGGGAGGCAGGCGAGGACGCCTGGGCTGCTGTGGGGAGGCCCCCGTGGAGCGCAGTCAGGCCTGGCCTCTGCTGGAGGCCGAAGACGTGTGTCAGGGCGGGAAGGCGAAGACCAGCCTCCCGGGCCCCCGGGCTGGTCCTGAGACGGAGGCGCCCCTGACACAGCGGAGCCAGGGGGCAGTGCTTCCTCCCTGTCCCAGGCGCGGACCCTGGGCAAGGGGTCAGGAAGCCCCCTTCAGCCTGAGAGCCCGAGGACCCTGCCTCGGGCCACGCAGGGGTTGGTGGGGAGGGGTCTCTGGCGCTGAGACTGGCTCAGAGCCCTCGGCCCCGCCGGGGCTTCCGTCGGGGGCGGAGGCGTCCCGCCCCTCTCCGGCTGCAGCCCTCCGCGGCTCCCCAGGGACAGAGGGCAGCGGCTCGCTGAGCACTCAGCCCTTCCCTGCGGGCCCTCTGTCTGTGCTCCCAGCACGGTGCCCCAGAGCGTCCGGGCTCCGGGGATGGGAACCACGCACCCTGTGACTGGGGTAAAACCTCTCTGAGGGGGCTCCAAACCCTTCCCCCGGCACGCGAGGCCTCGGGTGGGGCGGGGGGCCATGTCTTTCTCACTCCGCTGCCCCTCCTGCCTTCCCATCCGGGCCCCCCCCGCTCCTTGCTGTTCCGTCAGAGGACCTGTGCCCCCGGGGTTCCCTCTCTCCGGAAAGCTGCTCCGGTTCTCCCCTCTTCACGTCTCTCCCGGGGTCCTCCTCCTCTCCGGGCAGCAGAATTGCCGTTGGTGGTGCTCGCAGAGCCCTCGCTGTGGTCGGAGTGAGTTTTTACCGGCCCCCCGTGGACCTGTAGGCCTAGGAGAGCAGGGTCCAGATCTGTCCTGACCTCCAGGCCTGACGCACAGGAGGCGCTCAGTAAACCGGTGTTGATTACCGGGATGACCAGGAGCTAACGGTTCCTAAATTGTGCTGTTTCTCAGTTTAGCTTTGAAGGGGTGTGGGGATTCCACTTGGCGGACTTCCTGGGGCCCTGGTACCAGGTTCATTTAAGAGGAAGGCCCACTGGGTTCCCTGGTGGCCCAGATGGTAAACAATCTGCCTGCAGTTGGGCAGACCGGGGTTTGATCTCTGGGTTGGGAAGATCCCCTGGAGAAGGGAAAGGCTCCCCACTCCAGCATTCTTGCCTGGAAAATCTCCATGGACAGAGGCTACACAGTCTGTGGGGTAAGAAAGAGTCAGACACGACTGAGCGACTGACACTGCTATTTAAATAAGTGGTGAACCAACAGATAAGTGAATAATCTTTATGGAGCCTGGTATGTGCCAAGTGCTGGGCTAGCTGGTGCGCATAGGTCATCTTTTAAACAGCGGGAAGGAGCAGAGTGGAAAGAATATGACCTCAGATTAGTTTTGAAAAGACAAAGTGAGTGATGCATACTGCGTATGTGTGTACAATAGTAGCTCAGATTTATGTTGCTCTTTCCATGTACACTCTCTCTGTTTCTGCAACTGCTCCGATATTTAGGCAGTGAAGCTGGCTCAGACCCATTTTACGGGTGAGAAGGATGAAGCTCAGCGTTTAAGTGACTGCCGAAGGTCACAGTTAGAGAAGGACTCAAGCCGGGGTCTTCCTGACCGCCCAGGCCTTGCTCTCTTCTGCAAGCTTGTCTTTAGTACCTCTGGATTCCCATCTGCTGTCTTTGCCCTCAAGACCGGGAAAGACAGTCAGACTTGTAGACGGGGAGGGGGCCAGAGTTCTCCTGCCGCCCCGCCGGGCCGCCCCAGCTCCTTCCTCGCCGTGTGTCCCCAGCGAGTTCCCTGGTTTCTCTTTGCCCTGATGGGGGGTTGGTGTCACTCCCACTGGAGGCCTAGTCCGATGAGCTCCCAGAGCGGCCTGGCCCCTCGCAGCCTGGGCCTGGCCCCAGGCAGTCGTGTGCTGGGCCCCGTTTGTACCGAAGTGCGAGAGCCGATTGCTAAGTGTTAGCATTTTGCGAGCTGGGCTGTGAACTTGCCAGCTTATAGTATATAGTAAACTGGCTGTAGTGTATAAATTTATACTTAAATAAATTATACTGAAAACAAGGGTAATAAATACTCAAACTGTAGTACTTCCTTATTACTTCAGTTTCTATTATCTGTGTTTATGGTTATTTGTATCTTTTGTATGTATATATGTTTCTCTCTCTCTCTGTCTCTATCTGTGTATATATAAAAATATATACCTATGCAAATCTCCCTCAACTTATGATGGCTCCTGATAAACCCATAGTCCATTGAAAATCGAAGTTGAGGGAATTCCCTGGTGATCTAGTAATTAGGAGTTAGTGGTTTCACTGCCAGGGCCCAGGTTCCATCCCTGGTCAGAGAACTAGGATCCTACAAGCCACATGGTGTGGCCAATAAATAAATTAAACGTTAAAAAAGAAGATATCATAAGTCAAAAATGCATTTAATACACCTGCTGCTGCTGCTAAGTCACTTCAGTCGTGTCCGACTCTGTGCGACCCCATAGACGGCAGCCCACCAGGCTCCCCCGTCCCTGGGATTCTCCAGGCAAGAACACTGGAGTGGGTTGCCATTTCCCTCTCAATGCATGAAAGTGAAAAGTGAAAGTGAAGTCGCTCAGTCGTGTCCAACCCTCAGCGACCCCATGGACTGCAGCCTTCCAGGCTCCTCCATCGATGGGATTTTCCAGGCAAGAGTACTGGAGTGGGGTGCCATTGACCTGCATTATAGCTTAGCCTCACCTACCTTAAACAGGCTCAGAACACTGCCATTAGCCTACAGTTGGGCAGAATCGTCTAACACAAAGGCTGTTTTATAACAGAGTGTTGACTGTCTCATGCAGTTTATCGAACACTGGACTGAAAGTGAAACGCAGAATGGCTGTCTGGGCGCAGAGTGGTGGTAAGCGTCTGGGCTGTTTACCCTGGAGGTTGCGGGTCTGGCCGGGAGTGGAGGCGTGCTGCCCGGCCCCGCGTCATGACAGAGTGTTGTCCTGCACACACCGCCAGCCTGGGGAAGATCCGGCCTCAGAATCCCAAGTGCAGGCTCCACTGGACGCGCACTTTCAGAGCATCGTAAGACTGAACAATCGTAAATGGGGCCTTCATCAGTGGGGGCTTAATGTCTACCCAGCCGCTGCCGCCCGTCTCTTCCCAGCTCTGGGCTCAGTGGTTCACCTTGTAGCTTGAAATTGGCCACAGTCAGAGAATCGGATGCAGCAGTAAAGAATCCACCTCCCAATGCAAGAGACGCAAGACACCTGGGTTCCATCTCTGGGTCGGGAAGGTCCCCCCGAGTAGGAAATGGCAACTCACTCCAGTATTCTTGCCTGGAGAATTTAGGCAAAGAGTCAGACACGACTGGGAGACCGAGCACACAAGAGTATTTACAGCACAGAAACTGGGAAACACTGAAAATCAAGCCACCCCTCCTTCCCCCTCTGGAGAACCAGTGGTTAGACATCCACATGCATGCCAAGGGGATCTGGCAGTGGGCTCCCCGGGCACAGCCCCTCCCTGGAGCTGGCATTCTGACGTGGCGACCCTCCAGGGTCCTCACAGGAGCAGACTGAGCGTGGCAGCTCACCCTGGGGCGGGGTCTGCTGGGATGGCAGGGTTACACTGAGTAAGTGGCCCTCAGATGAGCTCTGCACTTCAGACACTGAGAGCTTACCTTCCCAGGCACGTCGGATATGGATGCGTTTCAGTTAATTGAGAGCCTGCTTGGCCACTGATGGGAAGACCACGCTCAAGACGGCCCAGGTATCCGGGGGGCCATGCGGCTGGCGTGCCCGAGGAGAGGCTGTGGCCAAGCTGAATAGCTCGGGGCTGCTGAAGGTGTCGTGGCCGGGACGCAGGTCGCCGGCGCTGCCTGGGGCTGGCTTTGGCAGCAGCGGGCAGGACGCATCTGTATGGAGTCAGGGGCAGAGCAGAATCGGACTGTCGAATGGGCAGCCTGTAGCTCTTGGACAGTCTGAGAGCCCTGGCTGGGAGAGGGGTGTGTGCCCAGCTACATACAGGAGGGTGTGCAGAGTGCGGCAGAAGAGTGGGTGGGGAGGGGCAGGGGTCTGGGTGGAGGGAACAGCCAAGGCTCAGAGCCATGAGCTATCGGAAGCTTAGTGAGCTAGGACTCAGTGAGCTAGGAGTCTGCAGGGCTTGCGACAGAGCAGGGCAAGTCCTGAAACTTTCTCAAGTCTGAGCGCTCAGCATCATCGGGGTACCTGCAAAGGAACCCCGCCACACCTCTCCTTCCAGGGGCGTCGTGCTCTATGAGTCATCCGTGCCCCTCAAAGTCTATAGTTTGGGGGTAGTTTCTTCTTATCCCCTAAACTTGTTGCTACCAAGCATCTGTGGCTGATGGAGTCTTAAAAGATTTCCATTTTAATATCAGGCCAAAAAAAGACAGAGTTGGGAAGGTGTATCTGCTTCCTTCTGTTCACCCCAAAGATAAAAGTAAGGGTTATTTAGGTTATTCGGTGCCTTTTCTTTCTTCCTTTTATTTTTGGTTTCAACTTGTGGTATGTGGGATCTCATTCATAGTTCCCTGACCAGGGATTGAACCCAGGCCCCTGCACTGGGAGTGCAGAGTCTTAACCACTGGACTGCCAGGGAAGTCCTGGTTATTCAGAGCTTTTGATTACCTCTGCTGCTCCTGCCCTTCATTTAGGCAGATAATCAGGAGCTTGATTTTTAAAGACAACTCATGCTTATATTTTATGGAAGACATTTTTCATGCATCAATTCATTTAACTCCCATACTGATCTTGCAGGTGGGTACCATTATCCCATCTTAGAGATGAGGGAGTGTGTTAGTTGCTCAATCATGTCTGACTCTTTGCAACCCCATGGACTGTAGCCCTCTAGGCTCCTCTGTCCATGGGGTTTTTCAGGCCAGAATACTGGAATGGGTTGCCATTCCCTTCTCCAGGGGCTCCTCCCAACCCAGGGATCGAATCCTGCATTGCAGGCGGATTCTTTACCATCTGAGCCACCAGGGAAGCCCCACGGATGAGGATACTGAGTCTTGAGACTCAGTTGAGAGGTTGAGTGACTTTCCCAAGGCCACAGCGTGAGTAGCAGGGTTCAAACCCTGGGGCCCTGAGCTCTTGCTACAGTCCCGCTCTGTTCTGTCTCCCTTCTCCCTTTGAAGAAGGGAGGGAGCAGAGACTAACCCACGTCTGGACTTTCACACACCTTGCCCTTCACTGGAAGGATGTGTGTCTTCTCACCCACATAGCTGTGTTCATCGCCCCGCAGTTTAGGGTTAAGGCCTAGAACAGAACTCGGTGCTCAGAGGGACCGCTGGGCCTGGCGTCTGGAAAAAGCAGACAGTAACGGCTGGTGTTTGGGAGAGCGCTGACGGCCGTAGCTCATACTGACGCGTGGCAGGCTCGGCAGCGGGCACAGGGCTCAGGGAGCTCGTTCCACCCTGACGAGTGGCCTTTTTCATCAGCTCCCCTTGCAGCTCGGGTGGGTTATCTCACCTGCCCAGAGGATCGGAGGCAGCCCCGGCTCTCACCCCTGTACCGTGGAGCCATGCCACCCCTTTCGGGGCCTGGCTGCGCCCCTGACGGCCCCTGGCAGCAGGACGCACACACGGTGGGGACTCGGGGCAGGCGACGGGTCGCTCGGCCGGAAGTACACGTTGTGCCCACCCCGGGTCAGAGCCTGCGCCGAGCCATGGGCTTTACCTTCCCCTGACCAGCCCTTCTGCCAAGGAGTTCACCTTGCCACCAGCCTGCCGGGAGGGTGACTTGGTCCAGGCCCCCCCACCGCCTTCATGCAGGGACAGCCCAGGTCTGGGGCAGGGCGGGTGGCTTGGGGTGAGCCCTGTGCACGGCTGCGCTTGGGGCCTGAGGCGGGGCGGCGTTTCTGGGGCTGAACCCCCTGCTCCCCGAGAGCCTGGCCCTCACAGGTCCCCCCCCCAGCGGCTCCTGATCGGGCGCGTCCGCGAGTCCAGCCCTGAGCGGGAGGCGGGAGCCGGCTCCCGTTGCTGCCCTCTCTGCACTGTTTGAAGTGGGCAGGCTTGGCGCAAGCTTTAAAAATGTGGGCTTTTTATTCAATTTCTCTACGAAAACAATGGTTTAAATTAAGTAGAGGCATAACAATCTCTGGAAATTGAAGAAGAATATTCCTGAACCCAGACATTACTCAGAACCTTTGAATTTCTTTTAAAATCAGGGTTTATTTTACTGTTAAATCATGCACATATTATGTGACCATTGACGAAAACTTGGAGCGCTCAGGGAGAAGACGTTTAAAATCGGCCTCTGTCGTGCCACCTGAAGACAACCGCTCTCGGCACCGCGGTGTGCAACCTTCATTTCTTCAGCGGTTCATCTGCTCAGTCGGCAGGCGCCCCTTCAGGGCCCACAAGGGCTGGGTCTGTGCAGGGCACTGGTGCCCAGCTCCTGGCCAGGCCTTTCTCTGCCGCACCTGTATTGGTCCCTCTGCATCTGTTTCCTTGTCTGTAAAGTGGGGTCATAGGTCATACAAGCACCCTGCTCAGGACCGGGCCTCGCCCCGACCAGAGCCTGGCAGGTTGCCCGCAGTCGCTGCAGGGAGAGAACTTGCCCTGTGGGTCTTTTGTGATGAAAGCCAGAGAAGTCAAACAAGGCAACAGACGAAACGGTGTGCCAGGAAACTAGCCCTGGAAGGGAGCAACCTGGTGTGACAGGGCAGGAATAATGGGGCGGGGCTGGGGCGGGGGCGGGCGAGAAGGGGTGCGTGTGGGGCGAGTGGTGCAGACTCTGTCAGCTCGAGGCGGTCAGGGGCCTCTGGGGGAGGCATTTAAGCTGAGTCTTTTTTAAAAAATGTTGTATTTTCAAAGTTTCTGGCCACACCACGTGGCAGGTAGGATGCTAGTCCCCCGGTCAGGGATCCAACCGTGCCCCTTGCATTGGGAGTTTGGAGTCTTAAGCCCTGGACCCCCAGTGAAGTCCCCAAGCTGAGTCTTAAGGGACCCCTCCCTCTCCCCCTGCGCGGAGCAGAGAGGGGTGTTCCAGGCAGGGGCACAGCAGATGCAAAGGCCCCGAGGCCTGGTTTGCAGCAGGCGAGGGGAGGGAGCAGTGTGAGAGGCAGGAGGTTGGGATGGTTAATCCAGGTACAACAGGAAGTCTTAGGCAGTCTCCTTTTAGTTACCCGTGAGTACTTTATTAATGACATACGATCCCCAAGATTTCAGCTATTAACAACGCTGGAAAGAAGTTTACCTTTTTTCAGATAATTTATTCAGAAATAAACTGAGTGCCTATGACGTGGAAGCACTGGGGTGGGTGCTGCGGGGCGAGGGCCTCACGCACGGATGGGAAAGGGGAAGCCCTGCCCGCAGGTGGCCGTGTGCCCCCAGCCGTCCCTCCAGCCCTCCACGGCCCGCTGGAGCCTCGTGGGCTCCAACGTACCTCGGGGAAGGGTCCTCTGGCTGCAGGAAGAGAACCGACCCGGGGGCCGGGTAGACTCGGGCCTGGATGAAGGGTGACCGTGGCCGGGGTGTGAGTGGAGGCCACGGGGCTGGAGAGAAGTTGTCGCATTCAGGTTGCTTGTCAGAAAAAGAGTCAGCTGGAATTGCTGGTGGATTGGTCATGGGGTGGTCACCACTTCCCTCATGGCTCAGACAGTAAAGCGTCTGCCTACAATGCGGAAGACCTGGGTTCAATCCCTGGGTCATGAAGATTTCCTGGAGAAGGAAATGGCAACCCACTCCAGTATTCTTGCCTGGAAAATCCCATGGACTGAGGATCCTGGTAGGCTACAGTCCACGGGGTTGCAAAGAGTAGGACGCAACTGAGTGACTCCACTTTCCTTGGTCATGGGGTGAGGGAAAGAGAGGAATCAAGTGGAGTCAAGACTTCTAGAATCTTCTTTTGAGTGTCTAGGTGGGTGTTGATGTCATTAAAAAAAGGTGGTTCAGAGGAGGCTGGAAGCATAGCTTTGGAGAATCCAAGAATCCAATTGGGGTCGGGTTTGAGAAACTGGCTTAGAAGTCCAGGTGCGACGTGGGGGCCCCTTGGTTGGGTGTCATTAGCATAGAGATGGTGCAGGCGGGACCATGCGGGGTCAGGGGGCATGCAGGGGTCAGGGGGCACGCAGGGGTCAGGGGATCCTGGAGGCTGGGAGGAGGCGGCTGGGCGCTCCGGGAAGGGAGAGTGGGGTGTCCGCAGCGCAGAGCTGGTGTCGCCAGGGCTGCAGGCTGTTGAGAGTGCAAGTCAGACGAGATGGAAGCACAGAGGCGGGTGGGCCTCTATTGTCAGAGCACCTTTGGAAGATTGATGGGGCTGGAGTCCGAAGTGGGAGTGGCTAAGGGGCCAGGAGGGGACCAAGTGCCAGATGCTGGCCAAGCAAAGAGGGGTTGGGAAAAGGTGTCCCGGGGGAGGGAAGTGGGGAGACCCAAGGGAGTGGCTTGTGCTGGGGGCCAGGACTGCTTCAAGAGGGGACAAAAACAAAAACAAAAGAAGTTGTTTTTTCACTTTTTGGCTACACCCTGAAGCATGAGAGATCTTAGTTCTGTGACCAGGGATCAAACCCGGCCGTGCATTAGAAGGTGCAGTCTTAAGCACTGAACTGCCGAGGACGTCCCCAGGAGCCTGTTCTTTAGGCAAACGAGAGAGGGTGGTCCCCGGTGTGATGAAGTGGGTGGGGGTGGTGGGGTGAGGTGCTGGGCCCTTGATGGGCATTCAGTTCAGTCGTTCAGTCGTGTCCGACTCTGTGCGACCCCATGGACTGCAGCACGCCAGGCCTCCCTGTCTATCACCAACTCCTGGAGTTTACTCAGACTCATGGCCATTGAGTCGGTGATGCCATCCAACCATCTCATCCTCTGTCGTTCCCTTCTCCTCCTGCCTTCAATCTTTCCCAGCATCAGGGTCTTTTCTAATGAGTCAGTTCTTCACATCAGGTAGCCAAAGTATTGGAGCTTCAGCTTCAACATTAGTCCTTCCAATGAATATTCAGGACTGATTTCCTTTAGGGTGGACTGGTTGGATCTCCTTGCAGTCCAAGGGACTCTTAAGAGTCTTCTCCAACACCACAGCTCAAAAGCATCAATTCTTCGGTGCTCAGCTTCCTTTATAGTCCAATTCTCACATCGATACATGACTACTGGAAAAACTATAACTTTAACTAGACGGACCTTTGTTGGCAAAGTAATGTCTCTGCTTTTCAATATGCTGTCTAGGTTGGTCATAGCTTTTCTTCCAAGGAGCAAATGTCTTTTAATTTCATGGCTGCAGTCACCATCTGCAGTGATTTTGGAGCCCAAGAAAATAAAGTCTGTCACTATTTCCACTGTTTCCCCATCTATTTGCCATGAAGTGATGGGATCAGATGCCATGATCTTAGTTTTCTGAATGTTGAGCTTTAAGCCAACTTTTTTACCCTCCTCTTTCACTTTCATCAAGAGGCTCTTTGGTTCCTCTTCACTTTCTGCCATAAGGGTGGTGTCATCTGCATATCTGAGGTTATTGATATTTCTCCCGGCAATCTTGATTCCAGCTTCTGCTTCATCCCGCCTGGCATTTTGCATGATGTACTCTGCATATAAGTTAAATAAGCAGGGTGACAATATACAGCCTTGACGTACTCCTTTTCCTATTTGGAACCTGTCTGTTATTCCATGTTTAGTTCTAACTGTTGCTTGACCTGCATACAGATTTCTCAAGAGGCAGGTCAGGTGGTCTGGTATTCCCATCTCTTTAAGAATTTACACAGTTTTCCATCCCAGCTCCTTAATGGGACCAGGGATGCTTTTAGGAAATGGGAGAAGATGGGGTAGATTTGGATTGTCCAGAAGGAAGGTTGGAGACAGTCCCAACTGACAGCCTCGTGTTTCTCAGTAAAACCTTGAGTGGAGGGTGGTGAGGTCAGGGCCCACCAGGACTATGAGGGCAAGAATGGGGAGGGAGCAGGCCGCCCGGGGAGGTCATTCTGTAGCCCCTAAAGGAACGGGCAGAGATGCCTGGGTCCCCACAGTGGCGGAAGCAGCCTCTGACCCCTGTTGTGTGGAGAGAAGGGAGCAGAGAGGTCGGAGGCTGGTCTGAGATGGCTCAATGGGGCTGAGCCCCCGTTCCCTGACTCCACGGGGTCTGTGTTCTCCAGGGCACTGGGCGGCTGGGTCGCGGGACACGGGTGGCAGATGAGGGCAGTGCCTGAGCCGGTCGGGAGGGTGGTGTCCAGGCTCTCGGAGGACCCTGCAGCAGAAGCTCAGCGCCCTGGCACACCCACGTCCCACTTGCCTTCCCCAGAGGTCAAGTGCAAGGAGCCCCCTTTTCCTGCCAGACACTGAACTCCGCCCCCAGGGGGATTGACTCTCCAGCCCTCACCATGGGTGAGCTGCGGGTGCTGGGGGAGGGGGAGAGGCCCGAGAGGTGAGGTGCCCCCGGGCAGGGGGGTGAAGGCACGCGGCCAGCGAGTCGGCCACCTCCCCCAGGGCTGCCCAGCCTGCCGAGGACGCCGCCGGAGCTCACGGATCTGTTACCTTGCTGTCATTTGCTTCGTTCCTCCCCGCCTGGCACGTTTGTGTTGGACACTTACCAGGAGCCGGGCGCTGGGCTCGGAGCTAGAGATGAGTGAGATACGGTGACCACGTGTCTGGGGCGGGTGTTGGGACAGGAAGGTAACTGATGGGGCGGGGGGGTGCGCCTGACCCGGCAGAGGTGCTCAGGGAACTACCCCGGGGCAGGGGGTGCTGGGCGGAGCAGGGAGAGGAGGTGGCCCCGGTGTGCGCAGGGGCTGGGTGAGCGCACTGTACCGCCCCGCCTGGCGGAGGAGGTGTGGCCCGGGACTCCGCCCGAGAACCTGCTGTCTCACTAGGACCTCACAGTGTATCTTGTTCAAGAGTTTCAGTCTGGGGAGGGACATGATCAGTGTGCTCAGAACTTTCTGTCCTGGGTGGAGACTGCGTTGGAAGGGACAGGAGAGGTCAGGGAGGCCTTAGAGCTGTCACAGGCGCTCTGACTCCTGGGTCATTGTTCCAACTCTGCTGCCTCCTCCGTGCTTCCCAAACTCTGCTCATTTCTCTTGACTGAAGAGGTTCCTGAGACGCAGAGAGGTTAAGCAACTGGCCTGAGGCCACACAGCGTGGCAGGTACTAGTTCCTCAAGTGAAACAGCCAGAGTCTCAAGGGTGGAAGCAGGTGGTGAGTAACTCGCAGAGAGGGGCTCGCTGGAGTCCCGTGGACCATCACCGTCTGCAGGCCCCCTCGTGCCTTTAAGTGTTGGCCTTTGGCGTCCCAGAGGATGGGTGGTGCCCCTGGGGGGGGCAGGGGAGGAGCTGGGTCACTGCTGGGAGCTGGGAACCTGCCTTCCCAGTAGCCAGCCCTGTTTAAGCAGTTTCCTGGGGCATTGGCTCCCTCCCCAGTGAGTGACTGGAAAACTCTGGGGCTGGGCCAGGTCATGTGAGGCCTGCGGGGGGCGGTCTCAGGGCGGAGGGGCGTGGGGGGCAGTGGCTGTGTATCATTGATGCCAGGAAGAGGCCTCCTCCTGGGGGCGGGGAGACACGGGGAGGAGGTCCCAGGCCCGGTCACTTGGGCGGCTGTCTCGGCTCTCTGGAGTCTGCTCTACCCACCTGTGAGGCAGGGTGATACCAAACGTGCTTCCAAGGGAGTGGAAAAAATACACGGTGTTCGCTGAACGTGCCGGGCAGTACACATTGTCTTCTTTCGGTTCTTTTTAGGTTTGTAGGGTCATTGTCTCCATTTTACAGATGGGGCAGCTGAAGATCAGAGAGGGTAAGTAATTTGCCCAGTCACACAGCTCGCAAGTGACAGAAGGTAAACCTGTGCCTGGCTCTGGAGCCGCCCCTTGAAGCCCCTCTGGGCCCCTCAGACTTCCTTGGCAAATCACCCGAGACGGTCCTGAGGGGCTTCTGCTTTCTGCCACCCCACTTTGGGGGCACCCCAAAGCTGGTCCAGCCCCTTAAGTTTTATCACAAGCCCTCAGAGCCCCAGTGGCCCGAAGCCCCTTGGTCATCATTTCATGAGCTTCCCAGGTGGCTGAGCGGCAAAGAATCCGCCTGCCAATGCAGGAGACGCGGGTTCGATCCCTGGGTTGGGAAGATCCCCTGGAGAAGGGAATGACAACCCACTCCAGTATTCTTGCCTGGGAAATCCCGTGGACAGAGGAGCCTGGCGGGTACAGTCCACGGGGTCACAGAGAGTCGGACATGACTGCAGGACTAAACAGCAACGTCATTTCACAGCCACGTGGGGGCAGCACTTCAGAGATTCTGACCTTCTGCCCTTTTACTGCCCAGGGCCTCAGGAAGAGCCGTGGCTGGGAGCCCAGCAGCTGGGTTCTACTCCCACCCCTTCCTCAAACCAGCCAGGAGAGCGTGGGCAACATTTCACCCTACCCCTAACTTCACCCTCAGCCTTAGTTTTCCCTTCTGCAAAACGGGCAGATGGAGAATCTAGGGTCTCTTAATCTGATGCTCAAGCTGGTTTTAGAAAAGGCAGAGGAACCAGAGATCAAATTGCCAACATCCGCTGGA
Source organism: Bos mutus (assembly GCF_027580195.1). NCBI lineage: Eukaryota > Metazoa > Chordata > Mammalia > Artiodactyla > Bovidae > Bos > Bos mutus. The sequence goes on from NC_091618.1 coordinate 1,009,602, forward strand.
TCACGGAAAAAGCAAGAGAGTTCCAGAAAAACATCTATTTCTGCTTTATTGACTATGCCAAAGCCTTTGACTGTGTGGATCACAATAAACTGTGGAAAATTCTGAAAGAGATGGGAATACCAGACCACCTGACCTGCCTCTTGAGAAATCTGTATGCAGGTCAGGAAGCAACGGTTAGAACTGGGCATGGAACAACACACTGGTTCCAAATAGGAAAAGGAGTCCGTCAAGGCTGTATATTGTCACCCTGCTTATTTAACTTCTATGCAGAGTACATCATGAGAAATGCTGGGCTGGAAGAAGCAGAAGCTGGAATCAAGATTGCCGGGAGAGATATCAATAACCTCAGATATGCAGATGACACCACCCTTATGGCAGAAAGTGAAGAGGAACTAAAAAGCCTCTTGATGAAAGTGAAAGTGGAGAGTGAAAAAGTTGGCTTAAAGCTCAACATTCAGAAAACTAAGATCATGGCATCCAGTCCCATCACTTCATGGGAAATAGATGGGGAAACAGTGGAAACAGTGTCAGACTTTATTTTTTGGGGCTCCAAAATCACTACAGATGGTGACTGCAGCCATGAAATTAAAAGACACTTACTCCTTGGAAGGAAAGTTATGACCAACCTAGATAGCATATTGAAAAGCAGAGACATTACTTTGCCAACAAAGGTCCGTCTAGTCAAGGCTATGGTTTTTCCTGTGGTCATGTATGGATGTGAGATTTGGACTGTGAAGAAGGCTGAGCGCCAAAGAATTGATGCTTTTGTGGTGTTGGAGAAGACTCTTGAGAGTCCCTTGGACTGCAAGGAGATCCAACCAGTCCATTCTGAAGGAGATCAGCCCTGGGATTTCTTTGGAAGGAATGATACTAAAGCTGAAACTCCAGTACTTTGGCCACCTCATGCAAAGAGTTGATTCACTGGGAAAGACTCTGATGCTGGTAGGGATTGGGGGCAAGAGGAGAAGGGGACGACAGAGGATGAGATGGCTGGATGGCATCACTGAATCGATGGACATGAGTCTGAGTGAACTCTGGGAGTTGGTGATGGACAGGGAGGCCTGGCGTGCTGCAGTTTATGGGGTTGCAAAGAGTCGGACACGACTGAGCGACTGAACTGACTGAACTTAATCTATGAGTATGAGGGTTCTGGTTTCCAGGAGTCTGCAAGAATCAGATGTTTGCCACTTTTTTCCTACTTCCCATCCTCTGTCCCTTGAGGGGGAGGGGGAGATTGAACCGAGAAAACCTCAGGGAGCCGTATAGTTAGGTAGCGCATATGGTGTAAGCACTGACGGGCACCACTGTGTGCCCGGCCCAGACCGGGCCGCTTCGTGTGTAACTGAGCGGCAGGCTCCCTGATAACGGGGAGGTGGGTGTTACTGGCTGCGCTGCAGATGTGAGAACTGAGGTCTGACGAGGTTGGCTGGCTTTCCCGAGGGCCACGCCGTAGTTACCTGCATGCGAGGGCCGGACTTAAACGCCTGGGAGCAGCGCTGGGGGTCCTTGTGGGATCGTCTTGCCTCTCAGCCCATCATATGGAGCTTTGGGCAAAACCCGCCCTCTGGGTCCCACACCGTCCACCCACCCTGGAGCAGCGGTGATGGGGGCCCGATCTGCACACGCTCGCTGGATGAGTCACAGTGGAGATGTTGACGGGACCACGTCCGGGAGAGCAAAACCGCACTGAGTCCGCTGTTGGCCGAAGCTCAGCCTCACGGGTAGCCCGGCCCTGGACGCAGGCCGCGACCGTCTCCTCGTTCGCCGCCCCCTCCCCTCCCCTCACTGTCTGCAGTCTGTCCTCTGTCTTCCCGAGAGGACCCTATAAGCACGCTGGGTGCCGTGGGGACCCTGGAGGCGGGCTGCAGGCTCATCCCCCCGCCCCAGCCCTGTGACTTGGGCAAGGCCTGTAATCCTCTCGGCCTCCAACCTGCTTCATCTGTGTCACGATTTAAGCAGACTCTGAAGTCGTAGCACTTTGCTTTCTACACTGGTGCTTCATGGTCTGACCACTGAACACTTTTTTTTGTGGTAAGACTCTACTAGCATATTTCAGGACACAGGTGTTCCCCAGAACACTTGTGCAGACTGAGAAACACTGATGTTGGTGGTTTCCGGGACGGTTTAAACTCAGGCCCTGTGGACTGATTGCTGAGTTTGGGGGAGCCTCCCTACTGAGCTGTGATAATGAGCCCCCTCTCCAATCTCCCTGGAATCCATACCAAACTGTTTCTGCTCCTTCCATTCTCTGAGGCCCCCTCCTCCCTGGAGCACGAGGCGCTTTATCACCGTCCGTGGTGGAGACGGCAGGAGACTTCCGAGGAAAGCCACGCTGTCTTCCAGGGGCCGCAGGACTGGCTGAGGTGCCCCGCTCACCCGGAGCAGGCTCGGAGGAGGGGAGGCTGGGGCACGGGCCCCCGGCTGCTGGGCTGGCTCTGCCCCTCACTCGTTGCTGACCGTGGGCGAGACGCAGGCCTCAGTCTCCACACCCGTGCGGTGCGCGGCTGGGTGTGGTGCCTTGTTGGCCCCTTTAGGGCTGATGCTCCGAGCAGTGGGCACACTTGTTGCTTGGGTTTTTGACCACATGGCATGCAGGATAGCGCCCCGGCCGGGGATCGAAGCTGCGTCCCCTGCAGTGGAAACACGGATCCTTAGCCAGGGAAGTCCGTGGGGGTGGGCACAGTGGGTACCTTTTCGTCTCATGCCTCCCCTTGCCGGCTTCTTGGAATCACCCAAGGTGCCCTGGTTTTCTTTTTTTGGCCGTGCCACGTGGCTTGCAGAATCTTGCTTCCTGGATCAGGGATTGAACCTGGGCCCAGAGTCCCAGCCACGAGGCCACCAGGGAACTCCTAAGTGTGCAGATGGGAACTTTTCTCTCAAGAGGTTAGATGTGCCTGAAGGTGCCAGACGCAAGCAGGTGCCCTGAGCACCCTGGGGACCTGGAGTCAGTAATTCTCATACGCTCTTGCTGCCATCGCCCCGACAGCCTGCAAAGAGTGCCCATTCTTGAGCCTCACCCCAGGAGACTGTAAGCTTGTAGGCTGGGGTTGGACCTTAGAATCTACATTTTGAAAAGTCCCCCTCTCATTCAGGTTGTTCTGAAGTCGGTAGTTCAGGGGCCACACTTTGGAAAGGGCTGTTAGACTCTTTGCGTTGAAGAAGGCTTAGGAGAGCGACAACCTGCCAGGCTCCGTGATGGCTCCTCGTGACCCTGCTCCATGTTGCCCCCTTCCTTGGTCACAGCCTTCAGTAGCCAGGTACTCTGCTTCTTACAAGCTCGCATTTCCCAAGCATGGCCGATTATCAGAATGCGCAGGAAGCTTTTGAACAAAATGTGGGTTCTTGAGTCTCACCCTTAGTGATTCTAAACCAGCAGATCTTGGCTGGGATCAGAGGTCACCGTGTTTAGAACGCCCTCCAGGTCTTTTTTTGGTTGTTTGCCATTCTCGGGTGCAGTGGTCTAGGTCTGGGGAAGGCATTCAGGACATACCTGTCAGGTCAGACGCAGTCTCGGACATCACGTCACGTGTGCTACAGCCTGGTGAAGGGGGCAGAGTGATCACGTAGGGGTGTTCAGCCAGATGGGGAGACGTGTCTAGAAAATGACCAGGTCAGACTAAATACCTGGGCAAAGCTGGTTGTTGTTCTGTCACTCAGTCGTGTCCGACTCTCTGTGCCCCACGGACTGCAGCACGCCAGGCCTCCCTGTCCTTCCCTATCTCCCTGAGCTTGTTCAGAGTTATGTCCACTGAGTCGGTGATGCCATCCCACCATCTCTGCCTCTGTCTGGCCTCCTGGTAAATTCCAGACTGAAGCAGAGCCTGAGACGGGTGGCCTTGGCTCACTACTCATGGACCCTGTCATTTTTCATTCACTTAGTATTTTATCTACCCACCCATCCGTCCATGTATTCCTCCATCCATCCATAGATCCCTAATCCACCCGTTTGTTTATCCATCTGCCCTTCACTCTTGAATCTCCCATGTGCTGAGGGCTGCCCTGGGCACCGGAAGGACAGGCATGGAGAGCACTGTCTCTGCGCTCAGGGAGCTCACTGTCCCATGGGGGAGTCAGAAAACAAAGCAGATGATTCCCGTCTGGAGTGTTAGTCTCTCAGAGGGCTGAGTGGCTGGCTCCCCCAGTTGGCCTCTTGGAAGATTTCCCTGAAGTTGGCTTGTGTTAAGGTTCAGAATGTAGATGGGTGGGTCCCAGGCAGATGACACAGGGCACGGCTTCCAGGCCGAGAAAGGGTCAGGAGGAGGCAGGTCAGTCTCACGTCCACAGCCGCCTCCCTCGGTCCCAGCCTCCCCTTCACAGGCCCACACTGGTTTCCGGGGCCCTTTGGAAATGGATCATCATCCGAGGGGCTTGGAGTCTTCAGAGCCGGCTGCTGCAGGCAGGGCTTCTCACTCGTCTGTAGGGTCATGGGAGGGACCCTCCTTCCCCCAGCAGCCTGGGCCTGGGGGCCTGGAGGGACTGGGGTCCATCACCCCTCCTGGCCCAGCTCCCTACCCCACCCACTTCACATCCCCAGTTGGTTTGAATTCTCAGGGCTGAGTGATTCGGGCAGGCCTGATGCCCTAGAAGATTTGGGTCATAAGCAGGTGAATATTAATCACGGAGTCTACTCCCAGGGAAAACCTGTTTGGGCTGGCTGCCTGGAGGACCGCCAGGTTCTGCGCCTCCCGCCCAGCTGAGGGGCGGGATGGGCGAGCACCCTCCAGCGGAGGAGAGGGAGAGGGCAGGTGCTCCGTTCCCCGTGGCTGCGTTCGCCTGACGCTCCTGTCTCGCCGTCAGCAGCGGTGGTGTCTGGTTTACAGTGGGGAGGAAACCGAGGCACTGCGAAGGCAGGCGGTCTGCCTAGGTTTGCATAGCTGGGGAGGGGCGGGGGCTGGAGCTGGGCTGGGAGGGTCTCCCGGCAAAGCCCCGCTTTCCCCACACTGGGCTCCCAGCGGTTTCTCCGCTCCTCTGGGGCCACGCCAAGGTGCCGAGGTTTGGTCTCTGGCTCCTCTGAGCCGGGGCCTCAGGGTCTCCTTTTGCCAGGTGGGGGCAGGCTGGCATGGGGTCCCTGGCAGGCAGGGCCGGGCCCAGGACACCCGGATGCAGTGATTCTGCAGGTAGGATCCCAGGGAGCTCTTCTTCTTTGCAACATACAGAGCTCTCCTGGGGCCTGGGCATGGCTGTGGGACTGACTGCCTGGCCAATCACCTAAGCCTTCCCTTGGGGACCCTGTACAAGGGGGACACCCAGGCTCCCCATCCCTGTCCTCCGGGAGCTGACCCACCAGCAGGAATGAGGACGTAGGATCAGGGCTTAGGGAGCTGGTTCTGCTAGCTTTGTGACCCATGGGCAGTGCCTTCGTCTGGCTTAGCTTCCACAGCTCCCTCTGAAAGATGGGAACTGTACCTCGTGCCTCATCAGGCCATGGTCGGGGGCGGTGAGACTGTTCCCAAAGCTCCTGGTGTAAAGTCGGTGCTCAGCTGCCCGCCCTCCTCAGGCCCTCAGGGGTAGTCTTCTCAGGCTGAGAGTGACCCGCAGGTCTGAGAGGGGCTTCCTGGTGATGCCCGCAGCCCCGGAGTGTGGGGTCGTCCTGCAGGCATCGGGGATGGGGCAGCAGGACGGGGGGATGTGGGTCAAGCTTTGTCCAGGAGGGAGCAGGAGGCTGCCTTCGGCTCGGCCCCCCACCCCCAGCCCCATGGGCAGTAGCAGCCCCAAACCCTTGGCCCTTCTCCCAGACCAGACAGTCAGAGCGTGGGAGAGGAAGTGACTTGTCCTGCGCTGGTGGGAGTTGGTGGCAGAGCCAGCCTGACCTCTCACCCAAGGCCCACGGGTCCTGACGCTGCTCTGTCCTCTGCTGGGGCCGCGGCCCCCGGGCCTGCCCCGGAGCCAGCTGAGACCCGGATATTCTGGGGTGCGTGACTCACAGGCTGGCCCTGCCTCCACCAGCTTGCTTCGGGTGTTCCTCTCTTTGCTTTTCCTTAATAGGGTCTCCCGTGGCGCTCGCCTGTGCTTTCTCGGGGCCTGGAGGGGCGGTGGCTTTGCCCCGGGAAACGCGTCCTGGGGTGCTGCTGGGCGGCCCGGGCTCAAACCTGGGGGAGTTCAGAGGGCGGCAGGCTCTCTGCTCTCCGGCTGCCTGACTTCGGGCAGGTCACTGTGCTTCTCTGAGCCCCGCCTTCGGGCTGGGTTCAGTTGCACCCACATTTATTGACCCCTGTTGGCTGCTAGGTGTGGCGCTGGGCCTTTCGGGCAGAGCAGCGAGCGGACTCAGCTGCGGTCCTCTGGGAGCCTCGAGAGAGAGGGGCCCGTCCCGTGGGGACCGGGCTGGTCCATCCCGAAGCGCACGTGAAGCCCCACACCCGGCTCCTGGTTTCACCAGAAGCTCAGCGATCCAGTGCGTCTGAGTCCGTGCCAGTGAGAGCAGTCGCTGGGCTCCCCTGTCAGTTCCTGTCACTCGGATTTCACACCTGTGAGCAGGAAAGCGCAGGACCTAATTCTGGAGGGACGGCCTTGATTGTCCGTGCATGTGGGCAGTGTGAGTCAGCGTCCCGGGGGTGAGCTGAACCTGCCGTGTTCCCGCGTGTGCCCTGACCTTGGCGAGGAGGACGTGCGACCCAGGTCACATCGCAGGCCGTTCACCCCCTGGCGTGTAGCGGGCACCCAAGAAGTGTTTGCTGAGCTAAAGAGGCGGACAGTGGCGGCCTGGGACTCCTCCTAGCAATTGACATGTGGAAGGAGGGCCAGCTTATGAGCGTCCATGCAGCAGGGAGGAGCCTTGTCCTGGGAAACTCCACAGGACCGAATGAGGGCAGGTTAGACCTTTCTAATGGGAGAGCACCCCTGTGGCTCAGACTGTAAAGAGTCTGCCTGCAACGCGGGAGATCTGGGTTCGATCCCTGGGTCGGGAAGATCCCCGGAGAAGGAAGTGGCAACCCGCTGCAGTATTCTGGTCTGGAAAATTCCATGGACGAGGAGCCTGCCCTGAGGGGCTCCAGCCAGGCTCGGCCTGATGTCTGGTGGCCCTCCCCGCAGCAGAGGGGAGGGCGCTGGCTGGTACCCAGAGGCACAGTGGGGCCTGGGTCACGGCCGTCCCTGCCTGGGGGCCTGCTCCAGTGCTGGGCTGGGGGCTGAAGGGGTGAGGGTGGATCCCTGGTCTCTCGGGAAGCTCCCTGCCTTCAGCCCCCAGGTGGTTCCTGTGAGGATGCCCCGCAAGACTTACTGCCTTTGCGTCCCGCTGCCTTGGGAGGGGCCCGCTTACTGAGGCTCTGCTGGGGACGGCGTGGCCAGACCCCTCGCCGGGGCCCTGGCTAGAGCACCCTGTCTACCGGTCCCCCGCTTCTCCTCTTGACGTGCTGCCCGTGGGGCCCCGTCCTACCAGCGCCCCCGAGTGGGGTCCTCCCGGTCCCACCGCTCACCTGAGTGCTTCCCACACAGCAGGGCAGCCCAGTGCAGGGTGCCTGCTCGAGGCTGGGGGACGAAGGTGTGACTGTCCCGGGGTTCCAGGCACAGCCCTGCAGCCAGGTGGCCTGGCGTCCAAGCCCAGCTCCCCCGTGTGTTGGCTGCGTGACCTTGAGCCCTTTTCTTCTCCTCTCTGTGCCTCTGTTTCCCAGTCTGTAGAATGGGAGTGATAACAGTTCCTCTCTCGAAAGGTTGTTATGAAGATTGACGTGATCATAGGACTGAAGGGCCTGGACTCACTCTGGGCCCTTGGCAGGAATGATTGCATGTTCGGTGTTGCGGTGCTCACTTTGGAACCCGGTCCTTGATGGCACGGGGCCTAGTGCCTGGGCCCTGGACTCCACCCACTCAGCACTGCCTTCAGGGCTGAGCTCCTGGGCCAGGTCTCTGGGGAGAGGCGGGTCAGGGCTGCGGAGGGGCCCCGACTCCCACTGGAAGCCCCCTGCCGCCTCCTCCCTCCCTCCTGCTCCCTGCTCCAGGGCGTGCTGAGGTGAACTGTATGTGGTTTCGTTCACTGTTTCAAGGAGCATCGACCCCCGTCTGTGTTCAGGGCCACTCCCAGGAGTCCCCCAGGCCCCCAGGTCTCTCCCGCAGAAGCCCCCGCCTGCTTTCGACCGTGGGTGCCCGATCCCTGCTGGACCGCGAGCTTCGGGGTCTCGGGGCCATGTCTGTCCTTCTCACCACCGTGCCAGCCCAGCGGGGCTGCGCCTGCACCCAGCTCGCTGAGGTGCTTGGTGAGTAAGCTGTGTGCCTCGGCTAGGCTGGGGGTCAGCGGGGAGGGGGGCCTCGCCCCTGGCCCGGACAGCGCTCCGTCTGGTGGTTTGTTCATGAAATCAGCGATGGCTGCGAGATGCCAGAAACAGTGCTGGGTGCTGAGCCCGGGAGGGGTGAGCCATGGTCCTCGCTTTGAAGAGGCTGCCCTCTCTCCCCGCTTCCTGCCCCTCTGCCCACTTCCTGTGTTCCAGATGCCACGCCAGGTGGTGGAGGCACACGGAGAAGCAGGCCATGGTCTCTGCCCACAGTCTCTGCTCCGAGATCCACGAAAACAGCGCAGGTCCTTTGGAGACTTGGAGCCTGGTATTATCTGCCATGGAAACTGGTAGCGGTGATTTTGGTCTCTGTGTCCCTGTGACTGATAGCAGTAAGGCGACCCTGAATTAACAGGCCACAGTCTGCTCTGATCCTCAGAGGACTTGACCAGACACCCTGTGACCAGGGGTTTCCACCTTGGCCCTGTGGACACCGGAGCCGGACGATTTTCTGTTGCGGGGCTGGGCTGTGCGGAGCATCCCTGGCCTCTGCCCTCTGCATGCCACTCGCTTCCCCTGCCCCCCCAGCTGTGACAACGCAAATGCCTCGTGATGTTGCCACATGTCTCTTGGGGGCAAAGTCATCCCTGTGGAGAACCACTGCCTTAGCTGGATCCGTGAAACTGTAATTGTGTAAGCCAAATGGAATGGAAAATTTGAATTCCAATATTGCCTCCCTCCAAAAAAAGCAAAAGAGGAAAAAAAAAAGCGCCCACAACATCCCGTATTCCTTGGCTTTGGCTTAAAATCCAAACATCCGTTGGGAGGTGGGAGGGCCCTTGGAAGCTGGAGCAGCTGTGAGCTTTGGCCCAGAGGCGGAGCCTGTGGCGAAATGGGCGGAGCCATCACCAGGCCCGATCCCCTTGTTCTGAGCAGCTACGGTGTAGGGCGGGTGGTCCAGTGACCACGTGGAGTCCACGGGACCAGCGTCAGCCCTTGGAGAGTTGAGTTGGAATGTTGGACTGTTGCCCTCAGTCTCAGCTGGGCCCTGGCATTCTCCTCCACTGCGTGCATGTGTCAGTCTTTGCGACCCCGCGGACTCTATCCCGCCAGGCTCCTGTGTCCAAGGGATTTTTCAGGCGAGAATACTGGAGTGGGTTGCCATTTTCCTCCTCCAGGGGATCTTTTCCGCCCAGGGGTTGAACCTGAGTCTCTTGGGTCTCCCACTTTGCAGGCAGATTCTTTGCTTGCTGAGCCGTCAGGGAAGCCCATATGATGGACTTACGTGATTGTTTAGCATCTGCCTGCCTGTGGGGTTGTGGACTTCAGCGAGGCAGGAACCGAATCCCCAGAACCTTGCGTGGTACCTGGCATGCGGTAGTGCTCAGTCAAGTTTTGTGGGATGATTAAGAGAGATTGTTGGATGGATCCAGAGAGAGAACAGCTGGCTTCCTGGGAACTTCCCTGGTGGTCTGTAGTTGAGAATCCGCCTCCCAGTGCAGGGGTTGTTAGGGAACTAAGATCCCACCTGCCTCGGGGCAAATAAATCACAACAAAGACCCAGCTAGGCTAAACAAAAAAAAGCCTGGTTTCCCGCCCTCCCCAGAGGAGGGCGTGGGGCCTGGAGGCTGGTCTAACGTGTGGGGCACACATGTGCAAGGTGGGCCCTTCATCACTCACCTCCCGGTTTGCATCCTTTTGGGAAAGGAGATGCTGTCTCTGCCCCTGACTGAGACCCTGGCCACAGGACAGACCTTGGGTGAACCTGGTGAGGGGCTCAGCCTTGGCAGGGAATGCACAGGTGTCTGAGCTTCTGCCCACCCCCCAGCCCACACCAGTGTGGCTTTGTGGAGCGCCTGTTCGGTCTGGTGGCTGCAAGCAGGGAAGCGAGCCCTGGATCCTGGAGCCACAGATCCTGCCTTCCCAGGTCCGTCTCTTCCCACAGGTCAGTTGAGGATGCTCCTGGTACGGTGTCAAGTGACAGGCAGGGGCAGCCGCGGCGGGGGAGGCACTGTGAGCTTGTTGCCTGGAGGGGGCTTGCTCTCCCTGAGTTTAGCATTTGGGTTCAAGCAAGGAAAGCAGCCTGATGTCTGTGGCTCTCTGCAGGCCGAGTCTCCGGCCGGGGCTTTGCATAGGGCCCCTCGGCAGCAGGCTGCGAGGCTGCCCCGCCCCGCGACCGCAGCGTTCAGGCGGCTGGACCGTCTTCCTGGCTCCATACACTGGGTTTCGGTGGTCGCCGTGTTTCGCCCCAACTGAGGAAACTCAGCGTCGCTGCCTCCTTTGGGTCCTTCTCCCTGACTGCGACCTTCGCTGCCTCCTTTGGGGCCTTCTTCCTGACTGCGACCCCCCTTTCTGGAATCTTGACCTTTTTTTGTTTGGCTGTTCCTGGTCTTAGTCTCAGCACACAGGGTCTTCGCTGAAACACGCAGGGTCTGCACTGCAACGCACAGAATCTAGTTCCCTGACTGGGGATCCAACCCGGGCCCCCCTGCACGGGGAGCAGAGCCTTTCTCAACCACTGGAGCACCAGGGAAGCCCCTGGAGTCTTGACTTTGCAAGGGGCAGGACGCAGGTGGAAACTTTGTGGAGCCGAGTGTTAGCCTCAGGGCCGGGTCCAGTGGTCCCTGAGCCGTCAGTGGGCAGCCCTGGCCCTCAGTGGGGTCACGGCACAGTTAGACGCTGTGAGAGGGGCTGCCCCCTTCTCATCTGGCTCTCACTGGCCCAAGAAGGCTCCTGACGACAGTGATGGGGAGGGCCCGGGGACCACTCAGCTCTGCCTGGGACCCCCTTCTTGTAGACGGGGCTGCTGTCCAGTTAGAGGGAGGTGCTCATTCATTCATTCAACGAACGTCTGTTGAGCACCTACTGAGTTCCAAGCTCTCCTCAAAGCATTTTATGTGAATTATTATCTCAGTTACTGTTGAAGTCGGAGAAGGCAATGGCATCCCACTCCAGTACTCTTGGCTGGAAAATCCCATGGACGGAGGAGCCTGGAAGGCTGCAGTCCATGGGGTCGCTGAGGGTCGGACACGACTGAGCGACTTCACTTTCACTTTTCACTTTCATGCATTGGAGAAGGAAATGGCAACCCACTCCAGTGTTCTTGCCTGGAGAATCCCAGGGACGGGGGAGCCTGGTGGGCTGCTGTCTATGGGGTCGCAGAGAGTCGGACACGACTGAAGTGACTTAGCAGCAGTAGCAGCAACTGTTAAAGTGTTAGTTTCTCAGTACTGTCCGACTCTTTGCAACCCCATGGACTGTAGCCTGCCCGGCTCCTCTGTCCATGGGATTTTCCAGGCAAGCATACTGGAGTGGGTGGCCATGCCCTTCTCCAGGGGATCTTCCTGACCCAGGGATTGAACCTGGGTCCCCTGCATTGTAGCCGGATTCTTTACTGTCTGAGCCATCAGGGATATCTTATTTAATCCTCATAAAAGCCCTTTGCAGTGGGGATCTTAAGGAAATGGCAATCCATTCCAGTACTATTGCCTGGAAAATCCCATGGACAGAGGAGCCTGGTAGGCTACAGTCGGGGTCGCAAAGAGTCACACACGACTGAGCGACTTCACTTTCACTGTGGAAGAGGGAACCAGGGATAGAATGGTGAAATAACGTCTTTGTGTCATAGTGAGGAGGTGAAGGGCCGGTCACTCCTACCTGGGACTTCCCGGGTGGCTCAGTGGATCAGACTCCGTCTGCCAGTGTGGGGGACGCAGTTTCGATCCCTGGTCTGGGAAGGTCCCTCCTGCTGCGGAGCGACTGAGCCGGTGCGCCAGCACTGTTCAGTGAGTGAGGCCCGCTCTTGGTGCTGTTAACTGCTGAGCCTGAGCCCTGGAGCCCGCAAGCAGCAACTGCTAAGTCCTTGCCCTGGAGCCTGCCCTCTGCAACGAGGAGCCCCTGGGGGGAGAGGCCTGCGCTGCGCTGAAGAGCAGCCCTGCTCTGTGCGACTAGAGAAGGTCTGTGCAAGCAGCGAAGACCCGGAGCAACCAGAAATAAACAAGTAAAAGCCACGCTTGAGGCCTGATGGCAGCAAAAAGGGGCTCCCAGGGGACACCCTGCAGGGCCGGAGGCAGCCTCAGGGTGGGGAGCCCTGGGTGCAAGGGGCACCTCGCTCCCACCAGGCAGCGGGTGGGCTTGGAGCTCGTGGCGCCCGTGTGGGTTCTGCACCAAGGGCTGTGAGGAGGGGCACAGGCGTCCTCTGCAGGACGGGCGGCGGGCAGTGGGCAGCGTCTGAGCTGCCCCACCCACTAGGAGTCCAGTCACAGGTCTGCTGAGCACCGGCCTGGTGTTTGGAACGGTCCCCCCCGCCCCCCGCCCCGGGGTCAGAGTCCGGGCTTTGACTCCCTCCCAGGATAGCAGGCTTCAGGGCCAATCCATTTCATGGTTGAAACCACCTCCTTTCCCACCGAGCTCCTCCAGCCCAGCCTCCTCTGCTCTCTGCCCCGAGCCCCAGGCAGCACCTCTGGGAGGCGAGACGTTCACTGCAGGGGTGTGCAGTGATGGATCCCTCGGTCTGTTGAGGAAGAGGCAGGCGCTACAGGGGACAGACGTGGCCGGACGTCTCCACCCGGGGCTTCGTCACGGATCGGCCTCTGATGGCCTTCTTGGCTGTGGATGGATCTCTTTACGTCCCTGGGCCTCAGTTTCTTCCTCTGTAAAATGGGCTGATCCCGTCCCTCGTGGGTGCCCCCCGCTGTTGGGGCTTGGTGGGAGGACGGGCTTTTCTGTGCCTCCCTGGCAGTTGCGGAGGACAGGGAGCTCTGGGAACACACCCACGTCTTCCCTGGGGGAGGCTGTGGAACATATTAAAGGGGCGGCTTGACTCTCAGTGCTGCACCTTGGGGCTGAGGCCTCTGGGTTCCCTGGAGCTCCGCACAGGGCATTTTAGGAGACCCCAGATGCTGCCCAGACAGCTTGCCTCGCCTTGCTGGGGTGGGCTGAGTTATTTTTTAGCTCCGAGTTCTGCACGGGTTATTTCTTCCTGCCCAGAGCTCTCTCTGGGACAAAGTGACAGCCTCTTCACTGAGGGAGGCAAGGCTTGGGCCAGAAGAAGAGGCTGGAGCCAGAGTGGACCCCTGTGGGCTGCGACCGGGAGGCTCCCTCCACGCGGGCAGACTGCCCGTGGGGGCTGTGTGACCCTTCGCGGGAGAGCCAGGCATGTGCCAGGGTCCTTCACCTGCCTGCCAGAGCGGCAAAGGGCTGCAGCCACGGCTGCCTCAGGGTCCTGTCCCCTCTCCCATCCCCATGCTCCGGACTCACCGGAGCAAGAACCTGGTCTTTGGGGAGCAAGTTTGTAGCAATAGTCCCGCCCACCCCACCCCTCTTCTGATCACTGCCTGACACAGGCCCCGGGCCTCTTCCCAGATGGGTTTTGGGGAGCCGCCTCCTGCACGGCTTGGCCCTGAGTTGTCTGTGCAGTTCTCTGGGGAGGGGCCGTCCTGGCTGAGGCTGGGTTCGGGCGGGCCTGGTGTGGGGGCCCCAGGCCTTGGCCGCCTCTTCCCCGCCCCTCAAGGTGGAGGTGGGACAGGCCTCGGGGCTGGCATGAACTGGCCTTCCTTCACTCATGAGCAAGTGTGTGTCGAGGTCTGCTGTGTGCCAGGCGCTGCTCCAGGGCCGTGGATGGAGCGGTGGACATAAGCGATCATGTCCACGTTCTGGTCCAGTGTAAGCAGCTGGATGTATAGACGCCTGGAGGGTTAAATACCACGAAGACGGGGAAAGCAGAGGCCGAGGACACGGTGTGCTGTGGTCACGCATGTGCTGTTTGAGAAGCGGGTGCTTGGAGGGGCCTCTGAGAGTGGCCTTGAAGCAGAGCCCTGACGCGGTGCAGGCGTTGCCCTTGAGTGTAACTGGGCACGAGTGTTTCAGGCAGAGCAACCAGCTGGTGCAGGGCTTCTCTGGTGATCCAGTGGTTAGGGATCCATCTGCTAATGCAGGAGACACGGGTTTGCCTTCTGGACCGGGAAGATCCCACGTGCCACAGAGCAAGGAAGCCTGAGCTCCACGGTGTTGAGCCTATGCTCTGGAGCCTAGGACTACAGCTGCTGAGCCCATACACCCTAGAGCACGTGCTGCATAAGGGAAGCCACCCCAGTGAGCAGCCCGCACACCGCAGGGAAGAGGAGATCCGGGCAGCAGCGGAGACCCGGCACAGCCGAGAACAAGCAAGCAAAGCCGCCAGTGCGGAGGCCCCGAGGTGGGGCGTGTGGGGGCCTGCACGTGGTCCTGGTGCCTCTGGTGGAAAAGCTGTGGAGAGAGGTAGCCTTTTAAGTCAGGGAGGACGGGGAGGGGCTCATCGGGTGGGGTCTTGTAGGCCAAGGTGAGGAGCCCGGTTTCCACTGTGAATGAAGTAGGCATTTGAGGGTTTGCTCAGAGGAGTGACTCGGCTGCTGGTTGAGAACAGAGTATGTCGGGCGAGGGGTGAAGGGGGAGCAGGAGGCCCGTCAGGGGCTGATGGCCCTCGAGGAGATGGCGCTTCGGAGGGGGTGGTGGAGTGGGAGCCACCGAGGTTGGCGGATGGGAGGCACGCAGGTGTGAGGGGCAGAGGAGCCAGGGCTGGGTCCGAGGGCTTCAGTCTGCGCCTCCGGCATGCTGGGACTGCCCCCAGCTGAGGTGGGATGCTTGGGAGCAGGGAGGGCAGGTGTGGACCCTGGAACGCACCTGTTGAGCAGGCGCACTTCTGGGCAGAAGTCCGGAGCTCCTGGGGAGGTCAGGCTGGCAGTGTGACCGTAGAAGTGGTCTTTAAAACAGAAATGGTAGAGGTGGTCTTCCCACAGAAATGGGGTGTTCCTGGGGTCCAGTGGCTGAGGCTCCACGAGGCCCGGTATCTGGAGGTCCTTGGCCCTTTCTGCAGCTTGGACCGTCCATCCTTGGCCACGTCCCGTCAGATTGGAGTCCGACACTCAGACGGGAGGCCTGGAGTCAAGCCCCTCCACCTCCTGGTCCCGCCTCGTGTTTCCTGGGTGACTTTGGGAAGTTGCTTCCCCAGCGTGAACCCCAGCTTCCCATCCGTGAATCCGTGAAAAAGACCTTTTGGGCTGTCCTGGTGGCTTAGCTGGTAAAGAATCCGTCCACAATGAGGGAGACCTGGGTTTGATCCCTGGGTCCGAAAGATCCCCTGGAGAAGAGAAAGGCTACCCACTGCAGTATTCTGGCCTGGAGAATCCCATGGACTGTGTAGTCCATGAGGTCTCAGAGTCAGACACGACTGAGCGACTTTGACTTTTCACTTTTTCCAGCCTGGAAATGCTCTGCTGATGGTATGAGTATTCTAGAGTTACACTGGTACTAAATTGCCCGCGAGGTGGGCTTTGGATGGAGAAACTGAGGAGCAGAAAGGTGAAAGGGTGGTGCAGAGTCCGTGCTTCCAAGTGTGTGTGCAGGGCCCCATCGCGTGGGCCGCCCAGGATGTGACCAAGGATGCAGAATGCTCCGATCAGCAGTTTTTCACCTGGCCCTGTAGCCTGGGGCCTCCTGCCTGAACTGGCTTGCTGGAGACAAAGGGGTTAATGTGCTGGAGGCAGGAGTAGGGGGGCACCTGGAGGAGGAAGAGGAGGAGAAAGAAGGGGAGAAAGAAGGGGAGGGGCTGTTCTGGGGGCTGTGCTGGCTCTGGTTTCCTAGCAACAGCCCCCACGAGTCCCTGCCGCCAGGGGCCCAGTGGGATCCTCTGCCCGGTGGCCCCCTTTGGGTGACTGCCCCCCACCGGTCCTGCCTGGGGATCCTGGACCCAGAGCACGCCCAGGAGGTCAGTGCAGGGAGAGGGGACGCTCATCCGGGGCCGGGACAGGGCCTCCATTGTCCGAGGCTCAGCCACTGGCCAGCCGCACCCCTGCCCATGGCAGGAAGCCCATTGAGCGGCCTGGCGCCCGGCGGGCAGGGAGCGGAGCTGGAGCTGCTGTGCCTCCAGCACTCCAGGCTCCTGCCTGTCACCCCTGCCCTCAGCCGCAGTCCATCTCCGTGATGCCCGGTCTGCGCTGCCCTCCCGTGAGAGCCGCCCTGGGCCTCCCCTCCCGCAGCCCAGGGACTCGGCTCAGAGCGTCTCTCTCTACCCCGTTTTCCTCGCCGGTTGTGGGAGCCCAGTTGGGCAGGGGGTCTGGTGCACGGCAGTGCTCAGGAGACACCCGCGATGACCACTTCCAAGGCGATCGCTGTGTGATCTCATGGGTGGCGAGGGTTCCGGAGGTCAGGCCGGCGTTCTTGTGTTCGGGCAGCCTGGCCTCCATGGAGCGATCAGCAGGATGGGGCAGTGGGAGCCCCGGGAAGGGGACTGAAGTCTGTGAAGGCCCCTCGGGCGCCGTCAGACGTCTCTCCTCCTGCACCGGCGTCTGACGGGCGACGAGAAGCAGAGGGTGAGTGCCTGCCTGGGTCTAGCCGGGCGGCGAGCCGCAGGTTCAGTGTCTGGAGCTGGTCTCTGCGGCCCCAGCGGAGCACGGTCCATGCGTCTCATCGCGCTCTGTCCGGGGCTCTGAGCCCTGGACGTGTCCTTCTCGCTGTCGCCCCGCCTGTGTTTTCTCGGCTAAGCCCCCGTCTCTCCAGAGCCCCGCGAGCCAGCGCCCTGCACGGTCTGCAGCCGGGGGTGCTGCGTGCGCTGTCCTCCCGGCCCTGGTCCTTCTGGGCAGAGGACCCCCGGGGCAGCGGAGGTTGTCAGCCGGGTTGGGCCCCCTCCCGGGGCAGGGGCACCCCAGCCCCCGGGCTCCTCGGTGAGGTGCCCTGGGCAGATGCAGGCCCTCGGCTCTGTTCAGTGAGTGCGTCTCCACGGTGGGCGGTTTGCCGGTCCCGCTGCAGCCCCTGAGAGGAAAGGAAGCGGCCAGCCTAGGCAGGGAGACAGTTCCGACGGGGCCGGCAGGCGTCCCGGGGTCACCTGTGCTCCTTGAAAGCAGCCTTTCTCTGGCGGCACACGTGAGCTCCCAGTTCAGGATTGCGAGCGGGAGCGCAGGGCTGGGGGCTTTCTGGCCACGCCACGCAGCACGTGGGGGCCTGGTTCTCTGACCCTCGGCCCCTGCCTTTGAAGCGTGGAGTCTTAACCGCCGGACCCCTAGGGAAGTGCCCCCCGCAACAGGTCTTTTTAGTTTTCTGTAAAACATTACTTTGGCTGTGTTGGCCTCTGTTGCCGTGTGCGGGCCTTCTCTGGTCATGGTGGGCTGGGCTTGTCACTGCGGCCCCCAGGCGTCTCCTTGCTGTGGCTTCTCTTTGGCGCACGGGCTCTGGGGTGTGTGGGCTCAGAAGCTGTGGCTGGGTTTGGCTTAGTTGAGTGAGCTCAGGGCTTGTGGTGCAGGGGCTTAGTTGCCTCGAGGTATGTGGAATTTTCCTGGACCAGGGATCAAACTCGCGTCTCCTGCCTTGGCAGGCGGACTCAACCAGTGGACGTCCAGGGAGGTACCCTCTCCCCCGCCAACACGCACAGGTATTTTTTTAAACCAAGCTTGGGAAACACTGCATAAGATGAGTCTGGGGAGGCCTCGCAGAGGAGCAGGGTCTGGGTTTTAAAGGTTGAGTAGGATTTTGCTTATTGGCTCTGAGAGGTCTCACTGGAGGGAATAAACAGACCAAGCAAAGACCCAGAGACGCAGAACAAGTGGGCTCAGGGATGGGCCTGAAGCTGGAGCTCTCAGGCCAGGCCCAGGAGCTGCTGAGATGAGAGAGAGTGGCGGGGAGTTGGCGAGGGGCAGGGGGGAGCGGGGGAGGGGTTGGGTTTCATTTTGAGGTGACAAGGAAGAGCCCGAGGGTGTGTATTTCGGGACAGCCGCTGTGATGGCAGAGTTGGGGGGGTGGGCCGGGCTCACAGCTGACAAGGGCTGAAAGCAAGCGTGGCCCCCGGAGGGTGTGCCCGCAGCAGGACCCCCCGCCCCCAACCCCGTCTCACCTCCAGTCCAGCACTTTCTTCCTGGCTTCCAGGCGCTGGACACGGTGCCTCTGAGGCCAGAGTTGCGGGCGAGGCCAGGCCAGAGCCTGGCCCTTGTTTGGCTGTGTGGGACGGGCTGGCGTCTCCCCTTCCTCTGGCGAGTCTGCAGCCCACCCTCCCCTCCCCAGCTGCACTCTCCTCCAGCGTCCAGCCTTCCCGGTCCTCACCCTCCTGGCCTGATTTGTGACGATCAGAGAGGCTTGCTTGTGTGCTCCTCTCGGCCTCATTTGGGCGAGTGGATGGGGCCAGTCAGTGGCGTGGGAGGTGGGAGAGGATCCAGTACTACAGAGCCCGCCTGCCAGCCGCAGAGGCGTTAGAGACCCGGGCTCGATCCCTCGCTTGGGAAGAGCCCCGGAGGAGAGCCTGGCAATCCCTCCAGTATTCTGGCCTGGAGAAGCCCAAGGACAGAGGAGCCTGGCGGGCTACAGTCCATGGGGTCGCAGAGTTGGACACGACTGAGCGACTTAGCACTCATGGCCAGTTTCAAGAGCTAGTGAGGAGGGCCTGGTGCAGGCAGCCCGGAGGATGACTTCCTGTGACCTTGAACTCTAGAGGAAGGACAGACTGACAAGGCTTTGCTTAAATTAGAGCCTGGAAGACACCTGCTGTGGCGAGCAGGGCTGCTGAGGGTGGAGGCAAGTGTGAATCCGGCTGCTCTCGGGGTTCCGGTCGCTGAACTTGACCTGCTTGGTGGGCACACCCAGAGCTGGGCTGGTCCTTTGCTTCTCTCTCTGCCTGAATGAACTTGAGAAGCGCTGCCTGGGGGCTTCCCTGGCAGTCCAGGGGCTAAGACTCCGAGTTCCCAATGCAGGGGGCCCAGGTTCGATCCCTGGTCAGGGAGCTGGATCCCACGTGCCGAAACTAAAGATCCTGGTGCTGCAACAGAGACCTGGTGCAGCCAAATAAAATATTAACAAACAAAAATAAATATTAAAGAAGCACAGCCTGCTTCTGGCCATTCTGTGCGGCGTCACCAGGAAGAGCCGTGTTCAGGGGGCCTGCCTGCCTGTCTAGTGCTGGTGGTCGTTTTGAGAGAGCGATGACCCCCAAGAGCAGAAAGTCTCCTCTAAACCCCACCCACGCGGAGGGCTGTGAACGGCACCGTGAAGACAGTGGCCGGGGCGCCGGGAGCTACACCCGCCCGCACTGCAGCCCCGGGCTCAGGAGCACAGGGTTTCCGTGGGGTGGGCGGGGGAGAGGCTAGATTGTAACGGTGGCAAGTGGCGGAGCTGGGGTGTGAACTCTGATCGACCAACGGGTTCCACCCTTTCTGCGCCGCCTTGAAGCTACTGTCTGCTCCGACCTGTGATGTTATTTAGCCTTTTTGAAAATGAGAATGCTTGGGGCGTCCCTGGCAGCCCAGTGGTTAGGACTTTGAATCCACAGTGGTGGCTGGGGGCCTGATCCCAGGTCAGGGAGCTCAGAGCCGAGATGTTCATGGCCAAAAAACCAAAACACGAAAGAGAAGCAATATCGTAACAAATTCAATGGACTTTAAAAACGGTCCACAGCAAAAAAAATCTTTAAAAAATGAGAACGCTTGTCTTCATCTTCCCTCCTTGCAATGCTCACTGTAGAAGAGCTCGAAAACTCAGAAAAATGGAAAGAAAGTGGGAAGAAAACCTGTGGAACCCTGCCACCCTAGCGAGCACTGTTCATCCCCTTTGTGCGTTTCCTTCTGTCCTGTCCCTCCCTGCGCTTCAGGAGCCCACTGGGAGTCCCTGGATGTGGGCGATCCAAGCCGCTCTTGGTTTTCAGTCGACTTCCCTCCCCAGCCAGGCCGCCTCTTCTGCCAGAGACCGGCCCGGCAGGAGGTTCTGGGTCGCTTTGCAGAGAGAGGCTCGTTTTAGGGGCATCGCAGCACGTTTCTCCTGGCTCAGCCTCCCAGCCTGAAGCTTCCAGGCCACACGCAGCTCAGGAGAGACGTTTAAAAACTAATCAAGGAAGTAGCCAAGCAACCCGCCTGCTTCTTCCACACGTTCACACCTACGCCCCGCTCCTGGCCCTGCCAGCCTGTGGCGTCCTCCGGGCGGGGACCGTCCTGCCCACTTTACGGAGATGTGGCCCGAAGCTCTGGGAGGCCAAGGGGAGGCCTGGGGTCCCACCGTGCGGCTGAGGCAGAACCCCTCCTGCAGATGGATCTGACTTCGCCCAGGTCCCCGCAGCTTTAAGCCCTCGGGTTCCCCCCTGAGCCTTCCCCAGGGTCTCTTGCACTCCTGGGGCACGGGATCCAGACCCCCGGTCCCAGCCACTGGCCCCGTTTTGGTGGTGACATCAAAAACGGGCATCTTGGCACCGACCGAGCCTGCCAGGGCTCTGAGGCTGAGCTTGGGTGCTGCTGGGAGCCCTGTGGGCCAGGTACCAGGACCCCAACTTTATAGGCGAGGACACTGAGGCTCAGCTCACCAGCCAGTGGGGAAGACACTTCCAGCCTGGGTCCCAAGGCAGAGCTTGGTCGTCACAGCCTGTGCCCTGGATGCTAATGACAGCCGAAGAACGGTGGGTCCGAAGGACCCTTCCAAGAGTGTTACCTGTATTTACTCTTAATTTTCTTGAGGACCCCATGAAGTTGGTCCTTTTTAATCCCCATTTTGCAGATGAATAAACTGAGGCCCAGAGGTGGTGTTAAATAGCTCATCCGAGTATGATAGCCCCTGAGCAGTGGGGCCTAGGCGGTATTGGGTAGCTAGCCTTGAACTCTCGGCTGGCTGCTGTGCCAGGAGGGTCTCTCGCAGGGCCCCTGGCTGCTCTGAGCCTGCCCTCCTCACTCACTCACCCTGAGCCCTGGCACACATGTGCAGAACGATCGCCACAGGCTCTGGGTGTGCCGGGGGCTTGCTGGTGTGTGTCCTTGCCTGGGGAAGAGAGGAGGGAAAACAGATGTCTGTCTGGCTGCTCGAGTTAATCATCGCGCCTTGGGCTGTGTGCGGAGTTGCTTCATTGTCTGACGTTTGCGACCTTATAGATGGTAGCCCACCAGGCTCCTCTGCCCGTGGACTTTCCCAGGCAAGAGTACTGGAGTGCCATTTCCTCCTCCAGGGCATCTTCCCAACCCAGGGATCGAGCCCACATCTCTTAAATCTTCCCCAACCCTTTGCTGAGAGTTTTCAGCGTGGGACTGAACGACGCGGTCACGCACTTTGTGGAGATTAATTGGCTTTTAATCAGAGTGAAAAGTGCGGTTCTCTGACCCTGCCCATCCCGCCTAGGAGGGTGCCCCCCAGGTTCACAGAGTGAAAAGTGCGGTTCTGACCCAGCCCATCCCGCCTAGGAGGGTGCCCCCCAGGTTCACGCATCCATGGCTCAAGGCCAGGTGTGTGGAGAACGGATTATAGCACCAAAGCCTGGAAACAACCTCAGCGTCCACTCAGGGATTATGTCAATCATGCCAGACGCCCGCCCCCAGCACTCTGCAGGCATTAACGCGAGACTCATGTCTATGTACTGTGCTGTTCTGAAATGACCTTGGAGCTTCTCCAGCAGAAGCAGCGGTTGCTAGGGCTCCCCGGGTGATGCAGCGGCTGTCTGCTGTCCCCCTGCGGGGCTTGCGGGTTCAATCCCTGGCTGGAGGGCTCCTGATAGACCCCCACATACTGCACGTGGCCAAAAAGGAGGAGCTGCTGAGTGAAGTCAACCAGACAGGGAAAGACAGTTATGTAATGTCACTCATATGTGAAATCTTAAAAAACTGACACAAATGAATTTTTTTACAAAACAGACGTAGATAGCAAACTTACGATTATCAAAGGGGAAAGCGGGGTGGACGGAAAGATCAGGAGTTTGAGATTGACGCGGTGCTGCGCGTAAAACGGGCTTCCCCGTGGCTCAGGGGTAGAGTCCGCCTGCACCCAGAAGACGATGCAGGAGATGCCGGTTCAATCCCTGGGTCGGGAAGGTCCCCTGGAGGAGGAAATGGCTACCCACTCCAGTACTCTTGCCTGGAGAATCCCATGGACAGAGGAGCCTGGTGGGCTACCGTCCACGGGATCGCCAGGAGTTGGACCCGACTGAGTTGACTTAGCGTGCACGCACGTGTATTAAATACATAAACAATCTGTATAGCACAGGGAACCTTTCGATACTGTGTAAAAAGCTATAATGGAAAGAATCTGAAAGCGAATAGGTGTGTGTGTAAATGTACACACACACGGAGTCACTTTGCTGCACACTGGGGCATTGTGAATAGACCGTGTGTGTGCCAAGTCGCTCAGTCGTGTCCGACTCTGTGCGACTCCGTGGACGGTAGCCCGCCAGGCTCCTCTGTCCATGGGATTCTCCAGGCAAGAATACTGGAGTGGGTGCCATTTCCTCCTCCAGGGCGTCTTCCCGACCCGGGCATTGAGCCCACATCTCTTAAGTCTCCTGTATTAGCAGGTGGGTTCTTTACCCCTAGTGACGCCCGAGAAGCCATAAATAAACCTCAATTTTTAAAAAAGTGGTTTTACCACAGGGTATGCAGTGTGCTTCCTTCTGCATAAAGCAAGGCATTTATACAGATGAACAGGCTGGTGCACGCACGGCACAGTCCTGGAAGGATTCATAGAAACGGGTCGCAGCGGTCACTCCTGGGGAACCTGAGAGACTGCCTTCTCATGGTCAGCTCAGCCTCTGTGTTGTTTGGACTTTGAGAGAAGTGGAGCACTGTGGTTATAATTGAGCACACGCGGGGGTCCACAGACCGGGTTCACGCCCTGGCTCTGCCGCTCACTATGTGTGATCTTGGGCTGCTTTACTTCTCCCCTCTGGGCCTCACTTTTGTCCTAATTTGGATGAATAGATATTAATATTTGTAAAGCGCTCAGAATAAGGTCTGAGGTAGAGTAGGCACTGCATAGATGTTTGCTATTATTAATCAATTGCTATTTACATGCATTCTACTTTTATTTAGGAAGCCAGCTAATGTAAACAGAGGCTTTAGGATTGGAACGGGAAACAGGCAGGCAGCCAGAGTGCGGCAGGCCCTGATGAGAAAGGAGGGTTTGGAGCTCTCCCTCAGGGCCGAGCCCCTCTTCCACAGGGACGTCTAGACGAAGTGCCCCCGGCTCAGACTCGGTGCAGAGAGGGAGCGGGGAGAGCTCAGCGGGCGCGCCTGGCAAGGTTGCTCCAGGGTCCTGTAAGCCCAGAGGAGGCTCTGGCGGCTCGGTCGCGGGCTCCTCCACCGCCAGGCCTGGAGATACTGCCCCCCTGCTCCGAGCACTTAGGGTTCCGCCCTGATCTGGAGCCACCCGCCTCCACGAAGCCCTTTCCTTCCCTCACACCCACATGCCTGCCGGCCAAGCTCGGGGGTGGCGCAGGGGGAGACAGAGAGAGAGTAGACGGCCTTCGATGGGGCCTGTGGGGCGGGGGTGGCCCCAGGGCACCCGTGGTGACCAGGCAGCGAGAAGCAGGAAGCATCCGGCCCTCACCCGTGACCCTTCAGGCTGATCCGGTTCTGGAACACGGGGGCTGAGCATGATCCTGGCGTCCGAGGCTGGAGCTCCCCTGCCAGCCAGAGGGGCCACCTGCGAGCCCAGCTCGGCTGCGTGGGCTGGGCACAGGGAGGCCTGGGCCGGCAGGGCCTCTAGGGTGGTGGGTGGCCATCCTGCAGCTGCTGGTCTCTCTGCAGGTTAATGATTCACCGTGCTCGCGCCATCCTGGGCTCCCGAAGCTGCTGGGAAATGGGCTGAGAGCGGCCGGCTGGCGTGCACCCGTCGGTCGCGAGCTGGTGACCCCTCTCTGTGGCTGGAACTTTGGCCTTGAACGCCCTCTAATCAGATTCCTGGCCTTCTTTTCACAGGCGAGCGGCTGGACAGTGCTGGTCTGAGCTGGGTCCCGTCTGATGGCTTCCTCCCGTCCTCTGCAGGCTGCCGCAGGTACAGTCCTCTCGTCTGGTGTCCCGCCCAGGGCCTCTGACCCTGGATGTGAATCTGGCCCCACTCACGGTTAGCTGGGTGCCTTGGACCAGTGGCCTCTGCAACAGGGAAATAATGGGAAGTGGGCTCTGGGCGGGGGTTGCAGACTCTTCGCCTGTCCACCTGAGGGCCCCTGGAGAGGTGAGCAGAACCCCTGGGACTGTGGCGTCCTCGGGGGTAAAACTAAGAACTGAGAGCAGGAGGTAGGGGCTGGGGGTGCTGCCCATCCATCTCCATCTGCTGAGGTTCCAAAGCCAGGCCGTCTGGCCATGGCGGGGTGGCCAGAGTCGGCAAAAAAAAAAAGGAAAAACACATACTTATGCTGAAAAAATTTTTTCATAGAAATTCAGTTTGATGTCCTGTATTTTTACGTGGCGATCCTAACACTGGGGCCTCGGACAGTGCCGGTAGATCCGGACCCTGGAGGAGCTGGGCTCGAGGCCGTCTGTCCCGCTGGGCCCGGCCTCCCGTCCTCTTGTTCTTCCTGGGGGCGGCCAACGGCAGAATGGTAACAAGCAAGGGCTGCTTCTCAAGTCCAACCAGCCCAGTGGCTTGGTGTCTGTCTGGCTGTCTCATCTCCCACAAGCATGGTGTTAGTAACGACAGCCTCTCACATGTGATTGCAGGGTTTAGGAACAGGTGGGGCTCCAGCGTGTGCTAATCAATGGCTCACTGCCTGGGACATGTCATCACTGGGGCGTCAGCAGGACCGGCTGCCCGTGCCCTGCTCTGGGCCCCGGGGCCGAGCCCAGGAGGAATCTCTTCCCCCTTGAGCCTCCGTGTCCTTCTCCGCAGGGTAGGGGACCAGCGTGGTGGGCCCGCCTCCTCTGTAGCGTGGGGTGAATTCCTGGGTCCCGGCCCCCTGGACTCGCTGGGGGCTCACTGGGGTTGGCTCTCTGGAGAAGGGGAACGTCCAGGAACATCAGAGGTGTGCGTGGCTCCCTCCAGTCCTGCCGTCTGTCTGGGTGGGGAGAGCTCAGTTCAGCTCTCAGTCACCCAGGGATGGGCTGTCTGACTTTCCTTCTGATAAGGCGCCCCGGCTAGTTGGCTGGGTCCCAGGATCCTGGGAACAGAGTCTGGGGAAAAGGGCATTTCCTGATTCATGGCCATGGCTTTGGGTTCCAGGATGTCCCCGCTCCCCGTCATCGGCACCCTGCACCCTTTCTCCTCCACACCGAGGGGCCAGACGTGCAAACTGAGAGCAGGACTACTTTATGATGAAATCAATTCAGTTTCATTAAGCAAACATTTGCTGGGCGTATCTGATGCGCAGGCTGATACCTGGTGGAAGCAGGCTCTTGGCCACTCTCCGATTCTCTGAGCGCTTCGCACCGTCTTCCCAGATAAATTCAAATCCCCCCACCTCCTTGCAGCCGTGTTCTCACCCCGTCATCCTCAGTCGCGTCTTCGCTTTGACTGGGCCACTCACTGTTGTTCTCCGCTCCTGCTGTGGCCCTGGCCGCCCCCCAGCCTGAGCCTGTCAGGCCCTTGCTCACCCTTTCAGGCCCTGTGCAGGGGCAGCCTGGTGCCAAAGCTGTGCCCCAGGCCCTGGCAAGCTCAAGCCCCCTCCTCTGTTTAGCACTGGCTCAGCCTTCGGGGTTTCATGTTCTTCTCTGGTCAGCCCTTCCTGCCTCAGCCTTCGGGGTTTTATGTTCTTCTCTGGTCAGCTCTTCCTGCCTCAGCCTTGACACTGAGGCACTGTGTCTTACTTTTGTCCAATCTTCTGGCCCAGGGGCTCCTGGGACAGTTCACTGGATACTGTACAGTCTCTATGGTCTGACCAGTCCATCCTAAAGGAAATCAGTCCTAAATATTCATTGGAAGGACTGATGCTAAAGCTGAAACTCCAATAGTTTGGCCACCTGATGCGAAGAACTGACTCACTAGAAAAGACCCTGATACTGGGAAATATTGAAGGCAGGAGGAGAAGGGGACGACAGAGGATGAGACGGTTGGATGGCATCACCAACTCGATGGACATGGGTTTGGGTGGACTCCGGGGGTTGGTGATGGACAGGGAGGCGTGGCGTGCTGCGGTTCATAGGGTCACAAAGAGTCAGACACGACTGAGCGACTGAACTGAACTGAACTGAACTGATAGATTGCTGGGCTGACCGAGGCTATTTGTATTTTTTTAATTTAGCATTTATTTGCTGCATCAGGTCTTAGCTGTGGCCCGCGGGCTTTCTGTCATGTCGGGCAGGAGCCTCTGCTGTGACACGTGGACTCAGTCACGTGGCTCACGGGCTTAGCTGCTCTGCAGCACGTGGGAGCTTAGTTCCATGACCGGTTCCCTGCATCTACAGCACTGCCGTGTGGACTCTCACCCACTGGACCACGAGGGAAGTCCTGCTGTTTGTACTTAGGTGGTCCAGTAAAGAATCAGCCTGCCAATGCAGGAGACCCAGGAGATGCTGCTTCGACCTCTGGATGGGGAAGATCCCCTGGAGGAGGGCATGGCAACCCACTCCAGTATTCTTGCCTGGAGAATCCCTTGGACAGAGGAGCTTGGGGGGCCACAGTCGTAGGGTCACAAAGAGTCAGATACGGCTTAGCAAGGGAACCACAACAACAACAAAGAGAGAAAATACAAAAGTAACTTAAGTCCCTGGACACAGCCTGGGGGCTGGGTCGCCTGGGGCTGGGCCTGGTCTGTGGATGGGGAGGTGGTCTCCACCCCACCTGGGGTCAGAGCCTGGGCTATATGACTCAAAGCGATAATAACAGTCATCACGATAATGACTGGGGCTTCCCCGACGGCTCAGTGAGTAAAGGCTCTGCCTGCAATGCAGGAGACACAGGAGATGCGGGTTTGATCCCTGGGTTGGGCAGATCCCCTGGAGGAGGAAATGGCAACTCGCTGCAGTGTTCTTGCCCGGAGAATCCCACGGCGAGGAGCGTGGAGGCCTGCAGTCCAGAGGGTCGCACAGGCCCAGACACGACTGAGTGAGTGAGCACAGCGATAATGGTGATGGTGAGCAGAGCCGCCATCGTGAGGAGCTCGCGTTCAGCCCGCGAGGCTGGGCTCCCAGCGCGTCTAGTGTGCCCGTCCATCCCCCCTCCCAGTGCTCTGTCAGCCAGCTACTCCTGCTGTTCGCATTTGATGGACCAGGAGGCTGCAGCCCGAGGGTGAGATAACGCGGCACTCACACAGCAGCCAGTACATAGGACAGCTGGGGTCTGAACCCAGGCTAGTCACTGCAGTGATGCAGGCTGCGTGCAAAGGGAATCCTCCCCACTGTCCGCCCAGCAGACTCAAGTGGGCAGGACCGTGGGCCCTGAAGCTTCCTTGGTCAGGACAGGTCTGACTCTGGCAGCCCAGAAATAGTAGTGGGCAGGGACTTCGTGGTCACTTATTCCAGTATTTTTAAAAATAACTTTGTATTTATTTATTTTCGGCTCTGCTGGATCTTCATGGCTGTGCTGGCTTTCCTCTAGTTAGTTAAGGCGAGCTGAGGCCACTTCCAAGTTTTGGCATGTGGGCATCTCATTTTATTTTATTTTATTTATTTCTTTATTTATGGCTGTGCTGGTCGTCCTTGCAGTGCGGGCTTTTGTCTGGTTAAATGAGCCGAGGCCACTCCCAAGTTTTGGCATGTGGGCATCTCATTTTATTTTATTTTAATTATTTCTTTATTTATGGCTGTGCTGGTCGTCCTTGCTGTGCGGGCTTTTGTCTGGTTAAGGCGAGCCGAGGCCACTCCCAAGTTTTGGCGTGTGGGCATCTCATTTTATTTTATTTTATTTATTTCTTTATTTATGGCTGTGCTGGTCGTCCTTGCAGTGAGGGCTTTTGTCTGGTTAAGGCGAGCCGAGGCCACTCCCAAGTTTTGGCGTGTGGGCATCTCATTTTATTTTATTTTACTTATTTCTTTATTTATGGCTGTGCTGGTCGTGCTTGCAGTGCGGGCTTTTGTCTGGTTAAGGCGAGCCAAGGCCACTCCCAGGTTTTGGCGAGTGGGCATCTCATTTTATTTTATTTTACTTATTTCTGCATTCACACCTGTGCTGGTCGTCCTTGCGGTGCGGGCTTTTCTCCAGTTGCGGGGCACAGCTTCTCCCTGCAGGGCCTTCCCTTCTTGCGGAGCACAGGCCCTCTCGGGCTTCAGCAGTTGTAGGTACCGAGGCTTCGTTGCTCTTGGCATCTTCCCAGGCCAGCGATCGAGCCCATGTCCCCCGCATTGGCAGGCGGATTCTCAACCACGGGACCACCAGGGATGTCCTGGGCCCCTCATCGCGGTGGCTTCTCTGGTCGGGGAGCGCCGGCTCTAGGGCGCACAGCAACACGTCAGCAGTTGCTGTGCAAGGGCTCAGTAACTGGGGCTCCTGGGCTCCAGAGCACAGGCTCGGTAGTTGTGGCTTGCGGGCTCGGTTGCTCCATGGCACGTGGGATCTTCCCGCACCAGGGTCTGAGCCCGTGTCCCCTGCACTGGCAGGCAGATTCTTATCACTAAGCCACCGGGAAGCCCTTTTCCAGGATTTTTTTAAATCGTCTAAAATTGCAGCCCACAGACCTGCCAATAGGAGCATATGTGTGCATTCACCAAGTCCTTATTCCGTGCCTGTCACGTGCTGGGCACAGTACCAGATGCTGGGGGTACGACAGTGAGTGAAACACCCGCCCAGGAGGCGTGCGCTCTAGTAGAGGAGACAGAAAGACAGGGAAAAGTACAGCCTGCTGATCAGGGCCACAGAGACAAGAGAAGCAGGCAAGGCACGTCAGGAGCCCAGGTGCCACTGTGGGCAGTTCTGGTCCCCGGGACCCTCGGGAGGTGACAGGTTGTAAATAGACCTGGAGGCCCCCGAGGGCGGGAGCTGCTCCCTGGGGCAAGGGCAGCCTGGACCCCAGGACTGAGGTGCAAAGATCCAGAGGCAGTAGCAGAGCGGACGCCTGCGAGGCCCAGCGAGGACGGCCACACGGCTGCGGGGAGTGAGCAGAGGAGGGCGTCAGGAGCGTCTGCGATACGCACTGTACGGATGTGTGTGCTGTGTGCGTAAATCCAGAACGGAAGTGTCGACAGCAACATCAAAAGTAAAACCACGTGTGAATTTTTTACCAGTGTGGTGGTGGCTGAGTCGTCAGGTCAGGTCTGACTCTTGCTACGCGATGGGCTGTAGCCCGCCAGGCTCCTCTGTGCGTGCAGTTCTCCAGGCAAGAATCCTGGAGTAGGTTTGCCGTGTCCTTCTGCAGGGATCTTTCCAACCCAGGGATCGAACTCAGGTCTCTTGTGCTCAGGCGGGTCTCCTGCGTTGCAGGCGGATTCTTTACCAACTGAGCCACCAGGGAAGCCTATTAGTATTATAAAATTTTAAAAAAGATCTTCAGTAATCAGTTCATAAAGCAAAAAGCTTCCAGGGAGCCCCCTAATTGATTTTATGACTCCCCAGTGGGTTGAGAACTGTTTGAAGGTTACTAATTTGGCCTCTGGCCCAGCTTCTGGATCTCCTCCTGAATTCAGCATCACGGGGCCAAGAGTGCAGGGGGCTCAAGAGGGACTTCCAGGAGGCCACTGGGCTGAGCGGAGAGGGAACCAAGGCAGATCAGGGTTCAAACCTGGCTCCCCACTTTCAGCTGGTGCCCGGAGGCTTCGCCTCACCTTGAGAAGTCTCTGAGGCCTCGTGTAAAGCGGGGGTGGTTGGGAGGCTTCGGCAAGAGTCACGTGGGCTCATCGCAGGCCCTGAGTGTCTGCTTCTCCACCTCTGGGTAGGAGCTCATACCCCTGGCCACGTCACCGCCCAGAGGAGTCCACCCCGATGGCCTGGGCCTTAGGGTCCCCACAGCTCCCAGGAGCAGGGGCTGCATCCCCGCCTCAGTTGGTCTTGTTTCGGTCATCACCCCCGGGAGTCAGGGAAGGGGGGTGAGCTCCGGCTTTCTACTGTGCTCACACAGCGGAGGAAGGGGCTGCTGCTTCTTTTTTCTTTAAGACTTTTTTTTGATGTGGACCATTTTTCAAAATGTTTTTATTGAATTTGTTATAATATTGCTTCTACATTTTTATGTCCCCCCACTTTGGTCACATGGCATGTAGCATATTAGCTCCCTGAGCAGGCATCGAACCCACACCTCCTGCATTAGAAGGCAAAGTCTTAGCCACTGGACCCCAGGGAAGTCCTGGAAGGGGCTTCTTGAATTTCATACACTTGCACCTAAAACATTCTGCTCTGGAAACCCCCCCAGTCACTGTGGATTTTTGGATTTTTCTGGTCAGAGAGACTACCAGAATCAGATACGCCGGTCTGTCCATCCGCTGGTCTGTCCACTTGCCTCTCTGCTCCATCCCCCTCCCCACCCACTTGCTTATCGAGGCATCCGTGGACAATCCTGTCCTCAAGGATGTCGGGCTGGGAGGGGCAGAAAGCCCAACAACAGGTGTCATTGTGTAACACGTACCAGGCAGTGTGCCAAGCCCTGCATCTACTCAAGCGTTCTCCACTGGGGGCAGTTTCGTCCCCCGGGGGACATTTGGCTGGCAATGTCTGCAGACACTTTCGGTTGTCACAGCTGGAGGCCAGAGGCCAGAAAGGCTGGTACACCTCCTGTAGTGGCCCCAACACAGAGACCTCGCAGCCTGGACACGAGGCTGAGAAACCCTGACCTACATCTCGGGTCCCATTCACGTCAGCTTTATAAGGTAGGTGCCCTTTCATCCTCTGCTCTATAGGGGAAGAGACTAAGGTTCAGAGAGGTGAAAGGCTCTCAGACAGGACCTGGCGGGCCCAGACCTCATGCCCTGACCGGTGTGACAGGAGTTGTGAGCAGTCTGCTCAGGGCAGCCCAGGGAGGGGTGATCAGCTTTAGACTTGAACCCAGCCGCTCTGTCCTTGGGTTTTAGAGTGCAAAGTTTGGACGAGGTAGCTTGTTCAGTTCCTAAGTCATGTCCAAGGTTTGCATGAGCCAGGGAGATGGGCTAAATGAACACTTGAGGTTCTGTTTAGCTTCAGATTCCAGGAAAGAAGTCTTCCAAGGAAGAAGACTGGGAGACCTCAGCCAGATGAAATGGGTGGGAAGGCGAGGGCTTGTGATGCCCTTTAGGATGGAGAGTCCATTTCTTCACCCGTTTAATGAAAGTTTCTGAGTTGTATCTGTTAGTTGCTCAGTCATGTCTGACTCTTTGTGACCGTATGGACTGTAGCCCGCCAGGCTTCTCTGTCCGTGGAGTTCTCCAGGCAGGAATACTGGAGTGGGTTGCCATTTCCTTCTTCCAGGGATCTTCCCGACCCAGGGATCAAACCCGGGTCTCCCACACTGCAGGCAGATTCTTTACCG
Organism: Bos mutus; assembly: GCF_027580195.1. NCBI lineage: Eukaryota > Metazoa > Chordata > Mammalia > Artiodactyla > Bovidae > Bos > Bos mutus. The sequence goes on from NC_091618.1 coordinate 1,040,865, forward strand.
TCTGAGCCACCTGGGAAGCCCCGAATTCGACTTGTTGACTAAGAAAAAATGCCCAACCTAAAAACTGATAATTCTGTTTTACTTGGAGGACTTACTGAGGACTGAAGCCCTGCAGGATGCTCTCAGGTAGCTCTGAGGGTCTGCAGAGGACAGTGAGGAGCCAGGATGCATGGGAGTGTTTGCAACAAAGACCAGAGAGTGAGACCCTCAAATGTCACTGTCAAGAAAACCAGGTTGATGAAGTTAGCGCTTTTCAGTGTGTGAGAGATGCAAGAGGCTGGGCTTGTTGACATCGTTTCTTCCATGTGCGCTTCAGCTGTCTACAGCCAAGTCCTGTTCTTTCCCCTGAATCCCCCCAGGGAGCGCCATCGGGGTGCCCCGCATCTGCTGCCCTGGTGGCTGTCACACCCTTGTTTACCGACCTGGCTGGTGACGTCCATCTACATACCCCAGGCCGGGACCTGTCCCCTTCAAGGGGGCAGAACAAATCGTTACACATGTTACAGGAGCAGGTGAAGTAAACAGGAGGCACAGACAGAGAAGGATGTGGCAGGGGGCCGTCCCTGCCTGAGTTGAGCTCTGAGGGACGACCAGGCAGACCTGGCCCCGAAGTGGGTCTCCCAGGAGGGAGAAGCAGGCTCTGAGGCCGGGAAGCCCTCCAGGCTGGGAGCAAGGCCCCCAGCCCCGCCGCAGCTACTCTGTGCCCTGGTTCCCCAAACTGGCTGTCTTCAGGCTCCAGACACTTCCGGACAGCTGCTCCCTGCCCTGTGCATGCAAAAGACAGCTCGGGGTGCCCATCAAGCCTGGCTGTGCTCATTTGCATGTATGCAAAATGCACAGATGGAAACGCACATGTGGAAATACACCCAAAGGTGTGTGCCCGCCCCCCGCCCCAGGCAGATGCATTTATAACCCCCTGCTTGCTTACAAAATAGGGAAATAGAAAACAAGAAAGTCAAAGGCTCCCTTGTATTCGAGCCCAGATGCACTCACCTCGGAAGCTTGTCCCTGCCCTCCGCCGACTGCCCGTCAGTCTAGAGTCCCAACCCAACCCCAGGCCCCTCAGGGGACAGGAGAGCCTCTGGCCCTCACGTGGGTTTGATCTTGTCCCTGGGACCTGCCCTCACTTGGACCCCAGCTGCTCCCCCTTGCAGCCCTCTCTCTGGACCAGACGCGGTAACTCCTCCTTCCTTCCAGGAGATCGGCTGCTTCCCGGAGGCCCAGGCCCCTCCCCCGAGGCGGAAGACGACCCTGGCGAGGGCTTTGAGTTTGACGACAGCGATGATGATGAGGACACCAATGCCGGCCCCGACGTCCCACGCTCTGCGCCGGAGACTGAGGCAGACACACCCCTGATCCACTTGGACTCCGCCCCCGTCATCGGTAAGGTGCTCTGGGAGCCTGATGTCTTCACGGCTCCGGGTCTGCAGGACTCCAGGGGGCTCGGGCCGCCTGGAGGCTTCCGGCTCCCGTGATGCCTCGTGCTGTCCCCAGGACGCGGGGACCGAGGAGAGACTGTTGGGCGGAAGCTGCACCCCATCGCCTCCCTTGGGCCCTGGAGACTCCTGGCATGCCTGCAGCATCTGGTGCGCGCTCGCATGTCGTAAATGGAAGCGACTGGCCGTTGGTTATGCTTCGGGGACAGTTACTGCCCAGGGCTTGTTCTCCCAAGCTCCCCCTCCCCGCAGCTCCTTCCAGGGAGTCACCCCAGCTGGAGCAGCCTTGCCCAGAGCCCTGTGGGCGGGAAGGCCCCGATAAGACCATCCCCAGGAGGGACTGGGGACTAGCCCAGCAGGAACTTCCTGCAGGCTTGGGGGCAAGGAGCTCCTTGGGGAGCTGAGGGTGGGGGCAGGCGAGAGCTGGCAGGGGGACCAGTTCTGGTAGAATGTGGGCCGTGGCCACGGGGTGGGGTCCGGCGGGACAGGCAGGGGAGCTTAATGACAGTGTGGGGCTGGGGGAGGCTGGGGATGGGGCGGGGTGTGCTGAGTCCCTTGGGCCGCCGGCCTGATGGACGCTCCTGTTCACCTCCCGCAGACCTAGAGCCCAAGCCAGAGCCCGCACAGCCCCAGACACAGTAAGTGAGCCTCCTTCCTTTGCTTTGGCGGCTGGAAAATGGGAAGAGACTGGGCGGGAGGTGTGGGAAGGGGTGGAGCTGCAGCCATAGGGGCTCAGGGCAGTCCTTGGCTAAGGACCTACTGGGCCAGAGGGGAGAGGTCAGTCCTGAAATGTGTTACTTTTTCCTTTATTTTCCCCACAAGCCTGTGAAATAGAAAGCAGGTCTTGCTCCACACCCTGGCTTTGTCCCTTGCCAGCTGTGTGGCTGGAAGGAGTCACAGAAACACTCCAAAGTCAGGCTGTGTGTGTCAGTCGCTCAATTGTGTCCAATTCTTTGGGACCCCTGTGGACTGTAGCCTGCCAGGCTCCCTCTGTCCTTGGGGATTCTCGAGGCAAGAATTCTGGAGTGGGTTGCCATTCCCTTCTCCAGGGGATTTTTCCCTACCCAGGGATTGAACCCGGGTCCCGTGCACTGCAGGCAGATTCTTTACCATCTGAGCCACCAGGGAAGCCCCAAAAGTCAGACTGTTCGTATGCAAGGTGGAAAAAGTGAAGTGTCCCTTGCACTGGATTGTAGCTGGGAATTAATAGCTCTCTGGTGTCACCCGCTGTCCTGGTCTTTGCCTTCGCTGTTTTTCTGCTCCCTTTCCCGTGACTGTTGTTGGGGACTCTGCCCTTCTCCACCCGGGAGCCTGCCTGAGGCAGGGCAGCCTAACCGCCAGAAGTCTGGGTATTACATCACCCTCTGGGCCCAGCACTGGCCACAGTCCTGCTGTGAGTCTCAGTCCTCCAGGCCTTGGTTTTCTCATCTGTAAAGTGGGCCATTGCTGCCTCCATAGAAGAATGAACTGTTGGGTCAGACAGCCGGAGACACTGCAGGCGCCTAATCGAGGCAGTTTTACCTCTGTTTTGTCTGTGGTTTTGGCAAGTTGGACGGTGCATTTGGGGGTTGGGGGCCATACAACCCAGGTCTCTAAGAGCTCTGGTCACGGCTGCTCACTGCCAGGCTCTGGGGACCTGGGGCTTTAGAGAGTCCTTTCCCCTGGCAGCTCAGATGGTAAAGAATCTGCCTGAAATGCGGGAGACCTGCGTTCAATCCCCGGGTCAGGAAGACCCCCTGGAGAAGGGAATGGCAACTGACTCCAGTATTCTTGCCTGGAGAATCCCATGGACAGAGGAGCCTAGCAGGCTACAATCCATGGGGTCTACAGTCCATGGGGTCACAAAGGGTGGGACATGAATGAGTGACTTTCAGTCTCACTTCTAAGGAAAGCCTCAGTGGTTGATGGCCCTGGCATCTGGGACCTTGAGTTTAAATCCTGGTTGCTTGGGTTGGGAGGTGGGGACGATCTGAGCCTCCTTTTATTTTCTTGGAGTGAGCTGAACCTGGGGAGCTGACTCAGGCAGGTGTTGCCAACCTGGAGATGCGGCTTGTGGCCCGGAGCCCCTGGAGCCAAGGCAGTTCTGGATTCAAATTCTAGCCGAGGAGAGCTTGTTTGTGCTCATCTGCCTGATGGAGTGGGAGGCCCCAGGATGGTTTCTGCCGGGCCTGCCCCTGCATGACTGATTACGGCCAGAAATAGGGGCCAGGCTCTCCTCCCTGACTGGAGACATGAAGTGAATCAGTGCTCCGGCACTGGCCTGGCAGTCCCGTCCTGGGTGACCTCCCAGGGGTTGTGTCCCTCCTGGGTGAGCCAGGCATGAAGCCGCCTGCAAACTCCATCTGGGCAGGGATACGGACGCGTCCAGGTGGGACACAGGAGACGGGGTGCTGATGGGGAGGGGCTGGGGGGTCGTGGCTGAGCAAGGGAGTGTGAATTCACCAGTGGAGAGAGGGGAGGGGTCTGTGTAGACAAGGAAGCCGCTGAGGGGCCTGTGTGCGTGTGCGTGTGTGTGTGTGTGTGTGTGTGTGTGAGAGAGTGCGAGAAGCTATGTGCAGCCAGCCAGGGCTCCCCTCCCAGGGGTCTGGCTCTTGGCTTTTCTCCGGACACCCTCATTCCCTGGTCTCTGGGTCAGGACATGGCAGCCCGGCCTGGCCCTGCCCACCTCTTCGGTGTGTCCTGGAGGCTTGGTGACGGTGGCCAGAGGGGGTGTCTGGCCGGCACTGGCCCTGCCCAGAGGCCTGGTCGTGGTGGCCCCGGAGCTGGTGCTGTGCTCTGTCGAGATGGCCCAGCAGGTCACCGGGTTCTGGGGAGGAGCCCAGCCTCCGCTCTACCCACGGCCTGCCCTCCACCTGCTCCTGGAGTCAGCCCAGCCCCTGTGAACACCAGCTCCCGGAGCTTCCAATCCTCCCTGAGCCCTTCGCCAGCCGGGTGGCTCTGCGCTGCCTGGGAAGCTCTCTGGAAGGTGGAAATGGCACCCTGAGGAATGAGAGGCTGGTGGGGAAGCGCTCCATAGCCACAGTGTTTGCTCCTGCCCCGCTCCTGACCAGCCTGGATGTCCCCAGTGCCGTGGGCCGGGGGGCAGAGTGCACCGGGCCGCTGAGTCCTGGCTGGGCCTGCACCCCCAGCAGCTGTGGTGGTTAAAGACCCTGCCTGCCAGCGCAGGAGGCTTAGGAGACTCAGGTTCCACCCCCGGGTCGGCAAGACCCCCCCTCCCCCCGGAGGAGGGCGTGGAAACCCACTCCAGTGTTCCTGCCGGAGAATCCCATGGACAGGGGCCTGGCAGGCTACAGTCCTTAGGGTAACAAAGAGTCAGAGACAACTAGAGGGACTTAGCATGCGTGTGAAGAAGCATCACTTTGAGATCCCTCTCTGGGGCAAACATTCACGGCCCCGCGGAATGTTGACGTCACTGGGAGTCCGGAGACTTCCAGTCCAGCCCTTCACTTTGCAGGCGCGGAGACTGAGGGGCGGGCCTGCCCCCAGGCACCCGGGGAGCCTCCTCCAGAGTCTCTGCTGCTCCCAGCTTCGCTCCCTCCCTTCCTGGTCTCCGTTTACTTAAGTTCCAGCTTCTTCTCCAGACGGTGAATTTCCACTCTGGTCTCCTCTGGGAGAAGAGCCAGTCCAGATCGCTTTCCTTCTCTTTGTTATCTGAGAGAAAGGGGGAAAAAATTTTGATTTTCTTTCTTTTTTAAAAAAAATTTACCCCAACCTAGTCACTAAGCAAACACTGCTTTGAAAAAACAAAACTCCCAAGTGGACGACATTTCACCTCTTTTCACTGCGTTTCCTTCATGGTCCCTGCCCCGAGGCTTGGAAATGGCCCTGGGCTTTGCTGGGCTGCCTGACTCCTGAGCCTGTTAGAGTCACTGCCCCCATCCGGCCGGGCTGCTGCCTCCCCGGCGTGGGGAGGGAGGGAGGCAGGGCCGCTCCTCACCGTCTGCATCCCAGGCGGGAGCTCGGAGTGTGAAGTGAGGCCTGGAATCCGGGGTTCGAGGGCCGGGAGCTTGGTTCTGAGCTGCACGGAGCTGGCTTCAAGTCTCAGCCGTTACTCGCCAGCTGGGTGTCACTGGGAAAGTTGTTTTCTGAAAGTTCTTTTTTAATCAATAAAACGGGGATGATAAATCACTAACACGGGATGATTCTGTGAAGTGTACATAAATCAACGTTTATTCGGTGCTGTCTTCTCCTAGCGTGTGTTGGCTGCTCCAGATGTATTTACTGCTGTTCTTCTGGGTCCTGGTCTGAATGTGACGTTAGGGGAACTCGCTGGGGCCTGCCCCGGAGGAGTCAGCAGCCCTGGGTCTGAGCCATCTCCCTGACTGTGCTACAGAGGATCACAGCTGGGCCGGCTGGGCCTATGTCATGAGGAGGCCCGAGACCGCTGGGGGGTCCGGTGACCTGGGCAGGGCCGCTGGGTCCATCTCTGGCCTTTAGGCCTGAGGACTTCCCCGTCCCTTCACCTGGAGGGGGGGCATTGCCTGCTGGAGGTGGCCAGGCTGATGGGGAAGCAGAGTTGAGGGCATTGATGCCAGTGTGCTGTGCTAAGGCCCCTGGGGCGAGTTCAGGGTCGTCCCCCGCCTCAGTCCAGGGGTGAGCATGGCTGGGACCGCGCCCATCCTTCACAGTGCCCGGCGGGCCGCGGCCGCCTCCTTTCTCCGCGGCCGCCATGGTAGCAGCTGCTGCTGATGGTAGCGACGATGGTGGTGGTGTTTACTGTGTACCAGGCACCAAGCTAAACGCACAGTCCCATTTGCGTCTCCCCTCTCTAGGAAGTGGCCAGTTTGTTACCCATTCACAGGTGGGGAGATCGAGGCTCAGGGAAGTTGGGCTCTGCCCCCCAGGAGTCAGACAGACCTGGCGTTGCAGACAGATTGTGCCTGTTCATTCACCAGGGCTTCTCTGAGCAGAGGCCAGCTGTTCGACCATCACGCTACCCGCAAGGGTGCACTGACGACTCTGGGTCCTCGCTCAGGACCCCAGACCTTGGTTCTTGCTGGGGGATGTGGCCGGCTCCACATGGACAACCCCCTTCTGTGTGTGTTTACTGGGGGTTAAGAACTCTGCTTCCTGTGAGAGCTGACCTGACCTCTCTGAGCTCTTGGGAGAGTAGTTTTCAGCTGTCACTGGAATGACGCATAGACCCCATCTGGGGAGCCAGGCAGAGCGGCCTCGACTCTGCCCGTGTGCTTCTGTGCTGTGCCCTTGAGACGGAAGCAGTCGGGCAGCCCCTGCCCCTCGGGCCCACACGGGGTCTTGTGATGGTCGAGGGTGGGGTCTCTCTCCTCCTGCAGGGTGGCTCCGTGGGGACAGGCGGTCTTCGCGGTGGTGGGGGGGTATTTTGTTTGCTGCTCGGTCCTCACGGCTTAGCGCGGAGCCCATCCAGGGCCGGTGCTGAAGGCATCCCCGTTGAATGAACGAGGGTTCCGATGGGCAGGGGCCAAGTAGGGTCTGCAGGGCGATTCTCAGTGTCTGTGAAAAGGAGCCCAAACTGTGCGGAAGCAGAATCTCTGAACCAGGCTCTGACTCGAGGCCAGCGGGGTGAGGGCGGGCCAGCGGGAAGGGAGGCCGCCAGCGGAGGCGCTGACCCGGCCGCTGCCGTGGGGCCAGCCGCCCCCTGAGCGCTCTGAGCTGTGCGTCTCCTCTCCCCGTGACGCAGCCCCAGGCAGCGGGGCCACCCGTTGTGCCCATTTTGCAGGTCAGAACTGAGGCTTAGAGCACTGAAGCAATTTGCCCGAGATGTGGCCCAGCTGGTCAGTAGCGGGGCTGGAGCCCGTCTGACTGCAGAGCCATCCGTCAGTGCAGCCTGCGGCATCGGCCTTTCTGGTGCATTTTGAACCCCGTGAACTCAGGGCCTCCGTGAGCGCCCAGCACGGGTTTCTGGCTCCCTGTTTTCCTGGACGCAGGCTGCCTCTCACCCCTGAGCCCTCTGGATTTGTTTGCTTTTCTTGCCCGGTTTTGCTGTCATCCCCACAGCCCTCTGCTGCCTTGGCATTTCCTGTTGGCTCCCAGCCTGGCTGCAGGGACTCTTAGTGGCTCCTGGGGGCCCTGTCCTGCCCTTTCCTGGTTTATCCAGGCAAGATGGACTGTGCTGCCCACGGGCTGGCATCACCTGGGTGGGCCCCGTGGGATCGCGAGGATTCCCATGCGGGGGGCGGGGCAGGGTCAGAGAGGGATCGAAAGATGCTGCGCTTTGGCTTTGAAGACGAGGAGGGGCCACGAGGCAGGGCTGCTCCAGAGGCCGGAAGGAGACAGGGAATAGATTCCCCCTGAAAGCCCCCAAGGAGCCAGCCCCGCCAACACCTTGCTTCTGCCCCAGTGAAACGCTCTGTGGGTGCCTGACCTCTGTGGCCGCAAGATGATGCACCGGTGTTGTGTGAAGTTGCTGAGGGTGTGGTCGTTTGTCACAGCCACAGCAGGAGACCAACGCAGCGGCCCTGGGAAGAGGGGCCGATTGTGGGTCCCCTAGTGCAGCCCGAGAGAGCCCTCACGGCTCCCAGGGGCTTGAGCAGCTGGCGGTGGCGCTGGGTTCACAGCCGGGGGGTGGGGGTCAGGCAGGGGCTCTGTCTGCTCTTCCTCCGGAGCCCCCTGCCCACCCAAGTCAGCTCTTCAGCCCCGTTCTCCACCCCTCCAGCCTGCCTCTCTGTACTGAGTGCCTGCCGCGTGCCAGGCACTGTGGTGACCGAGGCGGATAGTGCTGCCCCCGGGGTGCTGATGGGCGGTGCCTGGGTGCGTTTATCAGCTCTGGAGCCGCGTAATAATGGCCTGCACGTCTTCTGCACGTATTACTCACCAGGCCCTGTTCTAAGAGACTCGCCCGCCTCCATTAATCCTAAAGACACTCTGGTGGGGGCTCTGTCATCCCCGTTTTATAGGCGCAGAGAACACACGTCGTCAGCCTGAGGTCACGGAGCCGGGAGGAGGCAGAGCCTGGGTGGCACCCCATCGGCTTCCAGACCCTTCCAGCGTCAAGCTCTGCGCTCCCACAGGGATCTGGCTTCGATCCCGCCGGCCCTCCACATCCGGGACCCGGTCGTTGTCTGATCTGCCTAACCTTCCGTGTGGTCCCTGTGAAGCGGAGGCTGGATGAGACGTGAGGACTAGACGCTGTCAGCGAGCTGCTCGCCTCACTCAGCGTCTCCGAGGGGTGCGGGTGTGTCCGGGGCGGCTCCAGGCCACCGAGGGGCCCTGCACCGGCCAACCGTTGCTCAGTGTTCCCTGGGGTGTTTGCCTTCTCCCTTTCTTTCTCTTGATTTCTTTTTTTGGTAATAGTCGTGTATATTTATTATAGAAAAGTTGGGAAGTACAGAAGATGACATACTAAGAGTGACCTTTAATTCTAGCACTGTGTGTTCCTGCTCGGCTTCTCTGCTGTGTATATGAAGTGCGTGCGCACACACACACACACACAGACACACACACACATTTTACGGACCCATGGTTTTATTGCATGTGCTGGTTCCCGGCTCACCTTTTGATCTAATTACAGAGGGTGAGCGTTTTCCCACGGGAAGCTGTAGTCAGCACCCCACAAGGCTCTTGGCTTGCTAGGAGAGCTGTGTCTCTCTGGGGTGTGACCTCAGAGCAGATGTCAGGCAGGGGGTGCGTGCACCCCAGGGCAGAAGGCTGGGTCTGCGCAGTGGGACCAGGGTCGAGTGTTGAGAAGGCTCCCCGGGGGTCTTGGTACTCACCCCCAGTGAGGGCTGTCTTATAGACACCACGTTGGGGGCCCCTCCTCCGACTTCCCTGGGGGTTCTGCCCCTCTCTGTTCATTCCATAAGTGGATGTGTGACCATGTGGGGGGTGGCACGGGACAGGAGGGCCCAGGACCCTTCCGTATGTGAGGTGTGGCCGGGCTGCGTGAAGAGATGAACGCGCGCAGGGACCCCGTGACTGGGGGGGTGGAGGGGAGGGGGCAGGGAAGTGGTGTCCTGGGCAGACCCTCTGCCGACAGGTCCTCTTCATCTACTCCTTCTTGGAACCCTAAGAGGGAGGTACTGCCGCCCCATTTCACAGATATGGAGACCGAGGCACAGGCTGGCACTAGCAGCTGGACATGTGTTATCACTCAACCCTCACGGCAGGAAGCAGAGCAGCTGTTCACCCTGTCGCACGGCAGCCCCGGGACGTTAAGCCGCTGTCCTGGTCTGCAGCCACGGGCGTAGCTGCGGTCTTATCCAGGGCTGCTGGCTCCGGAACGTGTGTGTCTTCCCCCTTAAGTCTCAATCCCCAGTTCTCCACCCTGTCAGCACGTTGGAGCAGCAGGAGCTTTAAATATGTGATCCCTGGGCCCCTCTGGACCGACAGGACAGAATCTCGGAGGCGGGGCCCGAGTCGTCTCAGAGGAGCTTCCCAGGGGACCACAGTGAGCGCGCTGGGAGCCTTCTGCCCAGGTGACTTCCAGGGGCCTCCTGGCTTTAATGTGCCACACGAGCTAGAAAATGGCCAGGCTGACACCTGGCAGCAGGCTTCACCCGGGCCAGCGGGGTTTGCCTTTCTTCTGCGCCTCTTGGATTTCGGGACGGTGGGAGTGGTGCTGTTGGAGGGGCGTCTCTCCAGGGGGTGATGCTGGGAGTCGGGCCGCGTCGGGCAAGCCCCGCCACCCCAGCCCTCCCTGCCGTCTGCTGCAGACTGGGTGTGCTCGAGGCCTTATAAGGCTCATGTTATTCTGGTCCTTTCAGTCCCTAAAGGTGGAATTCTTTCCTCTTTCATATTTTTCATACCTTGCCCTGAAAAGGGCTTCCCCGATAGCTCAGTTGGTAAAGAATCCGCCTGCAATGCAGGAGACCGCGATTCGATTCCTGGGTCGGGAAGATCCCCTGGAGAAGGGAAAGGCTACCCGCTCCAGTATTCTTGGGCTTCCCTTGTGACTCAGCTGGTTAAAGAATCTGCCCGCCATGCGGGAGACCTGGGTTCAATCCCTGGGTTGGAAAGATCCGCTGGAGAAGGGAAAGGCTACCCACTCCAGTATTCTGGCCTGGAGGGAAAAGGCATCAGGAACACTGTGTGTGTGTGTGTGTGTGTGTGTGTGTGTCTAGGTGCCTGTCTGTGCCCAGCCAGCCAGGATCCTCAGATTGTACTCATCTCAGGGGTCTTCTCCCTGACAACTCACTCTGTGTAGCCTCTGGAAAGGGACCCCGGGAATCTGCTGAGCAACTGGGCCCACCAGCAGAGAGGCTGGGGGCACTGCCATTCTCGGAGTGGGGCTGGGTTCCATCCCTGGTCAGGGAACTAGAGCCCCATGCCACAACTAAAGATCTTGAATGCCCTGTGCCCCAATTAAGACCTGGTGCAACCAGATAGATTTTAATTTAAAAATAATAAATAAATGCATAAAATAGGCTGGGGGGGGGGCATCCGTCATCACTGAGTGTCCCCCGAGCGAAGGGACTGACGGAACGGGGCGACCAGGACAAAGCAGGTCCCTGCTGTCACAGGACACTCACCCCCTCGTCCAGGCTCATCCCCGGAGAGAGAGGAGGTGGGCTCAGAAGGCGCCTTGAGCCCCGAGGTGGCCTCCTAAGTCTGAACACCGCCTTCGGGGCCTGGGAGGCCGCTCTTACCCGTCCCGCCTCCTCTTTCCCGCCCAGCCCCTCCTCCTCAGTTCCTCTCTGTGCACTTGGCTCCTCTCCTTGGCCTCTTTCCCTCCCAGCCCGTCCTTGGTTCCTCTCTGTGCACTTGGCTCCTCTCCTTTGCCTGCAGGTGACAGTGACCTCACCTTGTAAGACGGTGTCATCTAGTGGCTGGCCTTTCTGCACCTGCAGGCCGAGAGGCATTAGACGTGCAGGAAGCTCAGATAAGGGCGAGATAATTGGCCTCTTATTGCTTTTTTGTGGCTCTTTCATTATCTAAAACCTTTGGGGAGGCCCCAGGAGGCGTGTTTGCCCGCAGGGAGAATTAGATTTTGCTGCCAGGCAGCAGCGGGGAGGGGCTGGCCCTGGGTGGGCACAGGGTGGGTGGGGCATGGCTGTGGCACGCAGCCAGAAGGGCCAGGGCAGGTGGAGGCCCCCAGCCTCATCTCCTGCCACGCCCACTGCTTCCCTCGCCTGGGGGGTCTCTTCCCTCCCCCGCCTGGTGTGGGGGCAGCAGAGCTGGGGTCCAGGACAAGACTTTGCAGGTAAATGGCGGCTCTGGTGCTTGCTGGTCAGGTGATCTGGGGCAAGGTAACTGCCTATTCTGAACCTCACCTTTCTCATCTGTAAGATGGTCATAGTAGGACACGCACTTGTCCTCAAGCATTCTGCAGAGCCCTGGGTGCAGAGGAGATACTCCAACGTGCAGGGCAGGTGGGGTGGTGGTCTGTAGCCAAGCCTGGGAAGGCCTGTCCACCCACGGGCACCAGCCTCTTCCTTCCTTAGGGGCTCCTGGTCTCTCTGCTTCCTTCGGCCATGGGGACAGTCAGGGTAGGCGTGAAGGTGACTGTTAGACCCCGCTTCCCCACCCAGGAAGGCAGGACCGGTACCCTGGCAGCTGCTCAACAGAAGCCCGAGTCCAGACCAGCATCTGTAGCTGGGCCAGTGGCTTAGACCTACGCTGCCTTGCTCAGGGGCCACTAATCACATGTAGCTATTTAAATTACTTAAAACGAAATGAGACGAAAAAATAAGTTCACTGTGTTTTGGTAATGTGCAAAACAGGGGCTCATATTTTCAACCCAACCGTGGCTTTTAGTATGTCATAAAATATTTCCAGATCCATTCTAAAGCCATCTGACTTCACCCGCAAATACCCACATCCGTTCTCGATGTCACCTTTCAAAATTATCCAGGGCCTGCTGTGTCCTCTAGTGGAGACGCCTGGGTGCTGGGAGTTACGATTCCTCCAGGACGGAGACTTGAACTTGTGTCTCTGACTCTGTGTCCACGCTGAGTGCTCTTTCTCTCTTTCTGAAAAAACGGGTGGGAGAGTAGTCAAGCATGGGCTTTATTTTATTATTATAAAATATTTACTTTATTTACTTTTGGCTGTGTCAGGTCCTAACTGTGGCCCACAGGCTGTTTCTTTGTGGCACAGGCCTCTCTCTAGTTGGGATGGGTGGGCTCAGTGGTGGTGGCCCGTGGGCTTCGTTGCTCCTGGCATGAGGGATCTTAGTTCCCCGACCAGGGATCGAACCTGTGTCCCCTGTACTGGAAGGTGGATGCTTAATCCACTGAACCACCACGGAAGTCCCCTGAGCTTGGGCTTTTAAAAAAACCGCAAGCAAACCCTTCCCACCTTGGGGTAGTTTCAGATTTGCGGAGACACTGTGAAGCAGGCAGGGCTGCACATACCCCCGCCCGCACCCCCAGGGCTGACGTGCAACACGAGCACGGGCTACGCGTCAAAACCAAGAAATCAGCGTCGCCGCCTCACCACTCCCCGAACTTCTGACTTTACCTGAATCTCACTGTTTCTCTGCCTGCACTCTTCTGTCCCGCGACCCACTCAGGGCTCACGTGGCGTTCAGTCGTCATTTACCCTGCTCTGCTCTGCGACACTTTCTGGGTTTGTTTTTGTTTGTTTCACGATCTTGAGAGAGTTGAGGTGTAATGGGCAGGTGTTTTATAGAAATGTCCCCCAGTCTGGGTTTGTCTGGTGTTTTTCTCACGATTCGCCTGGGGTTATGGGCTGGGGTCAGAGCCCCACAGGGCTGAGCACCCTGTCGTGTCATATCCGGGGACACAAAACCTGTGTGGTGTCACTGGGGATGCTCTCTTGACTACTCGGTTACACTGGAGTCTGCTCTTTCCCCACTGCGTTCCCTTGGCGTCTCTCCTCCTAGGAAGCACATCTCTGGTCCAGCCCATCCTCAAGTGTGTGTGGGGATGAAGCCCTGCTTTCTGTGTGCAGTCTTTTGAAACTTTGCAGGTCCTTGTCATTCAGATGCAGCACTCCCCACCCCCAGTCATAGCCTCCGTTTTGTATGTGGAGACTGGGGACACGGAGATTCCCCCCAGGTCTGCCCTGGACGAGGAGAGTCAGGGTGCCCTGGCCAGGAGCGCATCTGATCCTTGTCAGTTATCACCGTGAATACGTTTGACCTTTATGCTCTTGTAAAGCAGCAGGTCGGCTTTGCAATGCCTTCTAAAGGTGAGGACGCCAAGGGGGGAAGGGGCTTGTCCGTGGCTGACCCAGCCGTGGCCTCCCCAGCCCTTCTGACTCCCAGCCTTGGGGGTGAGTGGCCCTGTCACCTGGTGAGGAGCTGCCCGAGGCTTCGAGGAGCCAGCTGTCTCGCCCTCCTGGCTCACGGCCCCGTTTCTCGTCCTGCAGGAGGCCGGCCGCCGTGAGCAATGGGGACGCTGTGGACGCAGCTTTCTCCGAGGTCCAGCGCTCCGGCTGGAGGCGGAAGAGTTCCCGTCGCAGTAAGTCCCCCTCCCTACCCTGCCCCCCAGGTCTCAGCCCCAGGAGGCTGGTGCCAGGAGAGCCCCCCTTCTCTAGGCCAAGGGAGCTGATTCGGGCTCGTGCTCCCTGAGGGGCTGTCCTCGCTACATGGGCTTAGTGGCAGCTCTGAGGCAGACGGGCCACTGCCCACCCATGAGACTCGCCCCTTTTGCCACCCTGGAGCCATGGTCCCGGAGTAGATCACACATCCAGCTGTTCATCTGTCCCCTTCCCCCTCAAGCTCCTACAGGTCAATCTGGGTGGTGGGTGTTCCCCAGTGCCCAAGATGAGGGGGTCCCTCTGACAGCAGTACCAGACACATGGGTGGGCTCTTATGGTGCAGAGAGCAGGTGCCAGGAGGAGGGTGGGAGCTGAGAGAGCCCACGAGGACCGAGGCAGAGTGCAGAGAAGCAGGCGTCAGGGCCAGAGTGTTCAGATTGAGGGCGAGGGGACGCCTGGCACCGGGGAAGCAGTGAGCCTTGGTGTGGTGGAGGGGAGGGTCTAGGGGTGAGCAGGGCCCGGTGAGGCTGCCATCTCCCCAGGTCCTCCCAGGGTGTGTGGGGGAGGCCTTGGAGGCCCTGCTTTCCCGAAGGTGCCAGGGAGACAGCCATGCGGCCATGTCTGCATTTCAGTCACATCACTGATACTCTGGGAGAAGGTAGTGGGCTGGAGGCTGTCCAGGGGAGGCAGGTGACATCTGGAGCTAGGGACCTGGAGAGAGGTGGGCAGGTCTGAGGGCCACTTTGGGGGCAGAATCTGTGTTGATGGGGAGGGGCAGTGAGGGTCCTACAGGGCTTTGGGGACCCTGTGACCACAGGAGGCAACACAGGAGGGAGGAACTTCAGAGTCCATCTGGCCCTCTGTTCCTGGAAGGCCTGTGGGGTGAGGACAGGCTCCCCTCAGGGGTGGGGGCTGGTTTTCCAAAGCCTCTCTCTGCAGGGCTGCACGTCCCTAAAGAGGGCAGAGACTGGGCACACAATTTTAGGGGGCAAGACCTCTGTAAATATTCTGTTTTGGGAGCTACTAACATGGGCAGGGTGTGTCTACCCAGCAAAGTGTTAGGAGAATAGCATGCTCATTTGCTGATTTTTTTTTTTTTAACCAGTCAGGACCCCACTGGCTGAGTTTTGGGGGACTGTCCTTAACCCCACTCTCCAAATCCCATCATCCCCTGCTCCGTGCCATCCTGTGTACTCAGGGTGGCTGCCTTGCCCTCCCCCGCCGCTGGGTACCAGGTGACTCCTTTGGGGCACAGGGTGGCTGCCTTGCCCTCCCCCGCCGCTGGGTACCAGGTGACTCCTTTGGGGCAGTCCTGGGGGCCTGGGCGGCTGAAGAGGCTTCCGGGGCCCTGCCCGGGGCTGGGTCCGCTTCAGGTTCTCTGCAGGTGCGATCAGCCAGGTGCGCAGGCCTGCTGAAGCAGGCGGGGCTTCCGCAGCCTCTGGGAGGGCTCCTTGGAGGACTGGGGGCGGGAAGAGGCAGCTGTCCCAGTCTTCTGAGAGCAGTGGCCGGCGGGGGCTCCCCAGGGGCCGGGCTGCAGGCTGCTGGCCTGTCCGGGCCGCGGGGACGCGGGCGGGCGGAGCGAGCTGCCAGCTGGTGCAGTCCTGATGTCAGTCTGGCGGCCGCCTCCCGCCCGGCGCCACAACCTCATTCGTGCTCCCTCCCTGTCCTTCTCTCGCAGTCGAGCGGTTTACTTTCCCCGCCGTGGAAGAAGATGTGATTT
This sequence comes from Bos mutus, assembly GCF_027580195.1. Lineage (NCBI taxonomy): Eukaryota > Metazoa > Chordata > Mammalia > Artiodactyla > Bovidae > Bos > Bos mutus. Next base: position 1,056,381 of record NC_091618.1, read on the forward strand.
ACGACGACGTCCCCTGCGAGAACCTGGACGCCCAGCAGCCCGGTAAACCTCTTCTCTCTGGACAGAGTGGGGGACGGAGTGGGGAGGCGGGGCCTGGCGAGGGTCTCCTCCTGCACTTCCTGCCTGGCCCTACCCGGCGCATGGCCCCTCCTCCCTGTTTTTAAAAACTGCTGCAGTCAAACCGGGAAAGTGGGAGCCGGCTGCTGGCTGGCCGCCTGGGGCGGAGCTAGGGCTGCATGGGCGGGGCTAGGGCTGCATGGGGCGGGGTTGGGGCTGCATGGGTGGGGCTAGGGCTTCAGGCTAGGGCTTCAGGGGCGGGGTTAGGACTTCAAGGGGGCGGGGTTATGGCTCTACGGGGGTGGGGTTAGGGCTCTATGGGCGGGGTTAGAACTCCATGGGGGCGGGGTTAGGGTTCCATGGGAGCGGTATAGAGCTTCCAGGGGAATATTGGGGCTTCAGGGGGTGGGGTTTGGGCTTCTCTGGCAGGGGGTTGCTGGGTTGTGGATCCCCGACTGTGTCCGATTCTTTTCTAAGTCGTATCCCACTCTTTTGCAACCCTTATGGACTGTAGCCCTTCAGGCTCTTTTGTCCAGATTTTCTAGGCAAGAGTACTGGAGTGGGTTGCCCTTCCTTCTCCAGGAGATTTTCCAGACCCAGGGATCGAACCCGTGGCTCCTGCCACATTTCCAGCATTGTAGGCAGATTCTTTACCGCTGAGCCATTGGGTTCTGTGGATCCCCAGCCAAGTCATTCACTTCTCCGTGCCTCCATTCCTCCTGAATATGGGTTAATAGTTCAGACATCCCAGGGCTGTTGGAAATGACAGATTGTTAAAGCTGAATGCAGCAGGGAAGGCCTGGGAAAGCCTGGGCCCTGCTCTGAAGACAGGCCCCTGGTGGGCTGGGAAGGTGGGGAGATTGTGGCCACAGAGAGTGCACAGGGCAGAGAAGGGCCAGTCCTGCTGGCACAGGCCCACATGCTCACCTGGCTAGAAGGAGGACGATCCAGGGAGGAGGGGTATTTAACATCCATTCACCATAAGAGCATCTTTGCTTGAACACGCCAGCGGCTCTTCATGGTTCGTCTCATATAATTTGGTTTGAAACTTTGACTTACGCCGTGTGTGTGTGTGTGTGTGTGTGTGTGTGTGTGCGCGTGTGTGCTCAGTCACTCTTTGAGACCTCATGGATTGTAAACCGCCAGGCTCCTCTGTCTGTGAAGTTTTCCAGCCAAGAATACTGGAGGGAGTTGCTATTTCTTACTCCAGGGGATCTTCCTGACTCAGGGCTCGAACCCACATGTTTTGCATGTCCTTCACTGGCAGGTGGGTTCTCTACCACTGCGCCACCTGGCAAGCCCCTTGACTCAGGGTCAGTTCAGTTCAGTTCAGTCGCTCAGTCGTGTCCGACTCTTTACAACCCCATGAATCGCACCACGCCAGGCCTCCCTGTCCATCACAAACTCCCGGAGTTCACTCAGACTCAAGTCCGTTGAGTCAGTGATGCCATCCAGCCATCTCATCCTCTGGCTTCCCCTTCTCCTCCTGCCCCCAATCCCTCCCAGCATCAGAGTCTTTTCCAATGAGTCAGCTCTTCGCATGAGGTGGCCAAAGTACTGGAGTTTCAGCTTCAGCATCATTCCTTCCAAAGAAATCCCAGGGCTGATCTCCTTCAGAATGGACTGGTTGGATCTCCTTGCAGTCCAAGGGACTCTCAAGAGTCTTCTCCAACACCACAGTTCAAAAGCATCAATTCTTTGGCGCTAAGCCTTCTTCACAGTCCAACTCTCACATCCATACATGACCACAGGAAAAACCATAGCCTTGACTAGACAGACCTTCGTTGGCAAAGTAATGTCTCTGCTTTTGAATATGCTATCTAGGTTGGTCATAACTTTCCTTCCAAAGAGTAAGCATCTTTTAATTTCATGGCTGCAATCACTATCTGCAGTGATTTTGGAGCCCCCCAAAATAAAGTCTGACACTGTGTCCACTGTTTCCCCATCTATTTCCCATGAAGTGATGGGACCAGATGCCATGATCTTCGTTTTCTGAATATTGAGCTTTAAGCCAACTTTTTCATTCTCCACTTTCACTTTCATCAAGAGGCTTTTTAGTTCCTCTTCACTTTCTGCCATAAGAGTGGTGTCATCTGCATATCTGAGGTTATTGATATTTCTCCTGGCAATCTTGATTCCAGCTTGTGTTTCTTCCAGTCCAGCGTTTCTCAAGATGTACTCTGCATATAAGTTAAATAAGCAGGGTGACAATATACAGCCTTGACGTACTCCTTTTCCTATTTGGAACCAGTCTGTTGTTCCATGTCCAGTTCTAACTGTTGCTTCTTGACCTGCATACAGATTTCTCAAGAGGCAGGTCAGGTGGTCTGGTATTCCCATGTCTTGAAGAATTTTCCACAGTTTATTGTGATCCACACAGTCAAAGGCTTTGGCATAGTCAATAAAGCAGAAATAGATGTTTTTCTGGAACTCTCTTGCTTTTTCCATGATCCAGCAGATGTTGGCAATTTGATCTCTGGTTCCTCTGCCTTTTCTAAAACCAGCTTGAACATCAGGAAGTTCACGGTTCAGGTATTGCTGAAGCCTGGCTTGGAGAATTGTGAGCATTATTTTACTAGCGTGTGAGATGAGTGCAGTTGTGCGGTAGTTTGAGCATTCGTTGGCATTGCCTTAGAATGCCATTGACTTAGGGTATTACTTCCTTATTCTCCAGTGGAGGAAGCTACAGAGGCAGGGCTGGGATTTGAACCTGGGTCATTCTGACTCCAAGTCCAGTGCTCTGTCCCTTCACTCCAAAGGATTTGGATGGCATTTTATGACAGATGAAGCACAGTTGCTCCCCCTGTTCAATCAACCTGAGAGATTGGTTGGGTAGGGCCTATGGCTCCAGTTGACAGTCACATCAGAGAGGGTTAAGCCACCAGCCCCAGATCACACAGCCAGAATTCGAATAGACATCTGTTTGGTCCTGCTTTTTCTACAACACGATTCTGCCTGTCTTCAGGGGCTCCCCATCTCAAGCCCCTGCATTTGAGGAGCACCCACTCCCTGGAAAATCCCATGGATGGAGGAGCCTGGAAGGCTGCAGTCCATGGGGTTGCTAAGAGTCAGACATGACTGAGCAACGTCACTTTCACTTTTCACTTTCATGCATTGGAGAAGGAAATGGCGACCCACTCCAGTGTTCTTGCCTGGAGAATCCCAGGGACGGGGGAGCCTGGTGGACTGCTGTCTATCAGATCAGATCAGTTGCTCAGTCGTGTCCAACTCTTTGCGACCCCATGAATTGCAGCACGCCAGGCTTCCCTGTCCATCACCAACTCCCAGAGTTCACTCAGACTCATATCCATCAAGTCAGTGATGCCATCTAGCCATCTCATCCTCTGTCGTCCCCTTCTCCTTTTGCCCCCAATCCCTCCCAGCATCAGAGTCTTTTCTAATGAGTCAACTCTTCACATGAGGTGGCCAAAGTACTGGAGTTTCAGCTTCAGCATCATTCCTTCCAAAGAAATCCCAGGGCTGATCTCCTTTAGAATGGGCTGGTTGGATCTCCTTGCAGTCCAAGGGATTCTCAAGGGTCTTCTCCAACACCACAGTTCAAAAGCATCAATTCTTTGGCGCTAAGCCTTCTTCACAGTCCAACTCTCACATCCATACATGACCACAGGAAAAACCATAGCCTTGACTAGACAGACCTTTGTTGGCAAAGTAATGTCTCTGCTTTTGAATATGCTATCTAGGTTGGTCATAACTTTCCTTCCAAAGAGTAAGCATCTTTTAATTTCATGGCTGCAGTCACCATCTGCAGTGATTTTGGAGCCCAGAAAAATAAAGTCTGACACTGTGTCCACTGTTTCCCCATCTATTTCCTGTGAAGTGATGGGACCGGATGCCATGATCTTCGTTTTCTGAATGTTGAGCTTTAAGCCAACTTTTTCACTCTCCACTTTCACCTTCATCAAGAGGCTTTTGAATTCCTCTTCACTTTCTGCCATAAGGGTGGTGTCATCTGCATATCTGAGGTTATTGATATTTCTCCCGGCAATCTTGATTCCAGCTTGTTTCTTCCAGTCCAGCGTTTCTCATGATGTACTCTGCATAGAAGTTAAATAAGCAGGGTGACAATATACAGCCCTGACGTACTCCCTTTTCTATTTGGAACCAGTCTGTTGTTCCATGTCCAGTTCTAACTGTTGCTTCCTGACCTGCATACAAATTTCTCAAGAGGCAGATCAGCTGGTCTGGTATTCCCATCTCTTTCAGAATTTTCCACAGTTTATTGTGATCCACACAGTCAAAGGCTTTGGCATAGTCAATAAAGCAGAAATAGATGTTTTTCTGGAACTCTTTTGCTTTTTCCATGATCCAGTGGATGTTGGCAATTTGATCTCTGGTTCCTCTGTCTTTTCTAAAACCAGCTTGAGCATCAGGAAGTTCACGGTTCACATATTGCTGAAGCCTGGCTTGGAGAATTTTGAGCATTACCTTACTAGCGTGTGAGATGAGTGCAATTGTGGGGTAGTTTGAGCATTCTTTGGCATTGCCTTTCTTTGGGATTGGAATGAAAACTGACTTTTTCCAGTCCTGTGGCCACTGCTGAGTTTTCCAAATTTGCTGGCATATTGAGTGCAGCACTTTCACAGCATCATCTTTCAGGACCTGGAACAGCTCAACTGGAATTCCATCACCTCCACTAGCTTTGTTCATAGTGATGCTTTCTAAGGCCCACTTGACTTCACATTCCAGGATGTCTGGCTCTAGGTGAGTGATCACACCATCGTGATTATCTGGGTCATGAAGATCTTTTTTGTACAGTTCTTCTCTGTATTCTTGCCATCTCTTCTTAATATCTTCTGCTTCTGTTAGGTCCATACCATTTCTGTCCTTTATCGAGCCCATCTTTGCATGAAATGTTCCTTTGGTATCTCTGATTTTCTTGAAGAGATCTCTAGTCTTTCCCATTCTGTTGTTTTCCTCTATTTCTTTGCATTGATCGCTGAAGAAGGCTTTCTTATCTCTTCTTGCTATTCTTTGGAACTCTGCATTCAGATGTTTATATCTTTCCTTTTCTCCTTTGCTTTTCACTTCTCTTCTTTTCACAGCTATGTGTAAGACCTCCCCAGACAGCCATTTTGCTTTTTTGCATTTCTTTTCCATGGGGATGGTCTTGATCCCTGTACAATGACATTGTACAATGTCACGAACCTCATTCCATAGCTCATCAGGCACTCTATCTATCAGACCTAGTCCCTTAAATCTATTTCTTACTTCCACTGTATAATCATAAGGGATTTGAATTAGGTCATACCTGAATGGTCTAGTGGTTTTCCCTACTTTCTTCAATTTCAGTCTGAATTTGGCAATAAGGAGTTCATGATCTGAGCCACAGTCAGCTCCCGGTCTTGTTTTTGCTGACTGTATAGAGCTTCTCCATCTTTGGCTGCAAAGAATATAATCAATCTGATTTCGGTGTTGACCATCTGGTGATGTCCATGTATAGAGTCTTCTCTTGTGTTGTTGGAAGAGGGTGTTTGCTATGACCAGTGCATTTTCTTGGCAAAACTCTATTAGTCTTTGCCCTGCTTCATTCCATATTCCAAGGCCAAATTTGTCTGTTACTCCAGGTGTTTCTTGACTTCCTACTTTTGCATTCCAGTCCCCTATAACGAAAAGGACATATTTTTTGGGTGTTAGTTCTAAAAGGTCTTGTAAGTCTTCATAGAACTGTTCAACTTCAGCATCTTCAGCGTTACTGGTTGGGGCATAGACTTGGATTACTGTGATATTGAATGATTTGCCTTGGAAACGAACAGAGATCATTCTGTCATTTTTGAGATTGCATCCAAGTACTGCATTTCGGACTCTTTTCCTCCGAGGGATTCCTGCCCGCAGTAGTAGATATACTGGTCACCTGAGGGGTCGCACAAAGTCGGACACAACTGCAGTGACTTAGCAGCAGCAGCAGCAGTCTGACAGGGCAGCCGCAACTATGCTGGGAGCGTATGGTCCAACGGGGGGCAAGGCAAGGCCCAGGGTCCCCGGAGGCACACTCCTGACGCCCGTCCCAGCAACTGGGAGGCTGGGCCTGTGATCCGTGCATCACTGAGCAAGCTGATCCCTGGAGGAGCCTGGAGCCCTTTCCTGCTTATGGCTCTCTCGGATCTGGAAGAGTGGGAAAGGGTGGGTATAGGAAGGTGCCCGAGCCGGGAGAGCTGAGTGGCCTGAGGCCATTATTTGGCCCCTTTGGGCTGTTCTCCCTCCTGAATCCAATCAAGCCAGTCATTACTTGGTCACAGTCTTCGCTGGGCGCCCCTGTGTGGGGATATGGCATGTCCTGCAGTTTACTCTGAGATGGGCAGGACAGCTCCAAGCCTGCAAACTGAGGACCGGGGTCCCTGCCCTGGGACACCCGCTCTCTCTCGAGGCTGTGGCCGGCCCTCAGCAGGTGCACCCCACAAGAAGCGCTCTTGCTGTGTGCGTCATACCAGCCAAGGCCCAGCAATGCTCTGCGTGGCCTGTGGGCTCCGTGGGCCCTGCATGGGGAGGGTGTCCACTGTGGTGCAGACCACACAGGCAGGGGACACACAGCCCTGGGTTCTGACCCGGGCGCTGCCACTGACTCGGGCACAGGTTCTGTGCCTTGGGCTTCGGCTTCTTCACATGAAATCAGAATGTCCCCCTGAGCTTGTAGGACTTCGGGGAGGGTGGCAGCACAGAACTTCTGCCTAACCTCTCGGGGCCCGTTCGCTGCATCTGTAAAATCGGGCAGTGCTAGCTGCCTCCTGGGGTTGCCGTGAGGACACCACGAGGGGGCTGATGCGGAGCCCTGAGCGGGTGGCGGTGAGTGCTTTGAAACAGGCCATGATCTTGAGCGTTAGTGAAGCCCGAGGTGCTGGCCGGGGCTGGAGGTGGGGAAGCAGACCTCTGTGAGGCCCCTGAAGACTCAGGGATTTGGTGACTCTGTCTCCACTGGAGACAGTGTTTCTCAACGAGCCTGGGGATTGTGAGCATGGCCTCTGTGGAAGGCAGCGCGGTGGGTGGATGGAGCCCCCTTCCCGCTCACTGCCTGACTTGGGGCTCCGTTGGTCTCGTTTGTCTGATAGAAGGAGGTGGTAGTTCCGGGCCCCAAGGACCGTTGGGAGGACCTGGCATGTAGCTGTAGGTGGCCAGGCCTAGAAGTGAGGGGAAGTGGGTGCCTCGTGGTTCCTGCTCCGGGGCGCCCCAGGAACTGAGCTCTGCCCTTTGGCTCATGGGTCTTGGAGCCTCTGCTGCAGTAACGGGACAGTCACCCCAGGAAAGGCCACAGCCTGGTCTCTAGCCGCTCGACTCTCTGGAGACACTGGTCACTATTATGTTTTGCTGAAAAAATAACTCTGTGCTCCCTCCTGATCCTGGGACCAGAGTCTCCAGCTAAGCCCGGTGTATCTGTTCTGCTCTTTGGCTGACAGTCTCGCCAGAGCCCTCACCCCCAGCTGCCCTGTGTTGGGAGGTGGAGGCTTGGGGTCAGTGCGGAGACACTCAAGCTCACCCAGAGCCCCCATGAGTCAGGACCAGCTGCTCTTTGCTGGGTGCCTGCCATGTACCAGGCTCTTGGCTAAGGGCTTTTCATCTCTGTTTTTTATTTCCTTCACCTTTCAGCTTCTTATTATCCCCGTTTTGCAGAGACAGCTCTGAAAACCAAAGTTCTCAGCTCTTCAGTATGCGTGGTTTCTGAGCAGATTTTTTTTTTAATTTTAATTTAAAACCCATCCCAGTGCCCTTTCTTCTGAGTAGACAGCAAGCATTTTCACCTTCGTGCGGTTCTGGGAGTCTGGTCTCACCTTTGCGAGGCCTGTGGTTTAGTTATTCTCCAGGTAACAGCCCAGGACGTGAACCCCATCAGTGAAGTGGAGGCTAGGCTGGGACCCTGGGTTCTGGGCCCAGGAAAGTGGATTTCCCGTCTTGGAAGCAGCATCTCAAACCCGCGTTTACAGGGGCCACAGAGGGCCCAGCCCTGATGTCGCCTGTCCCTCCAGGCCAAAGGACTCCCAGGTCTCTGTCCCGCAGTTTCCCGTGAGTCAGTGGAAGAAGAGGGGACACTCCTGGACGCTGGGCCAGGCGCGCCCTCTACTGGGCCGTCCTGGAGCCTCACGGGGAACTCAGATGTGGGGCGAGGGACCCCAGTCGTTCAATGGTCCAGACCATCTTCACTGCCCGCGTGCCCCCCAAGGGTGCTGGGGCCAGAGTTGAGGGCCTGAGTCAGGACTGGGTCCTAGGTCTTCTCTTTTCCACTAAAAAATGCCAAAGAGGCCAGGATGAGCGCTCAGATCCTGGAAAGGCGACGCCCATAGGGGGAAGCAATTTATTTTTTAACTTTGGTTTTCTGTTGGAGCAGAGTTGATGAACAATGTGTTAGTTTCAGGCGTACAGCAAAGCGATTCAGTTACACACGCACACGTATCGGTTCTTTCCCACTTTCTTTTCCCGTTTCAGCTTATTAAAAAGTGTTGAGCAGAGTTCTCTGTGCAATAGGGCTTCCCAGTGACTCAGCGGTAAAGCGTCTGCAGTACAGGAGACGCAGGCTTGATTCCTGGGTTGGGAAGGTTCCCTGGAGAAGGAATAGGCTACCCACTCCAGTTTTCTTGCCTGGGAAATCCCATGGACGGAGGAGCCTACATAGTCCTTGGGGTCTCAAAGAGTCGGACACAACTCAGGGCCGGAGCACACACGTCTCTGCTGTGCGGGAGGTCCGTGTTGGTTCCCTGTTTTACATACAGCCGTGTGTACATGTTCCGGACTCCCAATCTGTCTCCCCCGCCAGGAGGATGTTGTTGAGCCTGTTATGTGCCAGGCTCATTTCTTGTGCTTTTCTGCATTTTTCACGCCCTTCTCACTCTGTGGGGTGGATGTCGTGTTCTCCTTGCCCCCCGCTTATGGACCAGGAAGCAGAGCTGGAGGTCCACCCTGACTGGCTCCCCGCAGCCGCCTGCCCCCTTGAGTTCAGAATCTGGGTCTGCTGGGCTTGGCCTCAGGACCTCTGCTCACCAGCCTCGTCTCTTGGCCAGCAGAGGCGGAGAGGAACCAGCCCTACGAGGATGCGCGCCAGGACAGGGCGCCCCAGGAGCCGGAGGACCTAGGCTGGAGCTCCAGCGAGTTCGAGAGCTACAGCGAGGACTCGGGAGAGGAGGCCAAGCCAGAGGCAGAGCCCACCAAGCACCGAGTGTCCTTCCAGCCCAAGGTGAAGGGTGGGGGTATCTGTCACCCCAGCCGCAGGCCCCCGAGAGCCGGGTGGTGAGGGCCAAGGCTGAGACTTGTAGCTAAGCCTCAGTGACTCCCAGGAGTGTGTGGTGAGAGAGGGAGCAGTGGCCCGGGTATCTCACCCGTGTTGCTGGTTGGCCACGGCGCACCCTGTACTGAGAATGGGCGTGGTCAGTGCCTGTGGCAGACCCGGCAACTGATAAGGATGCTCACGAACTCAGATCCGGCTTCAGAATCGTCCTCATCGCCACGCTTGGGCAGCCTAGCTGATGGACTGACACATGCACAGTGGTGCAGAGCCCGCCTGCCAGTGCCGGAGACACAAGAGCCGCGGGTTCCGTCCCTGGGTCGGGAAGATCCCCTGGAGGAGGGCATGGCAACCCATGCCATGGAGAACCCCAGGGACAGAGGAGCCTGGCAGGCTGCGGTCCATGGGGTTGCACAGAGTTGGACACGACTGAAGCGACTTAGCACATACGTGGATCAATTCAACTCTGCTTCTCAGATCAGTCCTAGACCCCATAGCCCTCTGCCCTGGGGAGGTGACCAAGCGGGCTGAGACAGAGCTGCCAGAGGGCTTCTTTTCCAAAGCCTTTCAGAGTGCCAGCCGCGCGTTGGTAGCTTCTGGTGTTCCCTCCTGGAACGCAGTTCCTGCTGCTGACTTCACGGAAGGAGCCGCGGAAGCCCAGAGGGTGGACTGCCCGGCTCCCCCTCCCCTGCGACAGTCTTGCCCGTCCTGTCTCTTCTGTGCTGCTGTTCGGTCCCCGGTCGTGTCTGACTCTGTGTGACCCCATGGACGGGCTGTAGCCTGCCAGGCTCCTCTGCTCTATAGGACCCACTGAAAGGCACACTGTATCCACGCTGAGATTTGGGGTTTAATGGGAGCCGCTTCTCTGAGACAGGCCTGCCCAACCGGAGGTGACTGGGTCCCTCGCAGGTTCCTTTTCGGAAAAGACCGGAGCAGGCAGGTGGGCTGAGGTGTTAGCGAGTCCTGCCCACAGGGAGGGCAGGGACCAGGCACGGTCCTCAGGCCTGGGCTGGATTATGGGTGGTGTCCAACTCCATGTTCCAGAGTGCCTCCCGCCCCTTTCCCAGTTTGGGGATCCCCTAGGGGAGAGGGGTGCAGGCCAGAGCAGCACCCACACCTGGGAGTCTTCAGACAGACTTTATTGAGATGAAGAGGGCACCCCAGTCCTCGGGAAGCCAGGGCCTGAGCACGTGACCCCTGGGCCCCAGTCTCCTCAGACTTTATTGAGATGAAGAGGGCGCCCCAGTCCTCGGGAAGCCAGGGCCTGAGCACGTGACCCCTGGGTCCTGGTCTCCTCAGACTTTACTCAGATGAAGAAGGCGCCCCAGTCCTCGGGAAGCCAGGGCCTGAGCAGGGGTCCCCTGGGCCCCGGTCTCCTCTTGGCCAGTCCCCTCGGCAGGGCCACAGAAAGCGGCCTTGGCCTCTTGCTAACAGAGAAGTCAAGCATCTCTGGCACCTCTTAGGGTGCTGGTGGGGTCCGGGGGCAGGAAGACCCGACCCAGGCTCCGGCAAACCGTGTGCTCTAGGAGGAGACGCCAAGTCCGAAATGGTTTGTCATAAATGAAGGAAAACAGGCCTTTCTGTCAACATGAGCCCGCATTCCTATGGCTGCCTGCCTGATGCAGGTGGGATTGGATGGGCCTGATCACAGGAGGTTTCCAAGGGAGGTGGCTGGGAGCCAGGCGGCAGGAGCCGGAGGAGAAGGGGGTCCCTGGTGGGAGGAATGGCCCAGGCGAGAGCTGGGGAACAGGCCCCTTCCTGCTTCTGCGCTTTCAAGGTGTGAAGCCGCCATGCCCCAAGGGGAGCCTCCTGAGAGGAGGGTGGGCCCTGTGTGCCCAGCGCAGCTCTGGAGAGTGCGGGCAGGTGGGACTCCAGGCCTGGGCCAGTCCTTGTCCTAAGCCTCTGGCTGTCCCTCCGAGTCCCCCGTGGCCGCGTTCCTGGCCCCCTGCCTTCTTGCTGGGGACCAAGAGGGAAGCGTTGGGCCCTGTCTGGGCAGGAGGCGAGGAATGTGGAGTTTGGCCTCTCCCATGGGCATCGGGATCATGGGGGCAGGTGGTTGAACTTGCAGACACTGGGGCCTCACTCCCAGCTCCAGGGCTGGATGGGGCCTGGCCACCTGCTTTTTAACAGCCCTGGGTCCCCAGGGGTGGCAGGGGGGCCCACAGAGAGCTCTGAGAAACGCTGGGAGAGCCCTCAGCTTGGCCTGGCCCCAGGTGGGCCCCGGGGGGCTGCCTGTGGAGCTGTGTCCCGCACCCCCTCCAGCTCCTCCTCAGCACACACGGGGGGCTGCCTGTGGGGCTGTGTCCCGCACCCCCTCCAGCTCCTCCTCAGCACACACGGGGGGCTGCCTGTGGGGCTGTGTCCCGCACCCCCTCCAGCTCCTCCTCAGCACACACGGGGGGCTGCCTGTGGGGCTGTGTCCCGCACCCCCTCCAGCTCCTCCTCAGCACACACGGGGGGCTGCCTGTGGGGCTGTGTCCCGCACCCCCTCCAGCTCCTCCTCAGCACACACGGGGGGCTGCCTGTGGGGCTGTGTCCCGCACCCCCTCCAGCTCCTCCTCAGCACACACGGGGGGCTGCCTGTGGGGCTGTGTCCCGCACCCCCTCCAGCTCCGCCTCAGCACACACGGGGGGCTGCCTGTGGGGCTGTGTCCCGCACCCCCTCCAGCTCCGCCTCAGCACACACGGGGGGCTGCCTGTGGGGCTGTGTCCCGCACCCCCTCCAGCTCCTCCTCAGCACACACGGGGGGCTGCCTGTGGGGCTGTGTCCCGCACCCACTCCAGCTCCTCCTCAGCACACAGACGGCGAGGCAGCCTTCTTGGAATTTCTTACCGTGAGGACTTCTTCCCTGGCCTCGGGCACGGCCCACCTGCTCCCTGAAGAGCAGGTCCCTGCAGATGGTGGAGGGCTTTTCCTCTGACACCCACCTGCCCAGGCGCCCCCAAGCCCCTCCTGACCTGCGGGGGTGCATCTGCCCCCACGCCTTGCACGGCAGCCGCTGCTCTGCTTGCCTGCGTGCTGTGCGCTCCGGGGCCTCGGACAGCAGAGATGGGCTGTGTCGGGTCCTGCCCTCAGAGACTGATGGGCCTGGCACCCTGTGCAGCTGTGAAAGAACCAGGGGAGCCCCTCCTGCAGGGGTCTGGCCAGGCCAACCCCCGGCGGGCGGACTTTTGCCAAAGAGAACGACTGAGGGTCTGCAGAGGGACGCCTCAGCAGCCCCTGACCAGACCTAAGCGGAAGCCTGGTCCAGGTTCGCGAGGGCCACGGTCAGTGGGAGGTGCCTTTTCCAGCTGTGAAATGAGCTGCACTGAACGTTTTTCTGACTGGGACTTCTTCATAATTAAGGTGACCGTGGTCTGGCCGTCAGAGGCCTGGGCGGCAGAGCCAGCTGGGAGCTCAGCTGGTTGACTCCAATCTGGCCGCTGCAGTTGACCTAGTCCTTCTGACCCTCAGGGTCAGAGAGGCGGAGGCCCGGGGCCTTCAGGATTGTGTCACGTCAGTCTTTTTTGCAGATGCAACAGGACTCCGGTTTTTTTGGAGTCTGAGTAACTCTCAGGACTTTCCCTGTCCCGCTACTTTGCATATCAATAGCGAACCTTTGCCCAGTGTGGTACAGCTTACGGAGCAGTTTCATTTATTGTTCCTGAGACCTCAGAGTGGTTTGTATATCATTTGCTTTAAGAATCTCATTAAAAAAAGAGTCTCATTTTGTTAGGATCAGAGAACCTGAGCAACAGAACCTCAGAGAGGTTAAATGATGTGGTGAAGGCCACGCACCCGTAAGTGGTAGAACCCCAACTCAGCATCACATTGGGTTGGAAAGAAAATACCGTGTCCAGTCATCCATCCATCCATCCATCTGTCCATCCGTCCATCCAGCCAACTGTCCATCCATTCAACAAGTATTGGGCACTTGGTATTTGAGAGACAGTCCAAGAACACTAGCTTGCATTAGTTTGAACGCACTGAGCTCTAGGTTCTGTCTGCTTTGTCTGTTTAACCTTAATGATACTGTGAGCTGGGTTCTATGGCCACTTCACCTGCGAGGAAGCTGTCACTCAGCGAGGTAGAGACTCTGCAGCTGGTGAGCGGGAGCAGAGGTTTGAGAGTAGCCTCCCTGCCTCTCGCTCATGCTTTTGTTCCCTCTGCTTGTCTGCTTTCCTGTAAGTTCCAGTCTTGGTCGTCTCTGTACCTTGCCAAATGCCACCCTTGCTCCTGTAGTTCATGCGTTTGAGTGGCTGTCTGTTCGTGCATCTCTGCCCATCTCCCCAGATAGTACGAAGCCAGTCAGCCCCTGTCCTTCCATCCAGTCGCCCGCCCCTTCCTCCCCGAGCTGTTCCTCCCTCTGTCCGTCCACCCTTCCTCCAAGAGACTGGCTCCAGCCAGTTCGTCCTAGCTCGTAAGAACTCGAGAACCAAATGTGCGCATCCCTTCCCAGCCTCACGCTCAGTGACGTCACATCGGCAGCCTGAAAATGTCCGTGGTGCGTGTGTTCCCACCAGGAAATACGACAGAGCAGGGCGCTCGTTCCTGGAGAACCATGGGTTGACTGTCTGCCAGCATAGCACTGCTTCCGTCCACTCACTAATCCATCCGCGCTTTTATTCATTTACGACTGTCTGTCTGTCCCTCTACCCATTTGCCCAGGTGTAGAATCATCCAGTCATCTGTCCATCCATTCATCCGTGGGCCTGTCCATCTACCATCTGTCTGTCGCCCACCCAGCCAGACACCTACCACCCTTCCATCTCAGAAACTCACCGAGAGCTTCCTATGTCAAGAGCCCCACGCTGGGCCCCGGACGGGGAGATAACGGAGACACAGCTCTTGTCCTCTGAGCGCTGGGAAGGGGCCTGGGCTGTTCCCCGCGCCCTGCCCCCAGCTCCTGAGCCCCGACCCCCAGCTGGCTTGCGTGTCGGGCTGGACGCTGCTGGAGCTGACCCCAAGCAGCAGCCCACTGGTCCCCAGGCCCCCATCCCGCTGCCCCAAGCTGTCTCTCCGCTGCCTCACCCGAGTCTCCTTTCTCCTCTGTCGCCGTGTCTGGTCTGCTGCCTGCCCTGCCCCTCACCTGCTCCTTCTGCTTGGCCGCCTGGGGCTCCAGCTTTCTCCAGACCTGACTAGGCTAAAGGAGAGATGCGTCAGGACTAAGAGAGACATCCTGGCTCTAAGAGTCGGGGGGAGAGACATGCAGGAGCTGAAGCACAAGTGCGATTGTAAGGTACTGTCTGCCTGTCCCTCCGAGTCTGGGGGTGCCCAAGGGCCTTTCCTGCTGCTTCGGGGGCCGCAGAGGGTGGGATGCCTCGAGCCCCGGGCCCTGTCGGCGCCTTGCACCAGTTGCCTTGGCTGACGCTGCCGGCTGGCTTGCTCCTGTCCACGTCCTCGCCTTTCTTTCTCCCCACCCTTCAGTGACCCCTTATCTGTCTATGGGAATTCCTGGGTGGGCTCTCAAGCTTCAGGGCCCTCAGAATCCCTTGGGTGCTTTGAAAAACACACATTCCTGAGCTCCACTCACAAAGAGCCTGATTCTGCCAATCTGGGTCAAGGCCTGGGAGTCTGCAAATGGGATGACTCTGGCTAGGTGGGTCTGGGTCACACCTTGCAAAGTGTGACTGTTGGTGATGTTTAACATCCCTCCCCCTCTGAGCTGTTCAGAGAGCCCCGGGGTTAGGAGGCCAGAGTGAGAAGCCTCAGCGCCACTTCTTCACTGGGACTCCTGCTTCAGCGTAGGGGGCGCTGCCGACAGCAGTGGGCTCTATTCACTGAGCAGCTACTATGCGCCGTGGGCCCTACAGGCCTGCATCTGAGTCCCAGTTCTGCCCCTGGCTCACCATGTGGTCCCAGGCAGGCCTCTTGACCTCTCTGAGCTTCGGGTTCCTTGCCTGTGAGGTGGTGGCAGTAAGAGAGCCGGTCCCCGGGGGATGTGAGCTCATATCTGTCCTGCGCTCAGTGCTGCGCTGGGCGCCACCCCAGAGCTCAGAGCGCATTGACCGATGGTACATGTGTGTCTGACCGTTTTCTCCCCGGGTGCCTGGGAGGCCGCCACCCTACACCTGCCGTTTAGCATCAGTGAGGCTGGTGAGTGGCTGGTGGTCACAGCAGCGGTCAGCAGCTGAGCTGGGACTCGAGCCTGGGTCTGTAGGAATCAGAGCCTGCTCGCCCTCCGTCCTGCGGCCTAGCCCATTCCTCAGAACCAGAGGCGTCTCCGGAGAAGGGGGAGAGGCGCTTTAAAGTTTGCAGGTCCCTTATTCGGAGCCCCTCTGAGAGCCCGTGCTGGGGGCAGGGGCAGGTGTGACTTCTCAGGGAGCCTCAGCCCAGCGGCTGCAGAGAGCGCGTGGAGGGCGGTGTGCGGGCCAGGGTGCTCTCCTGGCCTGTCCCGTCCTCAGCGCTGTGCGATGGTAGAGGGCGGTGTGCGGGCCAGGGTGCTCTCCCGGCCTGTCCCCCGAGTCGGCCCGGGTCGCCCCGTCCTCAGCGCCGTGCAATGGTGGAGGTGGCCGGGCTGCCCCAACCTCAGCGCCGTGCAATGGTGGAGGGCAGTGTGGGGGCCAGGGTGCTCTCCTGGCCTGTCCCGTCCTCAGCGCCATGCGATGGAGGAGGTGGCAGGTTGACCCAGTAGGTTGATGCCTCTTGCATGTTTGCCTGTTGCTCTTTTTTTTGCCCAGGAAGAGCTTCTGATGGTTCCTCCAAAGACCACTTTGGGGGTTCCTAGGGCAGCCCCCCAATGGCTCTCTGCTGAGACAGGAACTGGGCTCCAGGACCAAGGCCTCCATCTGGGAGTATGACCCCCCAGAGGAGGGTGGGCATCTCTGTGCAGTTTCTGGGGTCAGCATCTGTCTCTCTCATTAGATTCTCACAGGCACATGTGGTACCCCCACCATCTCTCCGAAAGGCCGAGAATCACTGCTCTACAGTCGAACCATTTAGGTGCAGGGAGGGGCCTGGGAGCTTCCCTTCCCTCCCCAGCCGCACTCCACCCCCACTGGCTGTTGCTTATTTCCAGAGAATTGGTTTGTTCTGAAAGCCTGCAGCCTCAGCGCCCACTGGGTGTTCAGCAAGCCTTCCTGGCCCAGACCCTCG
This sequence comes from Bos mutus, assembly GCF_027580195.1. Taxonomy (NCBI): domain Eukaryota; kingdom Metazoa; phylum Chordata; class Mammalia; order Artiodactyla; family Bovidae; genus Bos; species Bos mutus. The sequence continues at coordinate 1,072,739 of NC_091618.1, forward strand.
AGAAGTGCCAGGGCTCCTACAGTGGGGACTGGGAGATGGATTGGAGGATGGTGATAGTGAGGGTAGAGAACAGGGCCCCCCAGATGAGTGCTCCCCACTTGCAGCAGAGAGCTTCAGGGAGGAGGCGGTTTCCTAGAACTACACTGTCCATTGTGATGGCCATGTGGCTCTTCATGTTTAAGTTAATTAAAATTAAATATCACCAGGACTTGAGGTCCTCCACTGCACCAGTCAGCTCTCAAGTGCCAGTCGTGACGTGTGGCTGGCATCTGCCTTGTTGGGCAGTGGGGTTGCCTTGCAGAAACTTCCAGCACTGGCCGTGCGTTGGGGAAGCAGCCTCGCTGGGGGGCGAGGTGGCCTGGCTGAGGGGACAAGGCAGTGGGTTAGGGGAGGTGAGGCTGCCACCCCCATCCTGGGCCTGTGCCCGCCCGGGGAAGCTGTGCCCGGCTCTGTGGCGCCCAGCCTCCCCGGTTCCCAGGCAGAGGCTCAGCAGAAGCGTGGCTGTCTGGGCGGGGGAGGGGTGCCCCCAGTGGGATGGAGGGAGCCCCTGCGGTCGTCGTGAGCCCTGAAGGGAACCCGGGCACTTGTGCCACCCGTTTACGGTCGGCGTGCTCGCCTGCACCCTGTCCGTTCAGTCCTCAGGCCCTGGCGGGTCTTGGGGGAAACTGAGGCTCAGGGACGTTGAGTGTCTCGTCTAGGGTCGGGTGGCCAGGGGGCAGTGGGGCTGGAACTTGAACCAGGCCTAGGACTCCAGGCCTCGAGGCTGTTCCCAGTGTCCCTCCATGTCCTTAACTGGACCCTCAAGATAAACAGCTGGGTGAGGAAGTCCTCTTGCCCTAAGAGGGTGACCCCAGGGAGGCCCCCACGATGTGAGCCCCTTCCCAGGAGGCTCGGGGTGGCCCCGCCCTTGGCCTCAGCTGCCAGCGCCCTGGGAGGGGGTGGGCTCCGGGCTCCCCCCCTGGGTGGTGGCAGGTGTCCCCAGGCCTCCTCCCACGTCCCTGACGAGCCCCTCTGCTTCTGCCCAGATGACCCAGCTCATGAAGGCGGCCAAGAGCGGGACCAAGGACGGGCTGGAGAAGACGCGGATCGCCGTCATGCGCAAAGTGTCTTTTCTGCACAGGAAGGACGTCCTGGGTGAGGCGCTGGGGCACGTGGGCCGAGGTCGCCGGGTGTCCGGGCTCCTCTGATGGTGGGGCCAGGGCCTGATCCCCACAGGCGCCAGCTTGCTTCCCAGGCTCTGGTAGGCGGGCCCTGTCTCTCCTGGGGCCGGTGGGCCTCTCCCTTCAGCGTCCCTGCCCTCAGCCTCCTGCCTCTCACACTCACCTGGCCTCATCGTTGCTTTTTTTTCAATATTTATTATTTGGCTCAGCTGGGTCTTAGTGGGGCACAAGGGGTCTTCGTTGACTCACGTGAGGTCTTCCTTGCGGCGGGCTGGACCTTTTTAGTTGCAGCTCGTGGGAACTTTAGTTGGGGCTTGCAGGATCTAGTTCCCTGCCCAGGGATCAAACCCTGGCCCCCCGCCTGGGGAGCACAACGTCTTATCGGCTGAGCCAGCGGGAAGTCCCTCCTGACCTCCTCTTTGAATGCGCCTGTGTCCGTTCACCCGCCTCCCCACCAGCCAGCGTTCATGGAAGCCCTGCTAAGTGCCACGCTCCATGCTGAGTGCAGGGACACTGTTAGATGAGTTGCCCCAGGAGCGCCCGGTACTGTGCGGAAGGCAGGCGTGCAACAGGAGGTGCCAGCTGCTCGGTGGGGCACCATGGCGAGAGCGTGGGGAAGGGAGTCTGGAACGTGGGAACAAAGGACCAGGGCTGAGAGCAGAGGAGAAGCAGACCCAGGGCCCTCGGGCAGAGGCACAGGGTGGGGACGGGCACTTCTGGCCGAGGAGCCGGCGTGGGTAACGCTCCGGAGGTGGGGAGGATGAGACGTTCAAGAAGTCAGCGTTTGTGGAGTGTCTGTTGGGGTGCCAGGCACCCTGCTAAGAGCTTTGCGGTTTCTCATTCAATCCTTATAAGCACCAAACCGGTGCAGAGGGCTGTCTTGTTCCCACCTGGACACGAGGGAACAGGCACAGAGTGGGTGAGTGTCTTGCTGGGGATGCACAGGCGTGGAGGGGACGGAAGAGGCTTCCTCTGGCTGGAGTGAGGCCGGGGGTGAGGGCTCAGGGCCCCGTGAGCGCAGGCGTCCACCCCAGGCAGGACGGTGAGGCTCCGCACCCTCCTGAAATCTGTGCACGTGAGCCTCCCTGTGCCTCGGTTTCCTCATCTGTATGTTGGGGCTGATCGGGCCTGCATCTCGGGGGGCCTCAGGGGGATGACCAAGTGGCATGTGGGAAGAACCCAGCACAGATGCCCGCCCCGTGAGGCAGGCCTTCTTCCTGGGGGAGCCCCAGAAAGCAGGTGTTTGGTGCTCGGACAACATCTTGGTGAAGGGCTGCCGCCCTGGCGCCACAGCCTCCTGGCCGCGTGACCTTGCCCGGTCCTTCCCTTATCTGTGAAATGGGCTTAATCCCGCCATGGCATGTGCTTGACTACAAGCTGTGTGGGGAGCCCCGGCTCCGATCAGGGAGGGAACGCTGGGCCGGGGAGCCCTTCCATACCCGGAGAGGCCTGGAGCCGGGACGGGGCGGGCAGGCTGGCTGGCCAGAACGGTCCCTGATCACCCTCCCCATCCCTGGGCCCTCCCCACCCCGCCTGCAAGCCCGGAGCCTTTCCTAAAGTGACCCTCCCACCAGAGGCGTTATTAATAGCCACGGCTGGCTCGAATCACCGGCCAAGAATGTTCCCCCGGGGCGCGTGGGGGAAGAGGAAGCCGCGGGCCGGGCGGCCGGGCTGGGTGCGGGGCCGGGCCCAGGGGGCCATGTGGGCTGGGCAGGGGGCCCTCCCCCGTGCCCACCCCACCGCGGCCGGGCGCGGCCCGTCCTCCTCCTCCTCCTCCGTCTCCTGCTCAGGTAAGGCCCGCCAGCCCGTCCCCGCCCCGCCCCGGGCGCCTTTCCTCCCTCTTCCCTTGCGCCGCCTCCCGCGGCCCCAGCTGCTGACCCGGCTCCCAGGGCTGCAGGCCACGGGCCCCGTGTCCCTGGGCCCACGTCTGCCGCGCGGGGCCCCGTGTCTCCGGGCCCGGGTCCGCGGCTCCTGGGCCCGCGCCCTGCCTGACTCTGCCTCTCCACCCAACTCTGTCTGCCGGCTCTGCCCTCTGAGAGCCGCCCCCACTCGCGTGCATGTCCCCTGCTGGACTCCAGCTGAGCCTTTTCCCTTTTGGATCTCTTTTTTGGTGGGGGGGGGAGATGAAAACACAGAGCCAAACAGCTTGTTCTCAGGGCTTGCTTTCTTCCCTCTTTTCGGCGTCCAGAAGAAAACTATTTTTAGTGCCTGGTGATGGGGACATGGGCGGCCTGGCCTTTGGCAGGCAGAAGCGGGCGGGTCTGAGCAGGGCCAGGGACTTGGTAGAGTGGGTCCTGAGAGCTGAGCCCCCCGTGGCCTTCTCCCTGCTCGCTCCATCGCCCCTCACCTGTGTGTCCGGGCAGGCTGTTCCCTAGAGGATGCGAGGAGGGCTGCACCCTCTGAGCCGCTCTGAGGAGCTGCTTGTCTCAGGGCCCTGGGCTGCGGAGGTGGCGGCTCTGGCTCCTGGAGTCTGAGCAGGTGTGTCCTTCTTGCCCGGCATGTGTCACCAGCCCAGCTCCCTTTGCAGGTGACTCGGAGGAGGAGGACATGGGGCTCCTGGAGGTCAGCGTTTCGGACATCAAACCCCCAGCCCCGGAGCTGGGCCCCATGCCAGCCGGCCTGACCCCGCAGCAGGTCTGTGGGGGTGTGGGTGTCCCCAGGGGGTGGGATGGCGGGTCCCAGCCTGCTGCCCGGGGCCGCACCCATCTGGGTCTGGAAGGTGAGGCAACAGTCAGTGGCAGAGTCCAGCTGGGCAAGGGGCCTCCTGGGACCCCACTCGACCTGCACCACGCTGGACACAGTGGACCCCGTGGGTGGGCGCTGCTGTGCCGGGGGTGGGGGGCTGCCCCTGGCACCCTCGCTGCCCAGCCTCGAGGCAGCCAGAGCAGCTCCTGCAAAAAGAATGAAGGTATTGGAAGAAACGGACTGCAGTCAAGAGAGAGCTGGGCAGCCTCGAGCCCACCCAGCTCGGAGGAGACCTGGGGGCGCCTGGCCCCCCGTCTGCCCACCTGTCGTCAGCTCGGACCCAGAGGCGCTGCAGATTTCCCAGGAGCCTGGCTCTTGGGTGGTGCCTTCTTCTCCCGGAGGGTCACATCGAGATCAGGGCACCTGTGCCCTGGGACCCCATGTGGCAGAGCCATGACTGAGGTCCTGCCCATGGCTGGCCTCTACGAGGCTGGGAGGCGACCCTGCCTCCCTCTGGTCACGAGGGCTCTGGGCAAGACGCGTTGGGGTGGCAAATGCATCGAGCGATTAGCCGGGTTGGCGTTGGCAGGACATCCTGGGGTTGCACCCCTTTTGAAAATGAGAGATTTGGCCACACTTCTCATCTCGGGAACCCGTCTGCCTCCTTCCTTCCCTCTTTCTTCTGCCGGGGCCCTGGCAGCATCGGGGTGGTGGCCCCCAGCCTCCTCCCTGGTGCAGTGAGTCACTGTCAGAGCTCAGAGCCAGGCGGGACCCCAACCTGCCCGCCCAGCAGCCGGGCTTCCCCTTTCTGGTGTTGGCCGGGTCAGGAGCCTCTTTCATTTCTTGGAGCAGCGATGTTAGTTGCTCTAGGCCAGTGGCTCTCAGTGGAGGTGATTTTGCCCCCAGGGGACGTTTGGCCATGTCCAGTGATGCTTGGTGCTCACAGCTGGGGGTGGGGACCCCTGGAGTCTACTGGAGAGAGGCCAGGGGAGCTTCTGGCCCCCCGCGGCATAGGACCGCCCCCCATGTCAGCAGGCGGAGGCCGAGGGCTGCTCTGGGCGCCCCGGGGACTGGGAGTCCTGGACAGAGCTTCCGTTCGCGGGGCGGTGGCCTGGCTCGTCACACAGCCGGAGGGGTGGCACAGTCAGGCGCAGGCCAGGCAGGGCAGTGGGAAAACAGGCACAGGGTGCCCCAGCGTGAGGAGGGATGGTGGTAGGGGGCACCTGCACCGCCGCGCTCAGGACGGCTCGGGGGCACACTGGGGGTCCCCTCCCGGCCCCGGGCCAAGGTGGGCAGGCTACCCCCTCAGACACCAATTGCCTATGACACCTTTCATAGGCCCTGTCCCAGCTTTGCTGCACAATGGGTTCACCGGTGTGCAGCAAAGGCCCCGCCCCCGCCCCCGTGTGCAGCAAAGGCCCCGCCCCCTGCCCCCGTGTGCAGCAAAGGCCCCGCCCCCTGCTCCCGTGTGCAGTAAAGGCCCCGCCCCCCGCTCCCGTGTGCAGCAAAGGCCCCGCCCTCCGCCCCCGTGTGCAGCAAAGGCCCCGCCCCCTGCCCCCGTGTGCAGCAAAGGCCCCGCCCCCTGCCCCCGTGTGCAGCAAAGGCCCCGCCCCCTGCCCCCGTGTGCAGCAAAGGCCCCGCCCCCTGCCCCCGTGTGCAGCAAAGGCCCCGCCCCCTGCCCCTGTGTGCAGCAAAGGCCCCGCCTCCGCCCCCGTGTGCTGCTGTGTCCACGTGAGGGCTTCCTGAGTGGGTGATGGTTGGGCCGCCCCGGGGAGGTGCTGATTTGGGCTGAGACGGGGAGAAAGGGGAAGGGAAGGGCTGGGGTGCTTAGCCTGAAGCAGAGTCCACTTGAGCAGGGTTGGGGTACACGCTCAGGACTGTCTCTTGGGAGAGGGGTAGGTTAAGGATCAGATCTGTAAGTGGCGGGAGCTGAGATTTCAGTTCCGTCTAAGAGCTCTGTACAAGGGTGGTCCAGAGACCACGTCCCGTGGAGAAGCGTGGTGGTTCCCAATCCCTGGATGGGCCTGCAGAGACCAGGCAGGACCCGGGAGTCCCCGCGTCCCCGGACCACATGCTGCCATCTGGGGAGCATGGGGCGTCTGTCTGGAGTGGGTGGGCAGGGGCTCTGGGTGGTGATGCCAGCCTGCCAGGCTCCAGTGGTCCAGGAGTGGCTCTGGGAGAGACAAATTCCTGCTGCTCCGCTGGCTGTCACGACGCCTCTCCCCATCTCGGTGCTCACCTGGGCACCCTTGGCACGGGTGCTGACTGATCATGCTCTCTGCCTGAGCAGGTGGTTCGGAGGCACATCCTTGGCTCCATCGTGCAGAGCGAGGGCAGCTACGTGGACTCTCTGAAGCGGGTCCTCCAGGTATGACTCCAGGGGCTTGGGGAGCCCTGCGAGGGGCACGTTACAAGGAGTGTTTGGGGGCTGTGGGCATTTTTCAAGGGAAGGAGCCAAAAGCCAGTGTTTCTATGGAGCAGCAGGAGCTGCGAATGGGGGAGACCGAGAATTCCAGGTGCCTTGGTGCTCACGGGATGACTGGGTTTTCTGAAACGACGTTGGGGTTCAATGACATGAGGTCTGTCCCGTGGCCCTGAGAGAAAACCCAACGGAGCTCAGTCACGTCTGACTCTTTGTGGCCCCGCGGACTGCAGCCCTCCAGGCTCCTCTGTCCATGGGGTTCTCCAGGCAAGGATACTGGAGTGGGTGGCCATGCCCTCCTCCAGGGGATCGTCCTGATCCAGAGATCTAACTCAGGTCTCCTGCACCGCAGGCAGATTCTTTACCATCTGAGCCCCCAGGCCTGGACCTGCGACTGTGGGCCCTCTGGTGCTTGGAGGAGATCCTGCTTCCTCGTCCCTCTGGGATCCCCGGGGAGGGGCCACAGCTCCCCATGTCTGGGAGCTCCTGGGGTGGGGTGTCGGGCTCACCCGCTCCCTTGCCATCAGAATGCCCAGGAAGTGCTGAGTAGATCCCTGCATGACCAAGGTGTGCCGGCCTGGTCTATTTAGTTTGTGTTCCTGAATCAGAGACTCTTCAGGGATGTTGTGGGCTGTCTGTAAGGACCCCGGGGAGGGGCATTGTTGGGGTGGGAGAATACTCGGAACATTCGCTTCCCTTGCCGAGTTTGGATCCACAGTGGAGGGGCCCAGACCTCGGATAGGTGGAGACAGGATACCCCGTGTTTCTGACACAGCCGGCTGGAGACAGTGGCTCTTGGTCTCACTGTGACGTCGCTGCCCCTGCTCCGTCAGGCAGACTGGCTCAGTTGTGGGCAGAGCCGATCGGCGCCAGCCCCTGGGGCCTGCCTCCGTGGCGCCCCCTGCAGGCAGGCGTCTGCCCCAAACCCAGCTTCCCACCGAAGTCACGGGGTGGGCTGCGGACGGTGGAAAGGCCCAGGCTGCTGCGTTCACGGAGACCCGTCCAGGCGGGGTGGGGAGCGCCGGTCCACGGAGTTCTGCTGGCCGCGCCCAGGGGGCCCTGAGGGCAGTGGGGGCGGGCCTTGGGGCGCTCACCCGCCGCCGCCGCCCCGCAGGATTACCGCAACCCCCTGATGGAGATGGAGCCCAAGGCGCTGAGCGCGCGCAAGTGCCGCGCGGTGTTCTTCCGCGTCAAGGAGATCCTGCACTGCCACTCCATGTTCCAGATCGCCCTGTCCTCCCGCGTGGCTGAGTGGGACTCCACCGAGAAGATCGGCGACCTCTTCGTGGCTTCGGTAGGTGTCCCCAAGCCCCCTCCCCGGCCCGCCGAGGCGCACACCGCGGCCCTGACGGGCGTACTCGGGGCGGCCTCCTGCGTCTCTGCTCCCCGTGTCCACGCCAGCGGGGTCCGAGGGTAGCAGCGCCCCAGTCGGCCCGGCCTAAGCCGGGGAGGGCGCGACACCGTGCCGCGTGTCCTGGCAGACGTGTCCCGGCTTGGTGCTCGCCCCCAGGAGGCTGGCTGCTGTGGGCAGCCACCCGGCCCATCTCAAGTTCCCCCCGCGGAGCGCTCACACCGAGCAGGGCCCGGCCCGGGAGGACCCCAAGGCTGGTCAGGGCCAGCCCGCTGGGTCATACGCCTGGCGATCTGCCTGTTCCCAGCGCCCCCTGCAAACTTGGGCTCCCTTTGGGCTCAGCTCCCCATCTGTGTAAGGAGGGGATTGAAGGTTTCTGAAACGGACGTCTGTGGGCCTCAGAGAGATGCCTGGGGTGAGAGAGGGTCAGGTTAGCAGAGCCCGCTTTGGGAGCACCGTCCTCGGTGGGGGGCGTGGGTTGGAGGGGTCCGTGAAGCACAGGCCCGCCCGCTCCCTTTGCCCGCAGCCCGGCTCCCCGGCACCCCCGTGACCTGGTGTCTGCGCCTCTCTGCGCCCTGTCCGCTGCCCGCACTAGGTGACAGGATTCCTAACCTCCAGGGTAGCTGAGACCCCCCGGGAGCGGAGGGCTGTGGCTGCGGGGAGGTGGGGGTGCCGCCCGCCCCCTCGCCTGGATGTGACCCTCCCTGGCTGCCCCCACGCCTGTTTCAGTTCTCCAAGTCCATGGTGCTAGACGTGTACAGCGACTACGTGAACAACTTCACCAACGCCATGTCCATCATCAAGAAGGCCTGTCTCACCAAGCCTGCTTTCCTCGAGTTCCTCAAGGTGGGTGCGGGGCGGTCTGGGGCTCCTCCCAGCAGAGCGCGGCGGTGGCGGGGGCAAGGAGGCTTCTCAGGAGGAGGGGCACTGTCCACCGTTTCTCTGGCCCAGGCACCTCTCTTCTTTCCTCTGGGGCATCCCCAGTCCCACGGGAGATGAGCCCCTGCTCCCCACCCCTAAGGGGGTGATTGAGAATTAGAGGGTCTATAAGCCGCATGGGGTCTGGAGCTTTGACAGGAAGAAGAGGGCCGTGATGTCTTGCTGAAGGGGGCTGGGCTTGGGTGGGTGTTCAGGTGGGACTCAGTGCTGGGGGTCATGTGGAGAACAGAGTTTAAAGGACTAAAGGCCTGGGGTAGCCATGCGGCCACGTCCCCACCCCTCTCCTTGGTGCGCGGTCATAATTCAGACGGAGACCCTGCCCAGCAGAGGGCACAGGTGGGCCAGGACCCCCAGCCTCAGAAGACACACCCACAGTCTAGATCCCGGAGGGACGGAGGGGCTTTCTCAACGGGGTGCCACATGATGCGGGTCCTGGGGGAATGGTGGGGTTGAAACAGAGGGAGATGGGAGAGTGTCTTCCAGGTACCAGGGCGGTGGGCAAAGGTTAGAGGCAAGTCCAGCTGGATCCTGGGCACGGGGTGCCCGGGAGAGAGGCGCAGAGCCTCTGAGTTCAGTTTAGGTAGGTCCGGGCCTCAAGCCCAGGGCCTGGGATGTCATAATGCAGGCATTGGGGTGCCGGTGAAGCTTTGGGTGGAAGCGGAGGCCGGTGGGGACGTCCCTGGGTTGCAGGGGCCGAGGTGTCAAGGTGGCAGGTGGTGGCGTGGTGGAGACAGAAGCGACACCCAGGGCAGTGAGAAGCCCCGTGACCACCCCACCCTGGGATCGGGCCCGTTCACCTTACTTGACGTGGAGGGAAAGGTGGTCTCAGCTCCTTCCAGAGGCCTGGCCTCTTGAATAAACGGCTGAAGGGCCTAGTTCTTGCACTTTCGGCCCGGAGACCTTAACGCGGTGCTCCAGGCCCCCGAGGGTGTGGGGCTGCACAGGGGGCCCCTGTGCTGGCAAGGACCCCTGGCTGCGGACCCAGGGGCCTCCCTGGCTCTTCCCTCTGGCCCGAGGCTGACCAGCATGCTGGGGAGAGGAGCCTGGGTTGGCACAGGTGTGCCCCGGGTGCTGGCCTCTCGCCGCAGACGCTCAGCGAGTGACGCCGTCTCCCCCAACAGCGACGCCAAGTGTGCAGCCCCGACCGCGTCACGCTCTACGGGCTGATGGTGAAGCCCATCCAGAGGTTCCCGCAGTTCATCCTCCTGCTGCAGGTACCGCAGCCGGTTCTGGCGGCCGCCGCCCCGCAGGGTGCAGCCAGGGCTGGTGCATGCCCGTGGGGTCGGGTGGGAGGCCTGGCTCTGCCCCGCCATCCACAGCCCTCACGAAGGCCGTGCAGGGTGGGCAGGGGCTCGGCCCCCAGCCCCGCTTTCCTCGCCCCCGGGGTGGAGCCCATTCAGTGCGACCGCGTCCTTTCCCTCCCCTGGTGGGAACCTGGTGACGGCTGCAGACAGTCGCCCACAACGGTGGGGGGCACATGGAATCTAGTGCCCTGGGGCCCCTGGCAGGGCAGAGAGGCCCTGTGAGGGCTTTGGTCTTGGCGCTCCAGGCTTCCCTAGGGAGTGTCAGCCCCCACTCTGGCCCCAAGAGCTTGGGACAGCCCCCTTGATTGCCGGGGGTCCTCGGTCAGGAGGTGAGCCCCCGAGGGCCCCGGCAGCGTCTTTCCTCTGTCCTCAGAGTGGACAGCTGCAGGAGTGGGTCTCGTCTCCGCACACTCTCCGTCAGTGAGTCAGGGCTGGGTCCACCCGGTCACGTGACTTCACGTTCTCACGCGGTGGCTGTTTCTCGAGGCCTTGCTCCCTGTCAGGCCCCAGCTCCCCGGGCTCCTGGCTGGGTCCTTGTCCAGCTGGGTCTCTGTGGGGACTGTGGAGGCTGAGGCTGTGGCCCCAGCCAGTGGAGGGTCTGCTGGGGTGGGGGGTCTCAGTCCTGGCTCCCCCTGGCCCCCCACAGGACATGCTGAAGAACACGCCCAGGGGCCACCCGGATAGGCTGTCCCTGCAGCTGGCCCTCACGGAGCTGGAGACGCTGGCCGAGAAGCTCAATGAACAGAAGCGGCTGGCTGACCAGGTGGCGGAGATCCAGCAGCTGACCAAGAGCGTCAGCGACCGCAGCAGCCTCAACAAGGTGGGTGCCGGCCCTCGCCCACCACCCCTGTCACCCGCCTCCCAGCGCCTCCAGGTGGCTGAGAGGGGTGGCTCCTTGCTCCCTGGGGTTTGCAGACCTTACCTTGACCGTAAGTCTCTCTTTTCCTCCCCCTAATATTTATTTACTTACCCTGATGGTGCTGGGGCTTTGTTGCCGTGTGGGCTTTCTCTGGGTGCAGCGTGGAGGCTTCTCTTGCTTTGGAGCACGGGTTCTCGGGGGCATGGGCTCAGTTGCTCTGCGGCCTGTGGGATCTTCCCAGACCAGGCGTCGAACCCGTGTCCCGTGCGTCGGCAGGCGGCTTCTTAGCGCCTGGACCTCCAGGGAAGTCCCGAGGAGCAGTCTTGACTAGACCCCCTCCCGCCCACCCCGACATTAGTTACCAGTCATGCGTTTTTAGGATAAAAGCTGATTTTATTTAGCAGTAGAATTGCCAGTAAAGATGCCTGAAACGATAGCCTAGTAGTATGTTTAAACGACTGGGCTGTGGAGTCAGAGTCTGGGTTTGAATCTGGATTTTGCCACAGATACTCACGGTGGGGAATCACCCAACTCCCTGAAGCTCAGCTGCTTCCTCTGAAACCTTCCTCTGAAATGAGTTTGACAGAACCTGACCCCTAGGGCTTCTGCAAGGCCAAGGAGAGCGCTGGCCAAGTGGCAGACCCAGAGCCCTTAACGCAAGGTGGCCGTGGTCATTATTAGTGTTATTTTTTAAGAAAAAAAAGTCCATGCCATATTTTGAGATTGCAACTTAGAAACATTCTAGCAAAAAAAATCTTAACTTTCAGATGAGTCTATTAGAGAACGCTGTTTTTTAAACTATTATTGATTTATTTTACTTTTGGCTTCGATGGGTATTCTTTGCCTTTTTTTTTTTTTTAATTTGCAGTGAACAGGGGCTGCTCTTTGTTGTGCTGCACGGGGTCTCATTGCGGGGGCTTCTCTTGTGGGCACAGGCTCTGGGCGCTTGGGCTTCAGTAGCGGCAGCTCACAGGCTCAGCAGTTGCGTCTCGTGGGTCCTGGGACACGAGGCCTCAGGAGCTGTGGTTCCAGGGCTCAGTGGTTGAGGCTCGTGAGGCCTCAGGAGCTGTGGTTCGAGGGCTCAGCAGTTGCGTCTTGTGGGCCCTGGGACACGAGGCCTCAGGAGCTGTGGTTTGAGGGCTCAGCAGTTGCGTCTCGTGGGCCCTGGGACACGAGGCCTCAGGAGCTGTGGTTCCAGGGCTCCGTAGCTGTGGCTCTTGGGCCCTGGGATAAGAGGCCTCAGGAGCTGTGGTTCGAGGGCTCAGCAGTTGCGTCTCGTGGGCCCTGGGACACGAGGCCTCAGGAGCTGTGGTTCGAGGGCTCTGTAGCTGTGGCTCTTGGGCCCTGGGACATGAGGCCTCAGGAGCTGTGGTTTGAGGGCTCCGTAGCTGTGGCTCTTGGGCCCTGGGACACGAGGCCTCAGGAGCTGTGGTTCCAGGGCTCAGCAGTTGCAGCTCGTGGGCCCTGGGACACGAGGCCTCAGGAGCTGTGGTTCCAGGGCTCAGTGGTTGAGGCTCATGAGGCCTCAGGAGCTGTGTGGTTCCAGGGCTCCCGTGGCTGTGGCTCTTGGGCCCTGGGACACGAGGCCTCAGGAGCTGTGGTTCCAGGGCTCAGCAGTTGCAGCTCGTGGGCCCTGGGACACGAGGCCTCAGGAGCTGTGGTTCCAGGGCTCAGTGGTTGAGGCTCATGAGGCCTCAGGAGCTGTGGTTCCAGGGCTCCGTAGCTGTGGCTCTTGGGCCCTGGGACACGAGGCCTCAGGAGCTGTGGTTCGAGGGCTCCGTAGCTGTGGCTCTTGGGCCCTGGGACACGAGGCCTCAGGAGCTGTGGTTCGAGGGCTCCGTAGCTGTGGCTCTTGGGCCCTGGGACACGAGGCCTCAGGAGCTGTGGTTCGAGGGCTCCTAGCTGTGGCTCGTGGGTGTAGAACGCGGTGCTCAGCAGTTGTGGCGTGTAGGCTTAGGTGCTCCGAGGCACGTGAAGTCTTCCTGGACCAGGGATCGAACCCGTGTCCACCTCATTGGTAGCTGGATTCTCATCCGCTGTGCCACTAGGGAGGTCCCTAGAGAACCCTGTTTTTAAAGCACAAAGTTGGTTCGAGAGACTCAGTCACCTCCCGGAGTCAGCTGTCGGTGACCTTCAGTCCTGTGTCTCCTTGGCGGCTTGTGGCACGCACAGCTTGCAGCTGCTCCCACATCTGGGAGGTCCCCAACCCCGGGCTCTGCCTCCTTTCACTCAGTAGAGGGTGGGATTTGGCCCTGATGATTTGCGGGGAGGCGACCACGCCCCAGGATACTTAGCAAGAACAAGAGTTGTTCTCTGGGGAAGGGACATCGTGCAGGGTCACAGGAAGGTGTTCAGATCATCCGGGAGAGAAACTGGGAGCCTCCTGGCTCTGTGCCCCCAAAGCAGAACTAGGGCCGGTGACTAAGGTCAGTGGGATTTCAGCCACAAGGGGAGGACTTTCTAATGTTTGTGAGCGTCACCATGAGCGCCCTCCCCACATGGCCCGCGCTTTACAGCCTGTGATGCTCTCTGACCTTCACTGTGATCTTTGATCTGTACCACGGGCCCGTGGAGTAGGGCCCGCACAAGATATTCTAAGCTTCGGGGTCCTGCATCTTAAGACGGTCCCACCTCAGGCCAGATTCAGGCTGCATACGCGTGCTCGGGCCCACACAGGACTTTTAAGAAGATGAAATTGGTTGCCAGCATTTAGAAATGGAGAAGCGTCCCACAAAATGTAGACACGTTCATCCTCTCGAAGGGTTGGAAGAGCCGGCATCCTGACCCACCTTCCCACATGGGGCTGGTCAGCTGAGCAGCGGCTGCCCACGCCCCCTCAGTCCCCATCCGGGTCTTTCCCCTGAGGTTACCTGCTGGCAGCTGGGTTTGCTCCACCCATTCGAGGAGGATAGAGCTGGGAAGAAAGATAGGGCAGGAGAGGAGCCCCCGCCCCGGGGTACCTCGTCCAGGATTGCCCAGGCTGGTCCTGAGGGGTGAGGGCGTCCCTCCTCCCCGCCCCGGGGCAGGGATCCCGCAGCCCTCTAGTTTGGAATGCCTCTCAGGAAAGTGACTCCGGCCCCGTCACAGCCGCCGTGCTGGCGTCTGAGGGTCTTTACGCGCGAGAAGCATCTTCTGTCTCCTGCTTTCGTTCCTCTTCTGCATCGTGAGCGTTTCTCTTGCTTTGGCTCACACACCTGTGAGGTCACCCGGGAGAAGGAACCCCTTCTCCTTATGCCGGCTCGGGAAGGAGCTGTGCTCCCCTCTCCTCTGTCCACTGGGGGGACACCCAGGCCGTAGGAGCAGTGGCCTCTGGCGGGAGGTCAGGGAGACCTGTCTGGTGTTGGGAGAGGGACAAGAGCCCCGAGCCCAAGTTTCCCACCATCAGGTGGCCGTGCTGGGTGCGTGCGGGGGGCGGCGGCGGCTGCACAGAGCGTCCTCCCTGGCCAGGGGAGCTGGTCCCCAGCGTGGTCTTGGCCGCTCTGAGCCCAGCGCTGAGGTTTCCCTCTCGCCGCCCGTCCCCCAGAGAGAAGTGGAAACGAAACTGGGTGTGCTCAGAGCGGAACCGTGTCGGCTGTTTCAAAATGTGCCTGCTCAGGACCTGGCTGCAGGGGGCCGCTTGTGCAACATCCGAGCTTTCTTTTGTCTTTTTTTTATCTGCTTAAGTGGCAGGAGAGTGGTTGCCAGAAAGCAGGGGACTTTCCTGTCCCGCGTTCCAGGTCGCGGCACATGTGGCCATCTTTTCTGCGGCCTTTGGGGTCCCAGCTGTGTATTCACAAGCCGGTGGTCAGCTGGGTGGTGGAAGTTGTGAGGTGGGGGAGCCCAGCCTTTGCAGTCGTGGGGGGACCCCTGGGGTCCCTGAGATTTGTGTGTGTGTGTGTGTTGGGAGCCACGGGCCTTTCCCTGCCTCCTCTCACCCCCAGCCTGGAGCTGGAGGGTGTGCGGCCAGCTGCCTCGTGCTGCAGACAGCGCATGAGGCCCGGCTCCAGCCTGCCCCGCTGCTCAGCCAGCATGGGGTCTTGGCAGGCTGCTTTACCTCGGGAATGTCTGTCCCTTCATCTGGGAATGGGGGGCCTTGGGGCCCTCGAGCTGGTGCAAGGAGAGGTGGGCTCTCTGGTGGCATGTGGAGCAGCTCAGGGTTCCGTGCTGCCCGGAGAGACATGGTTCTTCAGAGGATGGCAGGGTGTTCTCTCCGGGAGAGGAGTGACCGGCCCTTTTCCTTGCGAGGATGGGGAGGAGGGGGGTGGCTGCTATGAAAATGAACTTGTCTGAATACTCTTCTTCTTCCCCCGCAAAACCCCTTCTTAGCAAAGACATGTTTTCCGTGGGTCCCTGGCTCTGATGGCGGTCATGTGCTGGCTGGTGTCCAGCCTGGGATGGGCACACGCCTGCCTGGAGGCGTGAAGGTCTTCAGCCTGGTCGGTGTGGTCTGAGGGCTGCCTCGCTGGCCAGCAGAGCCCTCCCAGCCCCGCACGAGGCCTTCCCTGAGGCCCGCGGCCGACATGGGTCAACAGGTCAGGGTGAAGAGTGGGACCTGCCTTCGGGCCAGGAGTCTGCCTGCTTGAGGCTGCGAGAGCTGTGGGGACAGGGGCCATCTGCGGGGTGTCCCACCATGGGGCCAGCTCACTGGACGTCACGTAGGGCAGGCACTTAGAGGGGCCCTGCATTTGGGTTAATGCTCTGCCATCAATGTCTTAAAGTTCTTAATAATTCTGAGTGAGCCCCGTCCAGGGCTCTGCAGGTCATGTAGCCAGAGTCATGCATTTCCTTGGCGATGTGACCTTTGGTGCCGTCACCCACTTGACAACCGAGGAGGCCGAGGTATGAGCAGGCAGCCTGGCACCTGCCAGGGGGCTCCACGGCGTGCCTCAGGGCCGGGGTCGGCGCGTGCTGGAGCCGTGCTGCCGGCAGGGACGGAGCGGGGCTGGCGGGGGCCCGCTCGCCCGAGCAGGGTGCTGGCGCTGAGGGGCTGGTGGTCAGTGCCTCTGGTCCCCAGGGGTGGAGGGCGTGGTCCCGCCTCACCCCCGCCCCTCCCGGCCGTGGTCCCCTTTGGGCGTGGAAGGACCGCCCTGGGTATTTGGCACAGTGATGTCTGCGGAGCAGCCCTGAGCAATGCTGGCGTTGATCTTGCTCTGTCTGCTCCCCTAGCTTCTGACCTCGGGCCAGCGGCAGCTGCTCCTGTGTGAGACGCTGACAGAGACCGTGTATGGTGACCGAGGGCAGCTGATCAAGTCCAAGGAGCGCAGGGTCTTCCTGCTCAACGACATGCTGGTCTGTGCCAACATCAACTTCAAGTAAGCGGGCCTGGCCATCGCCCCACCCGGGGAGCCCTCCCGTTGCGTCCCAGCCTCCCGGCCGGGTCCGCTGTGAGCCGGGTCCGCTGTGAGCCTGGCTGAGGCCTCCGACTGTCTGACTTCCTCTTCATCTCTCTTTGCCGCTATGTCCCTGGTCCCCAGAGCAGGGACCTGCAGAGGTCACTGAGGGCCAACAGCTGGCCACTGCACAGGGTGGGCTCTTCTGGAATTTTGTCCTCAGGATGGAACAGCCGCCTGAGTTTTGACCACTTTGAAATCCA
Organism: Bos mutus; assembly: GCF_027580195.1. Lineage (NCBI taxonomy): Eukaryota > Metazoa > Chordata > Mammalia > Artiodactyla > Bovidae > Bos > Bos mutus. The sequence continues at coordinate 1,089,031 of NC_091618.1, forward strand.
AGAGGGTCTTCCCTGTGTCCAGCCCAGATCCCAAATCCCTGCTGTAGCATCATCATCATTATTATTTTTGGCTGCACCATGTGGCGTGTGGGGTCTTGGTTCCCAGACCAGGGCTGGAACCTGTGCCCCCTGCGTTGGGAGCCGGCGGTCTTAACTACTGGACTGCTGGGGCAGCCCCCAAGACCTGCCGCTTTAATCAAGTAGGTTTCCTCTAGCTGGACCACAGTGTTTTAGCACGGGGCTTTGCCTTTCCCGCCACCCCCCGCCTCCCTGCCAGAGGCTGGTTTCCTGCTTCTGGGTCAGAGGTTGCAGAAATGCCTGGGGCCAGGCCGCCGGGCCTGGCTGGAGCTGGGGCTGGAGTTAGAGCCCTGCAGGGGGCGAGGGCCATGCCTGAGGCCGGAGTCCGCAGACTTGGGGCCCGAGGGTTGCAGTAGCCCTCCGGAAATCTTATGTCTGGCTCCTCTGGGGAATTCACAGAAAGATTGAGACATCCAGCTTCTCTTGAAAATGGAAGATCCCACTTTCGGGCCCACACTGCCCGGGGCCACGCGGGCCTGTGTCTGGGCTCTGTGAGCCCTTTACTGGGCCTCCCGGTGACCGGGTCACTCCCGTCTGCTGCTCGGTCCTTTGTGCTTCGGGGATCGTGACCCTTGACCCCGTGAAGGCCAGCGGGACCTTTCCCGCCAGACTCTTAGCCCTGCCAGTGGAGGAGAACCTCATTCCTCACTACTTGGCAGCGCTTTAAAAAACCCCAGAAGCAACAGCTGGCAGCAACACCCCAGACCCACGCGGAAGGAGTCGCCCACAGTTAGGTGCTGACCCTGCCCAGCTCTCCTGCTCGCTCAGCCTCTGCCCCCTCTTCTGTCCATCTGATTGTCCTTCAGATGCTCACTGGACCCTAACTTGGCGCCAGTTCACAGGTCTGGGCGGGAACCGGCCTTGGTAGGGGCCTCAGGCCAGGGAGCCTCTGACCCAGATCAGTGTGGCTCTGCTGAGGACTGACTCTTCCATGCACTCACTCAGTCTCTCTCTCATGCAAACACTGTAGTTTTTTTATTTTTTTGCCTGCAGTGTGTGCCATGAGGAATCTTACTTCCCTGACCGGGGATTGAACCTGAGCCCCCTGCATGGAGCGCTCAGCATGGAGTCTTAACCACTGGACTGCCAGGGGTGTCCCTAAGCTCTTCAATTAAGTCCTGTTTGCATCCTGGGCTCCATGCAGGTGCCAGGGATCTGACCGACACCCTCTCTGCCCTCCTGTTGCTTGGAGCCTCCAGGGTGTGAACGTGTGATGGGGGTGTTGTTGAAAAGTGAAAGTGTTAGTCGCTCAGTCGTGTCCGACTCTTTGTGACCCCGTGGACTATAGCCCGCCAGGCTCCTCTGTCCATGGGATTCTCCAGGCAAGAGTACTGGAGTGGGGAGCCATGCCCTTCTCCACGGGCTCTTTCAGACCCAGGGATCCAACCAGGATCTCCTGCGTTGCAGGTGGATTCTTTACCATCTGAGCCACCAGGGAAGTGATGAGGGTGTTGGTGGCCCACATTTGGGGGGTCATTTTGGGTAACTTGGGGTGAGTCATGTGACTTGTTTGAGCATCAGTATCCTTTTCTGAAATAAGGCAGGCTTCCTAGCAGGGCCGTGGTGGGAATAGGGGGCTATGGAAGGCTAGCGTCCGGCCTAGGGAGAAAGCCCTTCACGTGGTCGCCCTCTGCCCTCATGTGGCCCAGCCTGGCGGCCGCCCCCCCAAACAATCTCAGCGCCTGCAGAAGTCGCTCAGTAACAATAATGACCCTTCTTGTCTTTTTCCTCAGGCCTGCCAACCACAGGTAGGGGTTCTGAGGCTTGGGTGGGAGTGCGCCTCTGGGGCTGGCCTGGGTTCCCTGATGCTTGTGCCTCCCCCGCTGCCTGCTCCACCTGCTCGGCTTGGCCGAGGGCTGTACTGGGCTGCGAGGTGCCTGGCTGAGCTGACGTGCGGAGGAGTGGCTCCGGGCTGACCCTGGGGCAGGCGCGGCGGGCTCTCCAGGGCTGTCCTCTGTCCCTGGCAGGGGCCAGCTGGAGATCAGCAGCCTGGCGCCCCTGGGGCCCAAGTATGTGGTGAAGTGGAGCACAGCCCTGCCGCAGGTCCAGGTGGTGGAGGTGGGCCAGGAGGGCGGCCCCTACGACAAGGACAACGCGCTCATCCAGCACGCCGGCGCCAAGAAGGCCTCGGCCGCGGGCCAGGCCCAGAGTGAGTGCCCGCGCCCTCCCCTTTTCCTGCTGTTTGTAGCTGTGCACAAGCACGCACCCATGTCCCTACTCGAGCGTGCAAATGCACCCCCGCATTCACCCCTCCGCCCCACTGCCGCCCCATCCCAGCCTTGTACACCCTCACGTGCACGCACACACAGGCACACACAGGCGTGCACATGCAGCGACCTTGGATCCGAAGCATGACCTCTAGGGCCTGCCTGGCCACTGCCTGCCTCCCTGTGGGACCGCAGTTTGCCCGTCTGTTCCGTGAGGGGCCTGGGTGGCCTGTCCCTGAAACCCGCAGAGCTCAGGCTCAGGGTGGCCTGGCTCCCCTGGATGCTCCTTCCCCACCCTGACCATCCCCTCAGACTCTGTCCGATGGTGGGGACAGTGAGAACTGGGGGTGAGCGGCTCCCCCGTCGCCCGCTTCCCCCGTCTCCTGCTGCTGCAGGACCTCCTGGCTGCCCTCCCTGTCCTGCGCGCCTGCCTCCCCAGGCCGACCTGCCAAGTGCACACCAGAGCCGTGTGTCCCCCTGCACCTGAAGCGTGCTGGCAGCTTCCTGCTGCCCTGGGGTGAGGCCCGCAGGGGCCTACCCCCACCCTGCCCTGGCCCCCGTTCCTGGGGGCTGAGTGCCCTCCTGCCCCAGAACCTTCTCCTGGCCTCTGCCCTTTCCGCGTGCTCTGCTGCTGCCTGGATTTTGTCTGGCTGCCCTGACTCATCTTGGCTCAGGTGACACTTCCTCCAAGAAGCCTTCCCGGTTCCTTTGGGCTGGCCAGGGGCTGGCCCTGTGCTCTATAGTCCCGGCTGTGTTCTCACCTCTAAGGCGATGCTCTGGTTGCCATCTCGTCTGCTCCTTGGTGTGACTGTGGCCCTCCGCCCGGGCGTGTGGTGGGTGTTTACACACATTTGCCAAGTGAACGGAGGAGGTCACTGCGGGGCAGCGGGAGGGCCCTCTTGGCCCTCCCCACCAGCCCTGTCTCGCCCTAACCCTGGGGGTGCCTCTGAGGCAGGGGCTCGCCGCACACTCTTGCCCTCAGGGGGCCATACCCGCTTCACCCGCGGGGTCTGCCTCCCCAGGCTGGGAGGCAGGCAGTGGGGGCTGTTCTGCGTTCCTGGCTGTCTGTTCACAGAAGCCCCCCGGGAAGGGCTCCCGGCCCGCCTGCTGTCCTCAGAGGCACCTCCAGCCCAGGATCTGCTCCACTTTCCCGGGACCACTTGGACTTCTGCTCTGGGACCCCTCCTCCAGCCACTGTTTTATCTGTGACCGCATTTCTCAAAGTAGAGGGCTAGGGTTCCAGATCCCCTTCAAAGAGGAGAGAAGAAATCCTTGTTGAGCCCCAGTTGGCCTCGGATGAGTTTTTATTATATTGTTATTCAAATGTGTGCAGATCTAAGACGAGGTATAATATTAATAAGCTTCCTCTGCTTCTATCCCTTGAGCAACCACCACATCTAAACAGATTCACAAGCGGAATAGAAACGAAGCCACAAAACAGTAAAACTCAAATTAGCAGCATTAATGGAACGTGATGGATGAGGTGGTCTTGCTGGAATGGAGTCGCTCAGCGTGCGTGTGACTCTCTCCCGGGCCAGCTTCTCTTGAGCTCTCTGCGCCCAAGGTGCCTTGTGGTGGGCCCCGTGTCCCTCCAGCTCGTCCCGCCGGGGTCTCTGCAGAGCCCTCCTCTGCCCTTCACTCGGTGGGAGCCTGTCTCTTATGCCCACGCCCACCTTGCTCCGTGTCCGCTGCCTGGAGGCCAGCACACGGTACCAAAGTCCACGTGGCTCCAAAGTCGGGAAGCCCTCACCCTGGGCAGCAGGCGTGGGTTTCTTCCTTTCTTCTTTTCTGAACGCGCCACGAGGTTGGGGGATCTTAGTTCCCTCACCAGGGATAGAAGCCACGCCCCCTGCAGTGGGAGCACAGATTCTCAGCCCCGGGCTGCCAGGGAAGCCCATGCTGTGGCTCTGCAGCCCTTGCATCCAGGTGACCCAGATGTGCAGCTGTTTGTTAGATGATCGTCCGGATGAGAATCCAGATTACCTGCCGCCACCCTCCCCTGGGGCTCCGTGAGACCTCAGCTTGGGTGACCACGGCGGGGAGAATGCAGCCGGCTTCCCTAGCCTCGCATTTAGAGAGCCCCCCGTCTGGTCCTGCGGGGCCCCCGGCTCTGTTTCTCGCTGCCCTCCCCTCAGGGCCTCGACACTGCAGTTGTATCATCCTCAGAGATCTGGGTGCCGTCACCCCTGTCCCACCTCTGTCCCATCGCCCCGATACCTTCCTCCCTAGTACCTCCCACCATCTTAACTGACGCCTCCCCCACCCCACTGAGCTTCCCAGGCGGTGCCAGTGGTGAAGAACCCGCCTGCCAACGCAGGAGACGGAAGAGACACAGGTTCCATCCCTGGGGCAGGAAGATCCCCTGGAGAAGGATATGGCAACCCACTCCAGTATTCTTGCCTGGAGAATCCCATGGACAGAGGGGCCTGGCGGGCTACAGTCCGCAGGGTCGGAAAGAGTCGGACACGACGGAAGCGACCTGGCACGCATGTGACCCTGACCAGGTCGTCAGCTCCACAGGAACAGGGACCTTGCCTGTCTCGTGCCTCTTTCTCTCCAACATGTACAATCGGACCTGCCGTAGAGCCGGCTCTTAGAGCGTCTTTGAGCTGCTGGCTGTCCACGGGCTCCCTTGGCACGGCTGTTTTCCTTCAAGGCGGTGCTCACCATCCTCCTGGGCCCGCGAGGGCTCCTCGCTGCTCCTGGCACAGCTGGCTCTCAGTCTTCTGGTCTCCTGTGACCCTCTGCATAGACTGAGTGTGGCCCAGACCCTAGGCGCCAGGCTATCTCCCTGATTGGATTGTCCCCGCCGTAGACGAGAGCCTGGTGTATCTATAGTGCCATATCCCCAGGGCGACAGCTCTTCTTTCTTTTTAAGATGTGTTTGTTTATGGCTTTTCTGCCACCCGAGGGCTTTCTCTCCTTGCCTGCGCTGGGCTCCTCTCTGGCTGTGTTGTGCGGGCTCACTGCAGCGGTTTCTCTTGCGGAGCATGGGCTCTGGAGCGGTGGCTCTGGAGCTGTGGTGCATGGGCTCGGTTGTCCCGCGGCTCGTGGGATCCCCCCGGACCGAGGATCCCCCAGGGTCTCCTGCACTGGCCGGCGGACTCGCGGCCGCTGAGCCCCCAGGGAGGCCCGGCAGCCCTTTGCCACTGCGGTGAGTGCCTGCTGGGGTTCCTGTTGGTGCCTTCCCCACCCACAGGGTCTCTCTCTGCCCAGATAAGGTGTACCTCGGGCCCCCGCGCCTCTTCCAGGAGCTTCAGGACCTGCAGAAGGACCTGGCCGTGGTGGAGCAGATCACCCTCCTCGTCAGCACGCTGCATGGCACCTACCAGGTACCCAGCGCCAGCTCCCCTCGCTCGGTGCCCGGCGTGCCCTGGCCTCGGGGCCCCCCAGCAGTGCCGGGTGACGCCCCTGTGGCTGCTGGGAGCCCAGTGTGTGTGGTCTGTGGTTTGGGCGGAAGCTTTGGTTCCGGTTGACCAGGGCCCAACTGGGGGCATCTTTTTGTTGTTCCCTGTACAGAGTCTGGTTTGTCCTGCAGCGCCTTCCCAAGCCTCATCCCAGGCTGGGAGGCTGTGTCCCTTTCGAAGGAGGGGTGCTGGGGGGTCAGAACCAAGGCCTGGCCCCCGGGGAGTGGCCGAGCGTGCGAACCCCCGCTCCTCTCCCCTCGGCGGGCCCCCACTGCCCTGGAGTCGTCGAGGGTGGCTCGGGGGGACAGCGAGCTGTGTGCTGACGTCCTTGGCTCCCTGCGCCCTAGAATCTCAACATGACGGTGGCTCAGGACTGGTGTCTGGCCCTGCAGCGGCTCATGCGCGTGAAGGAGGAGGAGATCCACTCAGCCAACAAGTGCCGCCTGCGGCTCCTGCTTCCGGGGAAGCCCGACAAGTGAGAGGAGGGGCCAGGAGGGCGTCGGTCTGGCCTGCTTGTGGCTGGGCGGGGCGCGGCGGGGCTGGGCGGGGCGCGGCGGGGGTGGGCGTGGGCTGTGCCGGCGCAGAGCAGATGCTCGTGGCCAAATGGATGAATGAACGAAGGAGCCGTTCGTACCCGGGTGAGCCCATCCTCTGTTGGGCTGCTCGGACGCTGCCAGCGGTCGGTCGACCGTGCCATCCCCTGGGACCAGGTGCAGCCAGCCTCCCCCAGATGCCCGCCCAGGAGCTGGCGCTCCGTAGACCCACACCCGTTCCACAGGCGTTTGTGGACTTGACGCAGAGATGGAGAGGGAGCCGTGTGGTCCCCACTCTGCAGGTGGGGAGGCGGGGCTCAGACGTGGGAGGCGGGGCTCAGACGTAGGAGGCGGGGCCGGGTTGTCAGGGTCCTCACTCCCTGGCCTAGGCCGGGTGGTGAGCCGTCAGAGCCCAGTTTGTGACCCGCTGGGCCTGTTGCACAAAGAGTCAGACACGACTGAGTGCACGCACACGTGTGTGGCGGGGGCAGGCGGGGAGAGGCTTACAGGCTCTGTGGCTGCAGGGCAGGGGGGACTAGAGCCCTGGGTGGGGGCCTGAACCTGTGCGTGGCCCTCCTGCTGGCTCCCGGCGCCCTGCTGAGCCACCCTGTCCCCCCTACCCTGTGCCTCCTCCTCCCCACGCCCCACGGAGGGCTTGGGACCCCGGGCCCACCCGCCTCTCCGGGCTGGGGTGGACCACAGGGGTGAGACAAGCTCAGAAATAGTGAAGGCGCCCGGCCACTCCGAGGTGAGGTGACAAGGACAGCAGGGACCTCTGCCCCCCAAGCCTGCACACAGCTGCGTCCTCTCCCTCCTTCATGCATTCACGTATTGTTCCGCCGACATTTACCAAGCAGCTGTCCTGCATCAGGGGCCAGAACAGGCCCGAGTCACAGGCTCTGGGCCAGGTGTGTGCAGGCGGCTGGCGAGGCCTGCGGAAGGCTGACCAGTCGGGCCCGGGGGCCGCTTGAGTTGCAGCCTGCAGAGGCCCAGACCCCTATGGCCTTGCTGGGCCCCTGGCCCGGGCTGGGAGGCTGTGGCCTTGTCGCTCTGGGGACCTACCTGTCCCTGTGGCTGTGGTGGGTGGAGGAACTCTTTCCCTAAGGGACCGAGGCTTTGCCAGGCCACTGGCCCCTCTGGCCGTGCTTCCATGCTCTGCACAGACCGCGCTCCGTCTCCAGGGCTGGTTGGGGTGGGAGATGGGCTGGCAGTCTCCTGGGAAGCCAGGCCCCATTCCAGCACTCATGCCCTGCTCTCTCCCTGAAGGTCCGGCCGCCCCATCAGCTTCATGGTGGTCTTCATCACCCCCAACCCCCTGAGCAAGATCTCCTGGGTCAACAGGTTGCACTTGGCCAAGATTGGACTCCGTGAGTAAAGCCCTAGGGTCGGGGTGGACAGCGGGAGGTTTGGGGTGTGTATATGTGTGGGTGCGAGGGGGGCGTTCAGTCTCGGGGGCCACGGAGGCTTCTGAGTGAAGGGAGATGCTGTAGTGACCTTGGACATGTCACTTCCCTGCTCGGAGCCTCAGTTTCCCCATCTGTAGGATGGTGGGAGTTGATGGAAAGTTAATTAGTGGTTGCCCGGGGTCTGGAAGAGGAGAGACTGCAGAGTCACCACTAAGGGTTTTTTTGGTGAGAATGATGAAAATGTTCTCAAACTAGAGAGTGGTGATGGTTGCCCAGCTGTGCGACTATACCAGTGAAATGTACTCTTTATTTAAGGGATGGATTTTATGGTAGCTGAATTATATCTCAGTAAAACAGTTGTACAAAGAATGATGCAGGTTAGACAACACTGATTCTCACCCAGAGGCCTCTTTATAATTCTTTTCTCCTGTGCTGTGCAGTGCTTAGTCGCCCAGTCGTGTCTGACTCTTTGTGACCCCACTGACTGTAGCCCGCCCGGCTCCTCTGTCCATGGGATTCTCCAGGCCAGGATACTGGAGTGGATTGCCATGCCCTCCTTCAGGGGATCTTCCCAACCCAGGGATCAAACCGAGGCCTTCCGCATTGCAGGCGGATTCTTTACTGTCTGAACCACCAGGCTCTTTTCTCCTATGCATCCGCTATGAAATAAGGGACATTTCTATTTATAAAGTGTTTCCTGTGTGGCGAGCCTTTTTCTAAGCATTTTACACATCTCTCTTTCATTTCACATTCGTAGTAACACCACGAGGCAAGTCTGTTGTGAACCCCTGTGTTCGGTTGAGAGTCTGAGGCCGAGAGAGGCACGGCGACTTGCCGGAGCTCACACAGCAGGAGGGGGTTCAGAACCTGGGCAGTCGGCTTTAGAGCCCACTCTTAATTCCTGTTCATTCTACTTCCTCAAGTTGGTGAGCTTCTGTCTGCCAAACTACGTTCGTTAAGCTATAAGCACTTTATTTGTGCTTTTTTTAAATTGAAAAAAGGCCTGGTTGGTTGCTGATCAGAACCATTATTGTCTTTGACATGCTAGAATCCCCATATGCCGATTCCAGTCAGTAGCAGAGATTTTGGGAGGTTTGTTTTATTTTATTTTGTCTCTGTTTACTGATGTGATCTTTTTCGAGATAAGTATTCAATAGATATCTCTAATAGATTTAAAAATGTTGCTGGGAAGGGGTCAGGACCTCTGTCAAAGGCTTTCATCAATTAAAAAAAGTATTGGGTCTCTATAGTTATTTGAGAGGATGAGATGGATGGCATCACCCACTCGATGGACATGAGCTTGAGCAAGCTCCGGGAGTTGGTGATGGACAGGGAGACCTGGTGTGCTGCAGTCCGTGGGGTTGCAGAGAGTCGGACCCGACTGAGTGAACAGCAACAGTGCAGTAATTTCAGGCACGGGACGAGAGCAACGAAGAACAGGCCACTGTTCTCAAGGAAGTCAGTTTACAAGGGCAGGCAGAGGCTTGTGAGGAGCAAACCGACGGGGAGGGGCTGGAGCCGACTTGAGACCGGCACAGAGCCTGGGGTCTGGACTGCTTAGGGCGGGCTCTGAAGCTGGGCGGAGGTCCCGGTCCAGTGAGCCAGGCTGTACAGCAAGTGCAAAGGTCCTGAGGTGGCCAGAGCTGGTGCATAGCTGGGTGTGAGGGGAGGCCCGTGGAAATGGGGAGCGGGTTTACTGGAAAGCCAGGGTGAGGTGTACGGAGTTCGTCTGGAAGTGTGGGGGCTTGGTTGAGGGCGGTGTGACCTGATTAACGTGTAAGTGGATCATCTGGCTGCTGCGTGGAGGGGGCGGTTGGGGGTGTAAGAGGGGAGTTAGGGGGCACGGAGGGGGTGTTGGGGGCATGGGGGGCATGGACGGGGCGTTGGGGGGCGGAGGGGGCGTTGGGGGCGCAGAGGGGGCAAGGGGTGCAGAGGGGGTGTTGGGGGGGCGGAGGGGGTGTTGGGGGTGCAGAGGGGGCGTTGGGGGCACGGAGGGGGCGGGGCGCAGAGGGGGCGTTGGCGTGGAGGGGGCGTTGGGGGGGCGCGGGGAGGTGGGGGAGGGAACAGGGAGGAGGCCTGGGCTTGGAGGAGCGGGGATCGGGCCCTCTGGGGTCTGGTGCTGACCCACACGGGCCTCCGCGGGTTGTTTCTGTGACCACGAGGCCTGTGGACGGTGGAGGAGGGGTCTTAAGCCGAGGGTGGCGGGGATTCTGGCCAAGGTGGCCTGCCTGCCGGGCGTGGGCCACGCGCCCCGTTCTTCCCGCCCGTGGGGAGGTGTCCAGGGCCTGAGCCCCGTGTGCGGGCCTGTGCCTGTCTCCCGTCTGAAGCTCAGATGCTTTGCCGAGAGGGCCCCGGTATTGGCGGGAGAGGCGCTTGCTAATGTGAGCAGCTCCCTTCTCCATGGCCTGTGAAGACACTCAACTGCCTTATCTCCACCGGGTTTCACTGCAGCAAAAGTTTTAATGGAAAGAGAGTCATTTGAAATCTTATTTGAACGCCTGGGCTCCCCTGGGGCTTGAATAATTTGGTTCTTTTATTTTCCCAGTTTGTTTTTTTATCTGCAGTGCCTGGTGGGGAGGGGGGTGGGAATAATATGAGCCTGTTAGAATATGTTAAAAACGTTTATTCACAAAGGATGTTATTCCTTTAATTTTTTTCCCTGTATCTTCCTCTCTCCCTGAGTCCAGTGTGCCGAGATCATAATCCACCAAAGATTGAGAGCAGGGGGCTGGGCAGGGGCTGCTGGGAACTGGGATAGGAAGGGCAGGGGTGCTGGGGGGTCTGGGGACCCCACTGACACCCCAGTGTGGCCGCCGCTGCGCCCTGTGGCCTGAGGAAGGCCTCCCCGGACCCCAGCGTCTCTGCAGGGGCGAGGTGTCCGGACAAGACGCGTGTGGGGATGCCCGTGGCCTCGGTCTGCAGTGTCTCCGTGGGGTGGGCAGGTGAGACAGGGGCCTTGGGTTTAGCACATAGAGCGGGGTAGGCTGGGCTGTCTGCTGGGGCCACCATGAGGGCGAGGGTGCAGGGCCGGGACTGAGTGTCAGGGGAGTGGGAGGCAGGCAGGGCTGGAGATGCTGGGTAGAGCCGGCCAGGGTGGGGGCTCGGCCTGGGGGCGAGGGGTGGTCCAACCTCTTCACGAGGACAGTGATCATAGTGGATTTTATTTCTTTTTAAAAAAATATGCTTTAAAGAATTATTTATTTCTTTGGCTGCGTCAGGTCTGGGTTGAGGCAGGCCGCTTCGTTGCAGCGGGCAGGCTTCTCTCATTGCGGTGTGTGGGCCTCGCTGCCCTGCGGGATGTGGGATCCCAGTTCTCTGACCAAGGTTCGAATCTCCGTCCTCTGCTTTGCGAGGTCGATTCTTCACCACTGGGCCACCAGGGAAGCCCCTGGGTTCCGTTTCTTGAGTGTCTGGCGCCCCTGGGTATTAGTGTACAGCCTTCCCGGTGCTCACAACTCCTAACGGTTGGAATTATTTCCCCCGTTTTCCAGACGAGGCCACAGGCTGAGAGAGGTGACGTGTGTGGCTCTGAGCCACGCTGGCAGAGCTGGCAGAGTCAGCCTCCTGCGGCAGGCGGGCGGTCCCGAGGGCTCTGGGGCGCGGGCAAGGACCCCCGGGTTGGGTGGGTGCTGGCGGACACAGCCGATGCTAAATAAGGCCCCACTTAACGTCAGCTGGAAGTCGTGCTTAATGTCACTTACCCAACACGGGCTTTCCGTCTCCGAGGAGGCAGGCTTCTGATTTGGTCTCAGCTGCCCCAGGTCTGTGACGGGAACAATGGCAGCGGCAGATGGGGAACAACAGCCCCATTTTCTGTTAACGTTCCCACTCACAAGCAGGGAAGGCACCATCTGGAAGGAGAAGGTCAGATCATTAAAGGAAGAGACAGGATAAATTGCCAGGACTTGATGGGCTGGGAGCGCGTGGAAGGGAGGGGAGGACGGAGCTCGGGGTGACACGGTGATGGGGGAGCGGACGCTTCTACTCATGGAGCTCTGGGCGGGCAGGTGGGCTTGGACCGCTCTCCCGGGCCCTTGCCTGCCGAGGCGGGGGTCCTCGTGACTGTGAGCGCCTTGGGTCTGCCTGACTGTGAGCGCCTTGAAAGCAGGGCCATACTCTTCACTCACCGCCCGGGCTTTGTCCAGGGGTGGTGGGCAGTCCTGACGTGCCAGGCTGCGTCCCCAGGGCGGGCGGGCTGTCTCAGCTGTCCCCTGTCCTGCAGGTGCTGTGCGGCCTGCCTCCGGGGGCTTGTTCCTTGGCTCCTGAGCCCTGTCTTTGCCCCTGCCTGCCCCCGCCCGCCCTGTGCAAGTGGGGCGACGACTCTGAGCTCGCCTGCTGGCTGTGGGCGGGTGCGTGGGACAGCGCCGTGGAAAGTGTGAAGTGCGGTGCACACGGCCATCTGCTTACAGAGGTGCGCGTCCTGGGCTCAGCTTGACCTTTCCTTGGTGGCCTCTCCTCCCCAGTGGCGGGAACCAGGGCCCGGTGGAGCGGAGCGCCTGGCGCTGGGGGTGCCCCTGGCCCACTCAGGGAGGGAGCTCTTTGCCCAGAGACTCCGCTGCTCGAGGGGGTGGGCCGGCGCCGGAGCCTCTGCCGGAGCGGGAGCTGGTTGTTCGCAAATCCCTGCATTTGTGAACATCCTCGCCTTCTCAGCCACGCCTGCCGCCGGGATCCAGCGCCCAGACATCACCTTTGTCTGGTGGAATGGCAGTCGTAAAGCCCCTGCGCGTGTGACTGACGTACAAAGAGCCATGCGTGTTTCATGTACACGACTGGGTGAGTTCAGAGGTAAGCATACCTCGTGAACTCCATCGCCACAGTCTATGCCCTGAACAAACGCGTCCTCTGCAAACTTCCCCCCTGCGCTCTGCCTCATTATTATTTGTGTGTGTGAGATAAGAACACTTAACATGAGGCTTATCCTCTGAGCAAATGTTAAAGTGCGCAGTGCGTGCCCAGGTGCTTCAGTCCGTCCGGCTCTGTGGCCCCATGGACTGCAGCCGCCAGGCTCCTCTGTCCGTGGGACTCCCCAGGCGAGACTGCTGGAGTGGGTTACCATGCCCTCCTCCAGGGGATCTTCCAACCCAGGGACTGAACTCGTGTCGCGTACACCTGCTGCATCGACGGGCGGGTTCTTTACCACTAGCGCCAGCTGGAAGCCCAAAGCACATAATTCAGAGCTGTTGACTGTAGGCCATGCAGATGATCTCTGGGATTTATTCATCTTGTGAGAACAAAGCTCCACGCCCTTCCCAGTTGGCCCTGTTTCTCCAGCGCTTTCCCTGGGCTGAGCGGGGCTTGGGGAGGTGACTGCTCTTGGAGGCCATCATTCTTATTTGACTAATCCGGGAAATGGGGCTCGGGGGTGAAGCTTCGTTCATGCCACACAAGGGCATGAGGGTCCGCTGTGCGTGATGTGCCGTGTGAAGGATGGAGTGGAGCAGAGGAGGAGGTGTGGGAAGTTTCAGCCTTCCCAGAAAACGGGTGTAGTGGGAGGCCGGTGGACATGCGAGGACATGAAACACACGTGCACGTGCATTCACACGTGTACACACATGTACTTGTGCGCCTGCGCACACACGCACACAGAGGGAAAAAGACGCAAGCCTATTAATAAAAGCCAGAAATGGTGATCAGGGCCATTGTGCACACCCGTAGGGCTGAGACAGAAAGCGATGGAGGTGGGGGAATGGGGCGATGGTCGGTTGAGGCCTTTCTGAGAAGGCGGGGGCTCAGCGTCAGCCTCAGCGAGGAGGAGCCGAGCTGGCCCTGGAGAGGGCAGAGGGCAGAGGGGAGAGGGCAGAGGTCCTCCCTCCTGCGGGCTGGTCCTGTTTCAGCCGCAGAGGAAAACCTAGCACAGTGGGGCCTGCTGCTGAGGGTGAGGCTGACAGGGAAGGAGGGTCCTCGCAGCTCTTCCGGAGGAGTCTGGATTTTATTGCAGGTGGACGAGGACCCGGCAGAAGAGGGGAACCGCGAGGTCGGGGAGAGGCTCAGCAGGACGGCGCTGGCTGCCGCGGGGAGGGGGGGCTGCAGGGGCAGCAGTGAGCATCCAGGGGTGGGGTCAGCATGTGGGCGTGGTCTGGGGGGGCCCCCGTGGACGACTTCGTCTGTCTCTAACGGGCCCTCCCCACCCCCATCCTCTCGCACAGGGGAGGAGAACCCGCCGGCGGGCTGCAGGGGCAGCAGTGAGTGTCCAGCTGGCGGGGTCAGCACATGGGCGTGGTCTGGGGGGGGGCCCTCGTGGACCACTTCGTCCCGTCTCTAACGGGCCCTCCCCGTCCCCTTCTTCTCGCGCAGGGGAGGAGAACCAGCCGGGCTGGCTGTGTCCGGATGAGGACAAGCAGAGCAGAGCCCCGTTCTGGTGCCCGATCCTGGCCTGCTGCGTTCCCGCCTTCTCCTTCAGGGGCCTCAGCCTGCAGGTGAGTGCACGTGGGGGCGGCTGGGGCGCCCGGGTGGGGGGCCCAAGGCAGGGGAGGCCTGGCTGCCACCCCAGCTTCTCCACGTAGGGCCCACGGGGTTGCTCTCGGGGTCGGCGTCCCCCCAGAGAAGGGGGCAGGCGACCTCTGTGGGTCAGGGAACTGACAGTTGAGTCGTTCTGACCTAACAGACAGCAGCGATCTGTCAGCTGATGGTGTGACGCCCGCTCAGCAGACAAACTGGAACGCACCCGACCGCTGTGCCCCGCTTGGGAGGTTTCACCTCTTACGACATTGCTGGGGCAGCTGGCTTTGGCTCCACGGCCATCACCCCTCTCAGTGCTTTGCCATCACTTGCTAGTTTTATTATTTATAAGAACCCCATGAGCAGATGTCTCTAGGTCTCCTTCTCAGTAAAGGCTCAGATGACATGATTTTTTTTTAAATGTCATGGCCAGTGAGGATGACAGGAGGAATAGGAGTCTGGTTCCCTGGCGCCTGCACCCCTGGCCGTAAGCACAGGCGGTTACCACCACCTCCCACCCGCCCCCTCAGCAAACAAGCAAAGAGAAAAGAGTGCTGAGTGGTATAGAGAATAAATCAGATACAGTGAGAACAGAGATGGGGGCGTGTAGTTAGGGAAGGCAGTGGCGCCCCACTCCAGTACTCTGGCCTGGAAAATCCCATGGACGAGGAGCCTGGTGGGCTGCAGTCCATGAGGTCACTAAGTCGCACAGGACTGAGCGACTTCACTTTCACTTTTCACCTTCATGCATTGGAGAAGGAAACGGCAACCCACTCCAGTGTTCTTGCCTGGAGAATCCCAGGGACGGGGGAGCCTTGTGGGCTGCCGTCTCTGGGGTCGCAGAGTCGGACACGACTGAAGTGACTTAGCAGCAGCAGCAGTTAGGGGGTCAGAGAGGGCCTCTCAGAGGAGGTGGCGTATAAACTGAGGCCCTGTTGGTGAGGAGGACCCAACCATGGGAGGGTCCGGGGGAGAAAATTCAAATCAAACAAACCGACACAGAAGCCTGCGATTGGAGCTGTCGGGGCAGCTGGCATGGCCGTGGCTCCGGGAGCCAGCAGGGGAGGCTGGGCTCTGAGACCCGATGGTGGGTGAGCTGGTTCAGCTGGCCTTGCAGGCCGCATCGGGTTTGGATTTCATCCTTGGAGCAAGGAAGAACCAAGCATGGCTCCAGTCGGGACCGGCGGGACCTGGTTTGCCTTTTGGAAGGATCATCAGACACTTCCGGCCGATGTGCGGGAGGGCACTGTGGACCCGGAGGGGCTAGGACGGGAGGCTGAGACCCTCGCAGAGCTCGGTGCCGGGGTCCCGCTGAGCCGGGCCGGGACTTGGTGCAGGTGGAGGGAGGCCGGGGTGAACGGAGACTGGGGCGGCTGTGGCGAGGCGAGAGAGGCACTGATCGTCAACGTGATGTTCTATTGCAACGCTTAAAGAAAAAACTCAGACCAGCCCACTGTGGGCTTGGCTTGCCTGCCTTGTTTTTTTTTTTTTTTAAGTGAATAAAGAGCCAGGATTAGGAAGGCAGCATCCAGTCCTGCCTTTATTTCCGTTCTTAGTAATTGTTCACTGATGATGTTTTGTGGGGGAGCTAAATTTTTATTGTAAGAACTTACGTTGAAACGTTTTCTTGGTGGCTGAGTATTGCGGCCCCCCTGAAGGGGTGTCCCCGGGGTGAGCACCCTGCTCTCCTCCCCCTGGTCCTGGCTCTGGTGGAGGCAGTGGGCGGGGGGCCTTGGGGACAGGTTTGGGCAGTGCTCTGGGCTTGGACTGGCTGAACTGGTGAGAAGGTGGGGCTGGGGGTGAAGGAGACGAAGGACTTGCTGGGTCTTTGGCTTTTGCTCCTGAAAGCTGGGCTCGGTGCGGTGCTGGTCCCTGTGCGAGGCAGGCTCCTCACTGTGAGCTTGACTCCTGGCCAGTGCTCGGTGGACAGTGGCCGCACCGCTGTGCTGTGCTTAGTCACTGTCGTGTAGCGGTAACACTAATAACAATGAAAACGACAGTGACGTTACTTAAAGTTCTTTAGTCTTGACAACCACACGTCGTGTATGGATGTGAGAGCTGGACCATAAAGAAAGCTGAGTGCCGAAGAATTGATGCTTGTGAACTGTGGTGTTGGAGAAACTCTTGAGAGTCCCTTGGACTGCAAGGAGATCCAACCAGTCCATCCTAAAGGAGAGCAGTCCTGGGTGTTCATTGGAAGGACTGATGCTGAAGCTGAAGCTCCAATACATTGGCCACCTGATGCGAAGAGCTGACTCATTTGAAAAGACCCTGATGCTGGGAAAGATTGAGGGCAGGAGGAGAAGGGGATGACAGAGGATGAGATGGTTGGATGGCATCACTGACTCAATGGACATGAGTTTGAGGAAGCTCTGGAGTTGGTGATGGACAGGGAGGCTGGTGTGCTGCAATCCATGGGGTCGCAAAGAGTCAGACATGACTGAGCAACTGAACTGACCTGACCTGAGTCTTGACCACAAGGGGCGGGTCCTTCTGGGACATGTCTGCAGCAGGCTCCGCTCTGGGCCTTTCCCGGAGATGGACTCCATGACCCCCAGCCACCCTGAGACGGACGGGGAGCCAGGGGCCGTCACTTGCTCATGGCCCTGGGAAGGGGAGTGCCCTGACCCTTGCCCCATCCTTCTCCTCCCCCTGTCTCCCTGGGCCTTGGGTGGCACGCGGCCAGTGCAGTTCCCCCTCAGACATCGCCGGCCTCTGTGGGCCTCCAGTCCTGACCCCATTAGTAAGGGGCTGCCTGCAGGGTCCTGCCGGCTCTTGCCCCAGGGGCACAGCCTGTGGGCCGTGGGGCAGATTCCGGTCCACCTGCCTGCGGCTCTCCTGACTCGAGCAGATCCCGTGGAGAAGGACTTCTGGGTGCGGAATGCATCATCCCGTCTCCCCCCAGGGCACTGGACCTCTGGGGGATGCAGGACGCAGGTGACCTGACAGGTCACGCCCGGGGCGGAGGCGACCCAGACAGGCCACTACCCCAGGGCCTCCCTGAAAGGACGCTCCCCCACCCCCGAGTGGGGAGCCACCCGCCTCCTGTCACCAGGGCGTCTTCCCCATGTGAAGCCCTTGGGGCTGAAGCACCCTCAGCCCCACTGGTGTCGTGGTTTGGGGAGCTTTCCGATGGCCTGCTTGCTGAGGTGGGAGGAGGTCCTTCTTGGATTTGGGCTCCATCTGAGCTATAGGCCCATCCGTGGAGGGCGACGGCGGGGCAAGGGGAAGGCTCAAGGCAAACCCATTTCCCGCTTTGGGCTGAGGTTCCATGACAGGCCTGCCAGGGGAGAGGGGAGAGGGGCGTGGGTGGGCTGCTGCCCACTCCAGGCAGCTCTCGTATATGGTGTCTCGGGGGCCTGAGGGCTGCGGCCCGGAGCTGCGGAGGCGGCCTGCTCGGGCCTCGGTGCTGGCTGCCACCCCCATCAGCCACAGTGACCGTCGGTGGGTCCCTGTCCCCTGACTCTGCCCCCGTTGCTGGTCTGGGACAGCCCCTCCCCCACAGTGCTGTTCAGCTGATGGAGTTACTGCCCGTCAAGTGCTAACATGTCTCACCAGAAGCCCTCCTGACCAGTGACCGCTGCTGGGTGCCCAGCCCCTGCCAAGGGCGTTGTGCCCACCATCTCTAGTCAGGGTCCTGCCGAGATGCCGGGGTCCCCGTGACCACGAGGAACTGGTCTGTGGGGTCACCCAGCTGGCGGCACTTCCCAGGTGGTCCCAGTGCTGCAGGAAACCTAAGGGACGTGGGCTGGATCCCGGGGTCGGGAAGATGCCCCTGGAGGGGGACGTGGCAGCCCACCCTAGTATTCTTGCCTGAAGAATCCCATGGACAGAGGAGCCTGGCGGGCTGTGGTCCACGGGGTCGCAAAGTCGGACACGACTGCGGTGACCAGGCACGCGTGCTGCTAGCAGCTGCGCTGGGGCTGGAGCCCACTGCCCGCGCCCAGAGCCCGCCGTGCTCCCCCTGCTCCGCGTGGGGCTCCTTGGTTCTTGGAAGTCAGCTTCCTGTCACGGGCAACCCTTCTGGGTCCAGAGCCCGGCCCGTTCAAGGAGCCTTTGAGTCTTTGCCCCCGTCTCGGGCCCAGGCTCTGCTGACCGGCTGGCGTCTGGCCCGCTGGGGTTGCCATGGAAACACCGGAGCCAGGCTGCGGTTGCCCCCCACCCCCCGCCCCAAATCCAAGGGGAGAGGAGCAGGAAGGGCCAGGCCGTGAGCGGGCTGTGGTCCCCCAAGAGGCGGGGTGAGGGGGCAGGGCCTGAGGGCACCCGGGAGCCAGGTGTGAGCTCCTGGCCCGGCCCACGCTGTCCCCAGGGGGCCACGGCTCCAGCGTGTTAACGGAAAAGAGCACCAGCCATTCCCTGCTGTGTGACCCTGAGCCAGTCACGTCCCCCCGCCCTCCAAGTTCACGTTTGCCGGCCGCTCAGCACGGGGGCTGCGGGAGGTGACCCTTTGGGTCCCCTCAGCTGTGGCCTTTAGAGGCTTCCTCGTCAGATCACCCAGCGGGGCCGGCACGAGCAGGCCGCGGGCGCCAGCAGAGGGCAGCACCTGCCTGCTCAAAGGCCCGCCCCGCGGTGGCCGCGTCCTCCGGGGGGCACCTGCGCGCTCCCCAGCCAGCCTCCTCCTTTGGTCTGGCTGGAGTTTTCAGCAAGGCCCCTGAAAGGGCCAGGCCCTCCCCTCACACTGCCGTCCTGGCCAGAGACGTGGACGGCAGGTTTAGTTCAGGAACAGGCCCGAGGGCCGCTGGCGTGGGGTTGAGGGCCGCTGATGCCGAGGAGTGAGCAGCCGGCAGTCCTCAGTGATAGCCCCGCACAGACGGAGCCCCCGAGCCTGCGGACCGGTCTCTGGTCCTGGTGGGGTCAGCCGAGGAGGGCTCTGCCGGCCCGGGACCCCTCCGCCGTGCTGCTCTGGCGGACACGGGGCCAGGGGTGAGGGTGCGTGCTGCCCCCGTGGCCTTGGGCACGTGCTGCTCTGGGGGACACGGGGCCGGGGTGAGGGTGCGTGCCGCCTCCGTGGCCTCAGGCAGGTGCTTGTCTTCTGTGGTCTTTGTCTTCCCTGCGTGTGAAATACGAGGGCTGCACCTCGTGGTTTTCAACAAAGCCCAGTTTGGAAAGAGTTTCATTCAGGCTCCAGAAGGTTCCAGGAGGGCGGAGGTCCCCTGTGAGTGCCTGGGGGCTGCCGGGGAGGAACCTGCCCCTCCCTGGGCCCACCCTCAGGGGCCTGGCTGGGGGCCCGAAGGGGATGCAGGAACCTGCAGGTTTAACAGCCTGACAGATGTCCAGACCCAGGTCGTGCTGTCAGACGTCAGCATCTCCGGCACCTCGGTGTTCACCCCTGTGTGTGCCGTCTGTCTCTGCAGCTCGGGGCCCTGGTCCACAGTCCCGTCAGCTGTCCTCTGCTGGGCTTCTCGGCTGTCAGCACCTCCCTCCCACAGGGCTACCTCTGGGTGAGTAACCCCCACGTCCAGCCGGGGCCTCGGGCCTCGGGGCACGAGTCAGGGGAGGCACCAGGGGAGATGCTGGAGAAAGCGGCCAGCCCGTGGGCCCCGTTTTGCACACCCTCATCCAGCAAGGTCTTCTGGGGACTTCCGCGGCAGGCTCTGTGCTCAGAGCTGGCACGTGTGACCTGAGCAGGAACAACAGAAAGCCAGGGGACCGATCAGAGAGTGGGGTTCTTGTGACTGTCCTTGGTGCTGTGACGGACATGAACTTAGCAGTGTGGAGTATCTGGGTGGCAGGTCTTCCCCCCGGGCGTCAGGAGGCAGGGCTGCCCTTCTCCCTCAGAGATTCCAGCCCACCTTTCTGCACCGGCGTTGCGCAGAGCCTGCCTTGATCCACTCGGCGCTGTGCTCCCCATGTGGCTCGCGGTACAGACTGTGGCCTCCCGTAGGTCCCGGCCTCACCACCCCTCCAGTCAGTCTCCAGGCATTCAGGCAGGGAAACTCTGGCTTACCCTTCAGGGTCCAGCCCAACTGTCCCTTCTGAGGGTGATTTTTTCTTCACTGGCGTCCAGTGTCTAGTATGTGATGTATCTACCCATCCACTATCCTTCCGTCCGTCCGTTAACCTTCATCCATCCATCCACTATCCTTCCGTCCATCCGTTAACCTTCATCCATCCATCCACTTCCTTCCATCCATCCATTAATCTTCATCCATCCATCCACTTCCTTCCATGCACCCATCTATCTGTTATCCTTCCATCCATCCATCCAGCCTTATAATCATCTATTCATCTACCCATCCATCCACCCATTCATTCAGTTAGTTGCTCTCCCTTCCATCCATCTGTTGATCCATCCATCCATCCATCATCCATCAGTCCTTGTAACCATGTGTCCACCCTTCTATCCATCCATCCGTCATTCATCATCCATTCACCCAGTCTTCTATCCCGTCCGTCCAGTTCTTCTGTCCATCCATCCTTGTGATCATCCATCCATGCCTCCATCCATTCAGCAGGGATATAATGAGCATCTACCATGTGCTGAATGCAGAGACGAAGCTGAAGGAGACAGGGCAGGGTGTACACTTGCTCTCTGTTGCTTGAAATTTACCTTAAAGATAAGGAAATAGAAAGCTGGCTGGGTACCTAGTCCACCTCAGCTCTTTTCCTGATTTTCTTCGGGCCCCGGATCTCACTTGTTGCTGTGGCAGCTGGGAACACGTGGCTTTCAGTGACAGCGGGATGCCCGTGGGCAGGAGAGGGCATGTTTCTCTTGGTGCCTAAGCCCCGTGACAAGCAGATGCTTGGGGTGGGTCACTGGGGGCAGGGGCTGCGTCTGCGTCCGCCCACGAGGCGCTCACCTGACGGCCTCTCTGGTCTCTGCCATAGGTTGGAGGCGGGCAGGAGGGGGCGGGGGGCCAGGTGGAGATCTTCTCCCTGAACCGGCCCTCGCCCCGCACGGTCAAGTCCTTCCCACTGGCGGCCCCCGTGCTCTGCATGGAGTACATTCCAGAGCCAGAGGAGGGCGACGGCAGAAACGGAGACAAGGGCTGCCCCGCCGCTGACGCCTCGGCCGGGGTGCACCCCACCATCTGCCTCGGGCTCCAGGACGGCAGGTGAGGGGCCTGGGCCAGGGCGGGCTGGGCACCCTGGGCACTGCCCCTCCAGCTTCGCTCCTCACCCCCAACATTCGGTGCCCCTGGTTGGGAGCAGGAGGTGGGGGCCAGTAGCAGGAAGTGGGGGCCCGGAGTGGGAAGTGGAGGCCAGGAGCGGGAAGTGGGGAGCAGGTATGGGAAGTAGGGGCCCAGAGTGGGAAGTCGGGGCCAGGAGCAGGAAGTGGGGGCCAGGAGCAGGAAGTGGGGGCCAGGACCAGGAAGTGGGGGCCCAGAGCAGGAAGAGGGGCCAGGAGCAGGAAGTGGGTTTCAGGAGCAGGAAGTGGGGCCCAGGAGCAGGAAGTGGGGGCCCAGAGCAGGAAGAGGGGAGCAGGAGCAGGAAGTGGGGTCCACAATGCCCAGCCAGTGTCAGGAGCTGCTCTGTGCCACCCGGCTTCCTCCTGGTAGTGTGGCACCATGGGCGCCACTGGCTTCCGTGTCAGGCAGAGCTGGGTCTGGGGCCTGTACTTCCGTGTGCTGTGAGACCACTCTGTGAAGGGTGTTACCATCCCCCACACATGGGGCTGCTGTGAGTGCCCACCAGGACGTGGGCCACGTGAAGACTTCAGATCCCTTTGCTGTCATTGGCCGTGTCCACCCGTCTGTGGCCTCAGCTGGCCTTGCAGGGCAGGTGAGGGTGCGGAGTGTGCCCAGGTTATGAGACCTGCTGGCAGAGGGGGCTCCCCCTTTGTAAGACCTGCCTGGAGCTGGTGAGTCAGCAAACACTTCCGTGCAGCAGGGGCCGCCCCTGGCAGAGCCTGGCCTGCTGGAAGGCCCAGCCATGTGGATGGAGGGTGAATATTCATCCCGTTAACTGGACTGTGAACACGGTTGTGAAGAGGACCCTGAGATGGGCTGCACCCCCACATCCTCGTGCCTGCGTGCTCCTCGCACCTGCCGCAGAGTCCGGGGATGTTATGCACACCTGCTGTGTGCTGCTCCCTGGGCCAGGAGCATGAGCCTTGCAGTGGCCTGTTTCCCGCACGAGCAACCGGGGGAGGAGCTGAAAGCCAGTATACTTAGAACCAACTTGGAGGCACTAGAGGCTTCGTGCTGTCCAGGTCTGGGTTCACGGAACCCAGCGGCCTGGTGAACACTTTTTGCTTTTAATGAGATCAAACTACATAAAGTTGATCATTTTAGCCATTAAAAATCATGTAATTCAGTGGTTCCCAGTATCCATCCATGTGTCCATCCAGTATCCATGATGCGTATCCATCACCACTACTTGTTCCTATAACATTCTCGTCACATCCCCCAGAACCTCTGCATCACCTCACATTCCCCATCCATTGGTCTGGATTTGTCTCTTCTGCTCACGTGATCCAAACAGGCCTACCCAGTGTGTGGCCTTTTGTGCCTGGCCTCTCTCGTTCCCCCTAACGTTTTCAAGCTTCATCCAGGCAGTCCACACGCTGGGGATTTGTTCCTTGGTATGGCCGTGAGGTAAGCATCACGGCCCCATTTTTCAGAGAGGACTGAGGCTCAGTGGTCCAGGCCAGCCAGCTGGAGGGGGACAGTCAGCAGGATTTGCCCTCAGATGTGACCCTGAAAACCGTTCTCCCAGCCCCCCGGCTGTGCTGTGTCCAGAGCCCCCTGTTTTCCGTGGCTCTGCCCCCTAAAGGCTGCCCATGGAGAAGTCTGAGCAATGGCTTGGTCACACAGGGGGAGGCAGGCTGAGCTGGTGGAGGTGGGGGCTGGACCCTCTCGCCAGAAGGGCGGGGGGCTGAGTGAGTCACCGCCTCTCCCTGCAGCATCCTGCTCTACAGCAGCGTGGATACAGGCACCCAGTGCCTGGCGGCCTGCCGGAGCCCAGGCCTGCAGCCCGTGCTCTGCCTGCGACACAGCCCCTTCCACCTGTTGGCCGGCCTGCAGGATGGCACCCTCGCCGCTTACCCTCGGACCAGCGGTAAGGATGTGCTGGGGGTTCTGGGAGCTGCCCTGGGCCCCGACCAAGAGTCAGATCCAGGACCAGAGAAGCTGTGGGAGGCAGACCAAGGAGGCAGCTCAGCAGAGTCCGGGAATGAAGGTGCTAGAGAGACTGGAGGTCCCTCATCCCCATCGGGGTCCCCAAAGGGACGGGGCGCTCCCTGTCGTATGGACAGCTCAGCCCATTGGCAGGAGACTCTGCTGCATAGGAAGCGAGTCTCTGGGCTCGGAGAGACCTGGCTTCACATCTGGGCTCTGCCCTGATGACAGCAGTGTCCGTGGGCGAGCAGCTGCTCCTCCGTGGCTCGGCTTTCTCATCTGTAAAATGGGGATAATAGTAACACCCGCTGCTCATAGGTACAGGTGGGGTAAGCATTTCAGTGAAGGCAGAGCACAGCACCCGGCACAGTCGGCACCCAGTGGGTCAGGCACTTTGGCCTCCACTGTTTGATCGAGCTGGCACTGGCACAGACGATGACGTCCGGAGGGAAGGTGGACAGCATTTGAGCTGCTGTGCTCCAGGACAGGATCAAGTGGTGCGGTCTTTTAATTCTCACCACGACCCTCGAGAATGACCTCCTCATGGATACTGATGCTGAGGTGCAGGAAGGGATATGGAGTGCTATGGTCCCCGTCCTTCATGGCTTGTTCAGCTCCCAGTCCAAGGACAAGAGCGGGAGAGGAGGGAAGCGGGTCCAAGACCAGTACCCCCAGAGGCTGCTGTGCCTCAGCCTCAGCCTTCCTGCTCCGCCCTCCCCGCCCCCCGCCTCCCCGCCCTGCCTCTGATTGCTGCGTCTTCACAGCCTGCTGCAGCTTATAAGCAGATATTTGTACTGAGCTTTTTTTTTTTGCCACTTGGCACTGTGTTGGTATTTTAAATTAGCTTTTGATAAGGCATTTATAGTTTTTAATTAAAGGGGGTAGAGGGAGGCGGGGCGATCCCTCTCCCCGTCAGACACACCGTGTGTGTGAATGTCAGTCCGGGCTCAGATCTTCGGCAATCTACACCAGGACTTCTGGGGAGATGGCCACCCTCTGGCTCCTGTGGGAGTCTGGGAGCCCAGCCCGGCCTGCTCTGCACCCCCCAGCTTCCAGATGGGCTGCCTCGGCCCTTTCCCTCTTGGCTCCTGACTCTTCAGTTTGGGAGTGCGGGTTGGGAGGAGGTGGGCAGGGTGTATCCGTGTGCTGGGGCTTCCATGACCAAGTACCGCAGACCGAGTGGTTTCCGTGGTCTAATTTACTGACTGGCATTCTGGAGACTGGAAGTCTGAGAGCAGGGTGTTGGCAGGGCCGTGCTCTCCCCGGAAGGTGCTGGGGAAGGGTCTGTTCCAGGCCTCTCTCCCAGTTTCAGGTGGGTCCTTGGCTTGTGGCAGCATAACCCCCATCTTCACGTGGGGCTCTCTTTGGGGAGCCTGTGTCCAGAGAACCTCTTGGACTCAGAGCCCCACCCTCCTCCAGCGTGACCTCATCTTAACCAGTTCCATCAGCACCCCTACCAGCAAACAAGGTCATGTGCTGGGTGCTAGGGGTTGAGGCATGAATGAATGAATCTGGAGGACACAATTCAACCCACCGGGGGTTGGGGTCTAACCACTGACTTTCTGCCTGGGGTTGCTCAGATCCATAAGAGCCACTGGGGACCATGGACCCAACACCCTCGTTTCTGGAGTCCCACGGGTGAGCCAAGGCCTGAGCCTCAGTGTCCTCCCAGGACTGGAGTCCTCCAGGTTTCAGGGGGCTTTGGCTGCTCTGGGGTGCTGTCTGGCCTGGAGGAGGAAGTCGAGGTGCGCGGGCAGCCGTCCTGCCTTCAGATGTCTGTCCCCCAGATGTTTACCAAGCGCCCACTAGGCCCCGTGGATGTGGTGCCAGCAAGCCGGCCGTGAGCCCACCCGCACAGCTTACAGAGGGAGACGAGACAGGTTTACAGATGGGCGAGCGAGCAGGCAGGAAGCTGACCGTGTCCTCAGGGGAGCTGCACGGTGTCGGGGGAGGGCCGGGCCCTCAGTGCCCAGGGTGGGACCCCGAAGCCGAGACTGAAGCGTCCAGCAGCTGTGAGATGGCTGTGAGGATTCTGGGGTCACCGGGTCCCCTGGAGCCCTGGGCTGTCGGAGCTGGGGGGCCTCGGAGTCCAAGCAGTGTGGCCGTGGCAGTGTGTGCTGCCCTCAGGATCTCTGCTTATCGGCGCTCATTCCTTCCTTCCTTCACTCACTCACTCAGCAGGGACGCGTTCATGAGGTGCCAGGTGAGCCCGCCCCTGCCATCCTGAGTTTGGGCACAGCTGCCTGGATGCCCTCTGTCCATTCCCTGCACTCCCGGCCCGTCTCTGAGCAGAGACAGGGACTTGACCAGGCCTGGTGGGGCTGCAGGACTGTCCCTGGTTAGCCGCTGGGGATGGGAGCCACAGTTGACCGTCGGAGGAGCCAGAAGACGGGACGGGTGAGGGGTGGGCTGAGGGGTCAGGCTGTCAGGATCGGGTCCCGCTGTGAGAGACTGGACCTGCTGCTGCTTCTCCTCTTGGGGCCTTGACTTCCCCACGTGTAAAGTGGGCGCATGTTCCACCCCTACTCACAGGGTGGCTGTGAGCACCAGGGGCAGCCAGTCAGAGGCGCATATCACGGAGCTCGGGGACGGACGCGTGCCTCTCCCATCCCAACATCGTCATTACTGTCCCGACCACTCCCCCGGTGTTGGCTGCCCTTTGGGCTCCCCTCAGCCTCAGTGACTGTCTCGACCACTCTCAGGGTGTTGGCTGCCCTTTGGGCTCCCCTCAACCTCAGTGACTGTCACGGCCACTCTCGGGGTGTTGGCTGCCCCTTGGGCTCCCCTCGGATTCAGTGAATGTCTCGACCACTCTCGGGGTGTTGGCTGCCCCTTGGGCTCCCCTCGGCCTCAGTGACTGTCACGACCACTCTCGGGGTGTTGGCTGCCCCTTGGGCTCCCCTCGGATTCAGTGAATGTCTCAACCACTCTCGGGGTGTTGGCTGCCCCTTGGGCTCCCTCAGCCTCAGTGACTGTCACGACCACTCTTGGGGTGTTGGCTGCCCTTTGGGAACTCCTCGGCCTCAGTGACTGTCACAGGCACTCTCGGGGTGTTGGCTGCCCCTGGGCCCCCTGGGCCTCAGTTTCTGTCACGGCCAAATTGGGGTGTTGGCTGCCCCTTGGGCTCCCTTAGGCCTCAGTGACTGTCACGGCTACTCTTGGGGTGTTGGCTGCCCTTTGGGCTCCCCTCAGGCTCAGTGACTGTTGTGACCACTCTCAGGGTGTTGGCTACCCTTTGGGAACCCCTCGGCCTCAGTGACTGTCACGGGCACTCTCAGGGTGTTGGCTGCCCCTGGGCTCCCCTGGGCCTCAGTGACTGTCACGGCCAAATCGGGGTGTTGGGTGCCCCTTGGCTCCCTCGGCCTCAGTGACTGTTGTGAGCACTCTCGGGGTGTTGGGGGCCCCTTGGGCACCCTCGGCTTCTGTGACTGTGTCGACCACTCTCGGGGTGTTGGGTGCCCCTCGGCTCCCCTTGGCCTCAGTGACTTTCTCTTTGTCCTCCCTTCTGGCCTCAGACCCCCGAGGATCCTGTTGGGCTTTCTGCCCTGTAGCCCACGGCGGGGGATGCCTGC
Organism: Bos mutus; assembly: GCF_027580195.1. Taxonomy (NCBI): domain Eukaryota; kingdom Metazoa; phylum Chordata; class Mammalia; order Artiodactyla; family Bovidae; genus Bos; species Bos mutus. The sequence goes on from NC_091618.1 coordinate 1,115,731, forward strand.
CTCTCAGAGGTACCTTTGCTGTGACAGGCCTTGGTCTCCGTTCACCCAGCGTGCGCGGGTCCAGGCCCAGACGAACAGACTGTAATGCCGGGCGGGTGTGACTTTGGAGGTGTGGGTGTCTGTTCTGGAATTGTGTACGGACAGCCGCTGGAGGGCAGGGAGAGCGAGGAGGGATGGATACCCCCACAGGCTTGGGGTGGGCAGGGTGCTGGCCCTGCCTAGAGCGCCCACTGATCCTGACTGAATTCTTAGGCTTGCGGCCTGTGGAGGCTGGTAAGATTCTTAGAGCCCAGAACTCTGGGGTGAGAGGTGATCTGCTTGTGACATGTGTCACCCTGCTGGCCACCAGGGGTGAAATTGAAGGTGCAAGTTGCTCAGTCGTGTCCGACTCTTTGCAGCTCAGTCGTATCTGACTCTTTGCAGCCCCATGGAGTTTTCCAGGCCAGAATACTGGAGTGGGGAGCCTTTCCCTTTTCTAGGGGGTCTTTCCAACCCAAGGATCAAACCCAGGTCTCCCACATTGCAGGTGGATTCTTTACCAGCTGAGCCACCAGGGATGCCCCAGAGAACTGAGACAAATCCAGGGAGGCACCAGCGTTGATTCAGCTGAATTCCATCCCCTTGGGGGGCAGGTGGGAAAACGGAGTCCCAGCAAGGGAAAGCCTCTTGTTCAGGGTCCTACCATGGGCCCCTGAATCAAGGAATTCCTGTCCTGTGTTCTTTTTGATATAATGATGTTGGTGTTATTAAATTTTTTTTCTTTCTAGAAGCATTTTTAATTGGAGGATTAATTAATTGGAAGCATTACAATGTTGTGTTGGTTTCTGCCAGACAACACGTGAATCAGCTGTAAATATATGTGTGCCTCCTCCCTCTCGAACCTCCCTGGCGTTATTACATTTTAGCCATTAATCATTCTGTCCTGAAGCCAGGTCTCTTAAGAGACACCCAGCAAGTGGAAGGGTGGTCAGGACACGTGTGACCCTCAAGGGTATCAGACACTACCCCCTACCCCAGGCAGGCACTGTCCCGGGAGGGCAGAGGGCACGAGGGCTCGGGGGGCTGTAGCTGCTCCCAGGGCAGGGCTTGCGTGTCCGCTCTGGGGCGTGGTGCCAGCGTCCCTGACCGCTGCCTTCCTAACCTGCCCGAGTGGCGGGCGTTCCGGCTTCTGGCCGCTGGGGGGCGCTCAGAGCCCGGCTTTCTGTGGCTCTGGTTTCCTGGGGTGGGGTCATGGTCTGCTGTGGAGGCCCGGCTGCCTGTGGTCACTCTTCCCTCCTGGACTCCAGCCCTGGGCCCGGAGGTCTTTGGAAACTCGTGGAACCTGAGAGAGCAGCCGGGAATGGGGGCCAGGGTCAGCTGAGTTGCAGCCCTGGCTGGCCGGCACGCCCCCGCCTGGGGTGGCTGCGCGCACGTCCCGGGCTCCCGGGCCCCTGCGGTCGCGAGCGTCCAGTGAGGTCCGCACGCTTGCGCAGGCGGCCGCCTCGAGGCAGGGACAGCCGACGCCCAGAGCTGCACGCGCCGGCCCTGCCCAGCCGGGGGATCTGGTCTGGTTCTTTCAGCCCTGCGCCTCGCTTTTCTCAGTGGTAAAACGGAAAAGAACAGAATCTTGCACCCAGGCTGGTGAGAGTTCATGGAAAGAGCGCCCGGCACGCTCACGAATAACAGAACGTGGCGACCGCTGTCCGCGCTTTCCCCGTGTTAAACGCGGCCGTTTCCTTCGAGCCCGGCCGCGTCTGCGAGGCGTGGGCGTGCCCATCACGCCTGCTTTACAGCCCAGGAAGCTGAGGTTCCCAGTGGCGGCGGCGCCTGTCCAGGGACGTGCAGAGGTTGAGAGGCTGCAGCCAGGACTCCGGCCCAGCCTGCGTCCCGCGTTCACGGCTGGGAAGAACCGGACGTGTGTTGATTGGGCAGGGTTGATGGGGCGTGTGTGTGTCTGTGTGTTTCCTAACTCAGTTGAGCTAGGAATCTTCTGAGTTTAAGGGGGGCTGAAGGGGAGAGGAGGACCCGTTTCACGGAAGGGGAGGATGTGGTGGGGGTGGAATCTGCTCTGCCGCCCAGGGGCTCCTTTGTGGACAATGGTGCCCATCATGCCGCCCAGCAGCTGCCTCGGAGGGACGGCCTGTGCCAGGGCTACCGTGCACCCTTCCAGGGACCCTGTGGAGGAGGGTTGGGGGGGCTGGGCCCTGGCACGCAGCCCAGGCTACTTCCTCCCTCTTCCGCCCACCCCTCAGGGGTGGGCCCTACTTCCTGCTCAACCCTCCTGGCCCACCTGGTACCCTGGCAGGACAGGACAGCCACGGGGGTTCTGTGTGGCATCAGGTGTGACTTCAGAGCAGGGGAAATCCTTGGTCTGTTTCTGGGTGAGCTGAGCATCCCTGGGGTGGGCAGGGGAGAGCGTCATTCCACGCTGGGCCAGGTCCCTTCATCTGCCCATCTTCAGGTATCATGGGCTGAGGGCCGATGGCCTCTGAGGACTTCCTCCTTCCATACCTGGGGTGGTGGCATCTCTGGAGGAGGAAGGTCATGGGAGATCTCAGTAGAGGTGATAGAGTGCCTTGGGGTGAGTGAGAAGGTCTGTGAGAAGGCAGGACAGTCTCAGTAAGTTATGGTGTCTGAAAAGTCCTCAGAGACAGTCTTGTTGGCGGCGCCCTCCGCGTTCTGCAGATGGGGAGACTGAGGCCTTGAGGAGGGGAGAGAGGCTCTCGAGGTCCGCAGTGAGCTGCTGGCAGGACACTTCCCCTCGCGTCATCCTGCCTTCCTGTGTGGTAGCTGTTGATTAACCTTTTGGTCTCGCCGACCACTGGGGGTTTTCTTGAGGGCAGGGTGTGTGAGGGCAGATTTATTTCTGCTTCTGCAGCCCTGAGTACGGGGCCTGGCATGGAGTCGGTGCGGACTCGGCGTGCGTGTGGGGTGAGAGCAGAGGGCAGGGGAGAGGAGGAGAGAGGAGTGGAGAGCACCAGATGGGAGCAGGGGCTGGGTGGCGGGGCCGGGGCCAGGAGGAGCCTGGATCCTGGCTGGGAGCAGGGGCTGGGTGGCAGGGCCGGGGCCGGGAGGAGCCTGGATCCTGGCTGGGAGCAGGGGCTGGGGGGCAGAGCCGGGGCCAGGAGGAGCCTGGAGCCAGGCTGGGAGCAGGGGCTAGGGGGCAGGACCCGGGCCGGGAGGAGCCTGGAGGCGAGTTCGACCCCCCGGGGGCCTAGTTTCTGAGGGCTGGAGGGCCCTAACCTGTCTGCTGCCTCCCACCCCCTGCTGACCTGCCGGCTTCCTCTCCCTGCAGGAAGCATCCCCTGGGACCTGGAGAGCCCGCCCATGTGCCTGCCTGTGGGGCCGGGGCCCGTCCGCGCCCTGCTGAGCCTGGAGGAGGCCGTGTGGGCCAGCTGTGGGCCCCGGATCACCGTCCTGGATGCCACCAGCTTGCAGACTCAGGTACTGGCCCTGCCTCACAGCTCGTGGCCCCAGGGGGCCATCTCCAGGCATCCCCTCTGCTGACCCCTCTCACACCCTGCCGGGCGCTGCCCTGGGCTCCCGGGGGCGTCTCAGGGTCGTCAGGGTTTCCTGGGCCGCACAGGGGGCCAGGATCCCCGCGGGGCCGCCCCCTACCCCCTCCGACACGCTCCCTCAGGGCTGCCGAGAGGGGAAGGGTCCCCCGAGGGCTCCCTGGGCAGTGGGTTCGCTCCTCGGTCGTGTCTGCTGCTTCCCGGGGAGGTGGGGCTGGGGTCCCTGTGCCCCCAGGGATAGCCCGGACCCGGCTGTGCTGAGGGAGCAGCTGGTGTGGATGCTGGCACTCGGGGCGCCGGGCTCTTCAGCCAGTGTGGACCCCACGGGGAAGGGGCACTCAGCCAGCACCGGGTCCTGCCTCGTCCCGCCGTGCGTGCTGCTGATCTTCGGCCGCTGCGATGTGGGCCGCGTCTGGGGGTCCTTCCCGGCTCAGCCTGGACCCTCTCCTGTCACTGACCAGCAACCATGCCCAGCCCCTTCGCCACAGCCCAGGCTCCACCCTGCATGGTGTTCTGGTGGCGACCCCTATTGCTTGATTTGCTTGGATTCCCAGCTTGGCCTCCAGGCCGGGGGGAGCCTGAACCTGACCCTGCTGCGTGCCTTCCTGCCAGGACCATCTTTCCTCTCCCGCTTGGTCCTGCCTCAGCTTACTTAGCAGCCAGGCAGTCTGGGCTGGATCCTGCATGACAGGTCCTGGTTTGGCAGGTGGAGACCCTGAGCCCAGGGAGCTGAGGGTGAGCCCCGAGACCCGGGGTTGAACCTCAGGGTCCCTGTGCTAACTCACTGTCTCTGTCGAAGCTTGAGGTTCAGCCTTTGCATCCATGCCTTCCTGGCTCAGCCTCCCGGTCCTGGGCCCTCATCTTCTGGGGCCCTGGGGCCTTGTCTGTGAGCCCACGTTTTCCTGCCCCTTCCCCGGGGTCCCTTCGCCTCTGTGTGAGGTGATGCTCGGGAGCCCCAGTCCCGGCCAGGGAGGTGTTTGGTTAGCGCCCTTCAGGGCGCTGGAAAGGGAGGTGGGGTGGGTTCTGCCCGCAGCACCTTGGACAGCGGCGAGAGGCCGCGCTGTGGGCGAAACCAGAGGATTTGGGTGCGGAGCAGCTGTCAGGTTTTGAGAAGCGGGTGGGGGCTCACGGTGAAACCTGGCCTCCCCCCCCACCCCCGCTTAGGCTTGTGCCGTGGCACCAGGGACCTTTGACCTCACTGTTGGGGCGGGCTCTGGTGGGGGAGGCCAGGGAGGGGCCCACCGGGAGGACACTGTCGGCCCTTCTCTGCGTCTGGATTTCCTGGTCCTCCTTCTCCCTGGCAGATGGGTGGGCACGGGGGGCCCTGACTAGCTGCAGCCCAGACCCCCTTCCCAGCCCGGCCCTGTCACTGCCTTCAGGGGCCTCTCACCTCCTCGGCCTTCTGGGAGAAAGATGACCAAGGGAGGTGGCTCCCCGGGGCAGCCGGGGTCACTGACGGGCCTGGGTCTCAAGGCATTTGGGAGGAAGAAGGATGAATGCCCCCTGCATTCCCCCCAAGCAGACCCCTGCTGTCCCCTCGCCAGGGCCAGTGTCTTCCCGGATTTTTCCTGGGCTTGGGGACATGGCAACCCACTCCAGTGTTCTTGCCTGGAGAATCCCAGGGATGGGGGAGACTGGTGGGCTGCAGTCCATGGGGTCGCTAAGAGTCAGACACGACTGAGCGACTTCACTTTCACTTTTCACTTTCATGCATTGGAGAAGGAAATGGCAACCCACTCCAGTGTTCTTGCCTGGAGAATCCCAGGGACGGGGGAGCCTGGTGGGCTGCCGTCTCTGGGGTCGCACAGAGTTGGACACGACTAAAGCGACCCAGCAGCAGCAGCAGCAGCAGGGGCCCTACTCGGCAGTGGTGGATGGGCCTCGTTAGTGTTGTAACCGCCTAACTCGCTTCCTTCCTGCCGGGTGTGTGGTGTTTTGGGGAAGTCGAGCTGCTCCTTTGGAGTCGCTGGTGTTGGTGGGGGGTGTGTGTGCATCGCGGGTCTGCCATCCCCTTGCTCCGCTGGCTGGAAGGCCCCCTTCTGCCGACAGCCTTCCCAGGAGCTTGAGACAGATGGATGAAGGGAAAGACAGGGCCCAGGCGTGACCCTGCCCGCCCTCACCCGATCCCACCCCTCACCAGCGGCCGCACCGTCCTGCCCAGGCTTGCAGCCCAGCTCCGGCCCCACCGTCCCCAGGGTGGAGGGGCCACAAGGCTCCATCCAGCGCGAGGCTGCCATGATTTAAGATTAGTTTGGACCACCCACTCTTAGAAAGGGGATCAGTGTGGCCCTTGCCCTGCTCTGCACGCACGGGGGCGGGGTGGGCATCAGGCGGGCCCTGGGTAGGGGGAGGCAGGCCCTGGGTGGGGGGAGGCGGAATGGAGGAAGGGGCGGCTGAGGAGGCCCCGCAGCAGGGCGCGAGGGGCCTGGAAATGGAAAAGTTTGTGTGGGTGCGGGTGGGCGGTTCGCCTTCAGCACATGCCATCCTCCACACAGTAACGAGGAGACCGCCATGCATATTTAAAGAGCCTCGCTCTGCCACCGGCTTGGAGAAGAGGCGGCCGGCCTGCCTCTGCGCCGGGCTGTGGAACGGCTTTCTGGCTGCTGCTAGTGACCGCCAGACCCAGCCGGGGGCTCTGTGCACCCGGCCAGAGGACTGGCCTCCGGCTGGGCTGCTGTCCAGACTGCCCTGGTCCCCAGGGCTCAGGCACATCCTCACTGCGGGGCATGCCTCCGCTCAGAGGGCTGTTGTGCCAGGCCGTCTCCCGGGACCAGGAGCCCCCGGGGGACTGGAGGTCCTCCACGCCAGGGGGCCGGGGAGGTTCCTGGCGGCCCCGGGTGTGGACGCCCGGCTCTGGCCGATGTGAAGACATGGGGGTTCATTTAGAACTGTGTCAGCACGAAGGTGCTTTCTGCAGTTTCTCCACCACCAGGAAGGGAAATAATAACCAACACACACTGAGTGCTTAGCGTGGACCCGGCCTGGGGTTAAGCGTTTTACACGTCTCAGCCCACTTCACCCTCAAACCACCCTGTGAGGTGAGTACTTTAATTATTCATACTTTACCGATAAGTGAACAGAGGCCCGGAGAGGGTCAGTGATCGCCCAGAGTCACTCAGCCAGGAGGAGGCCGAGGTGGGATGGGAGCCCGGGCGTCCGCCTCTGAGTCTGCTCTGAAGTCCCGGGTTGGCCGCGGGGGGCAGAGGGGCGGTCTCCGGGGCCACACCGTCCACCACAGTCTCTGTCGTGTGTGAGTCTCGGGCAGTGTCATCCCTTTAAGTACCACTTTGGCCAAAAAGTTCATTTGGGTTTTTCTGTAACCTCTTAACCTCCACCAGTGTGTCTTCTGGGCTAAGGACATGCCCTGTTCATTTCCTGGCATCTGTCTGGCTCCCACAGCAGGTACTCTGAGTCAATGGTCCCGGAGGATGGATAGGAGGTGTCCTGCCTGGCAGGCCTTAGCGCAGAGAGAGGGCTGGAGGGGTGGGCTGGAGGGAGACCTCATCTCAGCTCTTCAGGAGCTCGGAGCAGGCCTGGGATGGTCAACGCCAGCCCAGGGAGGGCAGGCCCATGGGGGGCAGGCCCAGGATGGTCAACGCCGGTCCAGGGAGAGGAGGCCTGGGATGGTCAATGCCAGCCCAGGGAGGGCAGACCTGGGATGGTCAATGCTGGCCCAGGGAGGGCAGGCCCGTGGGGGCAGGCCCAGGCCCTGTGGGGGCCCAGGGGAGGAGAGAGGGCTTCCAGACCAGGGAGGAGGGGTGGGAGCAGGGGAGGTCTAGGCAGGGCAGGTGAGATGGAGATGGGGGCCTGGGGGCGGGGAGGGCCAGGCCGGCTGTGTGGGCGGGGCTCCTGGGAGTGCCCCTGGGCTGCTGTTCCATTAGGCCCGCTGGCCTCGCAGCTGCCCCGACCCTGCGGATTGCGTGGGGTGGCGCCCAGCCTGTCTGCATTGGCTGCTCGCCCCCAAACTGCTTGTTCAGCCCCTTGATCCCGCGGAGGCCATGGCGAGGCCTGTTAAATAATAATGTAGCTCACCAGGGCCTGTGTCAACACCGCATCCTCCGTGTTCATTATCTCGATTGCCACCTTCAAAGTCTAATCCAGTCGTCTGGAGTTCATTTTAACTGATCGCTGGAGGGGACGCGGGTCTGTGGGATGACTGTTGCATCTTAATTAAAAAAAAAAAAGAATCAGGACAGGAGGCCTGAAGCTTGTGGGGCGTTCTCCGCCCAGCCAGCGTGGTCGGGACCCCGGGGCAGGGCGGGGGTCTCCCTCACCTGAGGAAGATGGCGGTCGTGTTGGGCGCGGGCGAAGGGGCTGAGCTGGGTGGGTTTCCTGCTGGGCCCCTTGTACCGAGGGGGATGCCCACTGGAAGGTGGGGTCTCTGGCCTCTGCTCCAGGCCCCGCTGGCCCCTCTGCCGTCCTCTGAACGTGCCAGGCTCCCTCCCCATGCAGGCAGAGGCCTCCGCTCTTGCCCTGCCTGGAGCAGGAATGCCGTGCCCGTGGGCTGTCCCTCGGGCGGCTCCTTCCTGTCCCCCAGCCTCGGCTCGGCGGCCAGCTCCTCGGTGGGCCCTGCCCGACCTCCACCCCGGCCGGGGTCTGCACACGTCAGCGGCTTCGCTGTCCCCAGAGGATTGGTCACCGTCTGCAGTTGTATTCCAGATGGCTGTTGTCTCTCTGCACCCACCCGGCCGTAAAGAGATGAGAGCAGGGAGGGCCTGGTCTTTTTTTTGTTTTGTTGGCAGGATCTTAGTTCCCTGACCAGGGATCGAACCCAGGCCTGCTGCACTAGGAGCGCAGAGTCCTTCCTAGGCAATGGCCCGGGGGACGGCCCACGGCCTGTCTTGTCCAGCAGAGCTTTCCAGGGCCGTGTGCGTGCCAGCCTCTCGGTCAGTGCTGCTGGGCGCTTGCAAAACCGCCCCCCAACCCAGGGCTGGTCAGCAGGGCAGCTGCCCACTGCTTTACATGTTCTTTTGGGGCCAAATGTTGAAAATCTGGGTGGGAGGCAGCTTGGGGCTCTGGGGCCAGCTGGGAAAGCGGCCCGGGAGGAGTTGGCCTCGGAGGCCGCAGATCAGGGAGGGAGGTCGCAGTGGAAGAGGCGGGAAGGGGCCCAGGGAAGGGACGGGGCAGAGGGTCTGGAGGCGGGGCAGGGGCGGGTCCCGCTCAACAGCGGCCACCAGCGCAGGGCAGAGGGGCTCGGCAGTGGCACGGCTGTGCCCCGCCGGCCTGCCCCCTGCCAGCCTTGGCTGCTCCCCTTCTTCCCAGTCCCTCCTGGGTGCCATTGCAGCAAAACAGGCCTGGGGTCGAGGCTCCCCCGGCCCTGCCTGGAAAGTGCCGGAACGCAGGGCGCCCGGTTGGGCCCCGGGCCTGGCTCCCACCCCATAGGGCTCTCGTGAGAATTGATGGGGGCAGCCGTCTCCCATTAGTCTCCGACCCCACCGCCCCCCAGAAGCTTGTCTGGACCGCCTCCTCCCCCCATTTCGTGGGCACTGGGTCACACCTCGTGACCTGCAGCTGCAGCACCAGCCGCGGGCCCCTCTGCTCCACAGCGCCTGACTTTTGGGGGACGGTTAGTGGGAGCTTAACCGGATAGCGACCCTGTGGGAAGGACCACGTCTGGTGGGCTCCCACAGCCCCCACCATGTTCCTGGGGCTGGGAGCAGGCTGATGCATGCTCTGTGAAGGGTTGTGAAGACAGCAGGCATTTCTTTTCCTTTCCTTTTTTTTTTTTTTTTTTTTTTTACTTTTTCTGGCCTTGCCACGTGGCCTGTGGGATCTTCCCCAGCGGGGTTGAACCTGCGCCCCCTGCATCGGAAGCACAGGGTCTGAGCCACTGGATGCCAGGGAGCCCAGGCAGAGGGCGTCTCGCTCAGGGAGGTGCGCTCCGTCTGGGGCGGGTCAGCGGCCAGCTGCAGAGCTCCACTCTGGCCGCGGAAGGCGCTTCCCCACGGGCGTGCTGTTGGCACTCCGGCCTCCGGGGGCCCAGCGCCGCCTGTCCGTCTGCCTCCCCGGCACCTGGGTGCTGGCTGCTGATACCAAGGTGCGCCAGCAAAGAAACTCCTCTGCTTCCTGGGCACCGGCGCCCACCAGACCTCCCCTGCGCATCCCCACACCCACCGCCTTCCCCACCCTGGTTTTCACGTTTAATGCCCAAACTCAGTTTGCATGTATTAGCTGTTGTAAATCTATCATAACAGTGTGACGCGGCATGAATAATGCATTGCTGGGCTGTATTAGTTTTCTGTCTCCTATCTTATTTATGACATGAAACGGGTGGGAATTTGCAAAAGCGAAATTCAGGCGCAGGGCTTTTTGGGTAATGGTATGCAAATCGGCGTGAGGGGCGGAAAGATTCACTAAGCCCACGGGTGTCCAGGGGCCTCTGAGGCCCGGAGCCCTGGTGTTCTGGCCGCTCAGGCTTTTGGGTCCGGGGTCCTGTTACTCTATGGAGTTGTCTCAATTCAGCAGTTTTAATTATTATTTTTTTTAATGTGTCTGTCGTCGTTTATCGTTGTCATCCTGTTCTTTTTGCTTTAATTAAAAGTTGGCAGGTGAAACTTGAGAAATTGATTTTCTAAAGGTTGCCCTCCAAAGGAGTGTGAGTGTTTTCTAGCAGCACGAAGGACTGAGGTTAGATGCTCAGAGGGACTTCCTCTTAGGCCGCTTCTGGAGGACGGAGTGTGGGCCTGGGCCTGGGGCTTCCTTCCTAGGAGGGTGCCGAGGGGTCAAAAGGGGCTCCCGGCCGTGGTTGCGGCCTCTGCCCTCAGGTCTGGGGCTGTGGGGACCCACCTCGAGGGTGCCGGGCGGGGCTCGGGGGGCTTAGGGCCGGGGTCTAGCTCCCCTTCTTCTCACCGAGACTGCAGGGCTGTCTTCTAACAGTCGGCCTCCCCTTGTCCTGAAAGATGTGGGTTGAGGGAAGGATTTCATGGTTTAAAAAAAAGTAGTTTGACGCCCTTGGCCGAGGGAACAGGTTCCAGGAATCCATGGAGGGAGAAAGGGGAGACGGTGCAGGGAAGGCAGGGTGGGGCGGGGTGATGGCGGGAGTACAGCCTGGGGGCTGAGGCGGGAGGCAGGGGATGGCAGTGGCTGGAGGGCGGTTCTCTGCCCCCCGAGCCCTGTCCCCCCGCGTCTCTGGCTGTCCCCTTGCACGTAGCTCTTCCGCGTCCCCCACCCCCCGAGGTTATTCTCCCCCCGAGCCCTGCTGCAGAATTAGGGGAGGAGACACCATAGGAGCTGTTGTCCAATGCCCTGGGATTTGGTGAAGACACAGCACGCCGTGGATGGAGCCACGGGATGCCAGGCCTCGGGCTGGGCCTCAGCACAGTGGAGACTGGACGCTCGGGCAGGAGGGATCACACGGGGAGAGGCTTGGGCTGGTGCCCAGTGTTGAGGGTGAACACGGTCGGTCACATGATGGCCTTAGCAAGCCTGGCTGCAGGGCTGGGGGAGGATCTGCCCAGTGGGAACCTCGAGAGGCATTGCCTGCTGCCCCTGCTGTGGTCTGAGTGGGCTTAGACGGTGGGTCCGTGTGGGTTCAGGAGCCGGTCTGGCTGGTTCCAGTCCCTGGCTCCACTACCAATTGCCTCGGTTTCCCCATCTCTAAAATGGGGAGAAAATTACAGAACCTGCCTCAGGACTCAGCACTGAGATGCACATTGCATGTAAAACTCCCAAGTCCTGCCCGGTGAGGAGTCGGCCTTCGTTTTGTGGTGAATGCAGGACCTCCTCAGGGTCACAGGGACCCCCCAGGAGATGGCAGCCCACGCCCTCCTCCAGGGGATCTTCCTGACCTGAGGATGGAACCCACGTCTGCTGCACTTTGCTGCATTGCGGGCGGACTCTCCACCCACCGAGCCACCCGGGAAGCCCTGGTCCCCTTGCCCCCCGCATCCAGCCCCCCGGCACGGGTCCCGGCTTCGCCTTGGTCAGCGTGCATCCTGATGTCTCAGGGGACCCCTGCATCCAAGGTGTTGATCTGCATGTGGTCTGAGGCACGGCCCTTCCCGGGGCCTCACCCCGCGTGGGAGGGCGGGACGCTGCCTGGCAGGGCCCGCTCACCTTCTGTACTGAGCCCAGGGGCCCTGGGGTCCAGGCTGTCCTGAGCAGGGGCCCGTGGGTTGAGCGGGTGCCGTGGGTGCTGAGTGCAGGCCTGTGAAGGGGGGGCCTGGACTAGCGCCGTGTGGACTGGCTTGGGCAGGACGGGCGGGTGCAGTGCCATCCGTCCCTCGGGGCTGGGATCAAAGCCAGGCCTCCGTGGTGGACCTTTCTGGAATGGAGCTTCCTCACGCCTCGCCCTGCTCCGGCCTGACCACCCCGGCTCCCTCTGCCCTGGCGGCTCCAGCCTCCACGCCTGCTCCCGGCTCCAGCAGTGGCCCCACCCTCTTGGACCGGCCCCCCGGTGGAGCTGTGATGAGGGGGTCCCAGGGTGAACGGCACCCCTCTCCCGTGGGTTAAGGCTGATGGAGACTCACCCAGAGGCTGGCCCGGCTCTTAGTGAGGAGGAGCCCGTGGAATCTTTGCGGTGGTCCTCCGATTGAGCCCGCTCAGTCACGTCCCGCTCTTTGCGACCCTGTGGTCCCCTCCCTGCCCCCCTTCTCAGTGTGAGGAGAGGGGAGACAGGCAGGAGACAGTGAAGAGACATGCTCTGGCCGCGCGACATCCCAGCAGAGGTGAGTCGGGCGTGTGCTCAGCCCCGCGCTTCCAGGACGTCGCTGCCCCTCTGAGTCCTGGTTTGGTCTCCCCGCCGACAGAGGCTCTGCCGTCCCACCTCCGCTCGGGCAGCGAGGGCGCCCAGGCGCAGCAGGTGCCAGCTGCCCGAGCCATCTTCTGCTCGGTCTTCACCTGGTCCCCGGCTCCCTCCTCCGCCTCCGCGCTTCGGCTGGCTTCTACAATTGAAGGGAACAGAAGGAGATTAAATAGGACTAATGAGGAGCGTGCCTGCAGCCCGGGCTCTGAGGCGTCTTCCAGCCGCACGGGGGATTTCAGTTTGTGTTAGTGGTTCTCGCGTTGTTTGTTTTTGTCCATCGTCGTCGTTTATTTTCTGGTTCTCGCTGTGATTTATCCGGGATGTTGACGTTGAGTTCTGTTTATAGAGACAGAATGTGTACTGCGGTAGCGGGACAGCCTCCCTGCTGGGGGCGCTCCCTGTGGGTCTCGCTCTGGGTGTGGCCACGGTGCCAAAGGGAGTCTGCACCCACCTCCTTATGTGCTTAGTGACAAAGGCACCTCTGTTGCAGGAATTTTTAACTGTGGAGGGGTGAGTGGTTTACAGACACTTGAGAGATGTTGGTAAAAACTATTGATCATCTTTCTAGAAAAATGTACCACGCACACCAAATCTTTGCCCAGTCCATTCGAAAATGGCTTGTTGAAGACAGGTTTGGGACTGGCTGTCGGTCTGGGGCAGGGATGTCGCCCATCACTCTGTCCCTTCTAGGCTCCGGGGTGGCCCTGAGCCAGGAGACCCCGCACTTGTTGAAGTCTCTTGTTAGACAGGAATGGCCTCGTCCCCACGTTACAGATGGGTAAACTGAGACCCAGAGGCTTTAATGGACTTGCTGGTAAAAGGCAGAGGTGCAGGCACGCCTTAAGCCTCCCTCCCGGCACAGGATCCCTTGGTCTTGACCAGGTCAGATTCTGGAGGCAGAGTGTTAAGCTTTGGACGGAGCCCTCCAGAGGTGTCTGTCCGTGGAGGTCAGGTGTGTGCTGTGGAGTCCTGTAAATGGGTGACCAACGGTCCCATTTTGTCCAGACAAGGAGTTGGACTCCCAGTGCTACAGCCGGGGCCTGTCTGGGCGTACGGGGTGAGTGGCACCCTGTGTCGGAATCCTGGCTTCCCCCCGAATTTTCCAAACACTGCACCTCTGTGGACGGCACTCAGCCTCTTAGTTTGTTTATTTCAGCTGTGAAATGTTGGTAAGAATAAGGCAGATAAGGGAAGGGTATTGTGTGTTAATTGCTTTTAAAAGACCACCTCTGGCCGCTCGGCTCACTGGCTCCAAATGTGACCTCTGGTCTCAACCCCGGGCTGTCCCCTGCCTGGCAGAGTTGACCCCACAGCTTTCTCAGAGCCTCAGACCTGCCTGTTAGGAGAGGGTGGAGGGTGACGCCCTCCGCCCAGCTTGCAGGGGCACCGAGCCCCCCAGGCGGAGGCGGGGTGGGGAGGTGCTGGTGGGCGCTCCGTGGGTGGGTTCTGGGCCCATGACTGGACCTCCCAGGTGAGTGGGGACCAGGAAGCAAGGGCCCCTTCAGCCCCCACCCTGCGGGGCACTCGGCAGGAGGGTGTCGGGGTCGGCCCCACGCCCCCGCCCTGCCCCTGCCCGGCGGATCTCCTGGGCTCACCCTGTCCCGTCCTGGGTTCTTTCCTTCTTCTTCCATGAAGACCTCCGGGAAGATGAAGTGCCCCACGGGGCGTGGACAGTTGGCGCTCAGCGGGCCGTAGCTTTGCCGGCCTCCTGCTTTTCCTCCGCAGCTCCCAGCCCCCAGAGCCCCCAGCCCCCTTTCTGGCTCCGTGGCATGATCTCAGCCCTAACGACTTGGAGGGCTGAGCTGCTCACCCTGGGAATTTATGGAAATAGGCCCAGACGCGTCACCTGGAGGCACGTAAATCGTGCAGGATGCAGCTGGGCTGGGTCAACCCTGTCTGGGACGGGATCGCTCACCTGAGACCCTCCGAGCAGTGGTCTGCAGCAGCTGCAGGGAGAGGCCGAGGGGCCCGGCCCTGTGGGCAGCCGCGGGACCCCGGCTCCGTCCCCACTGCCTGCCCACTCCTGCCTGCAGCCCTGTGCTTTGGGCCCTCACGGCCCATCGGCCGTGTCCCGTGAACCACCCGGCACCCAAGGCAGGTTCTCCCAGCTCTGTGACGATCGAGAGAGGAGACCCAGTTACCCCGTGGAGACGGGCTGGAACCACGAGGCAGCCCCGGGCCCTCCCCTACAGCGGCCAGCCTTTTTTTTTTAATAACTCTTCCCACCCCCACACAACTTTAATTTTTCAATTTTTATCGGAGGATAATTGTTTTACAATATCATGCTGATTCTTGCCACACAGTAACACGAATCAGCCTCAGCTGTACGCGTGCCCCCTCAGTCTGGAAGCTCCCCACCCCCCACGCCATCCCATCCCTCCAGGTGGTCCCAGCCCTGGGCTCAGCCCGCTGGCCGTCTCGTTTGCATATGGGAGTGTGTGTGTTTCCACCTCCACCTGTTTCACCCTCTCCTTTCACCGCTGTGTCCACAAATCCAGGCCCCATGTCTCCTCTGCTGCCCCGCAAATAGTTCCATCGGTAGCGTCTTTCTAGATTCCACATGCACCTGTTAATATACGACATTTGTCTTTCTCATTCTGACTTACTTCACTCTGTACCATAGGCTCTGACGCATGTACCCCGTATCATACATAAACACACACGCCATTTGGGACTAATTCATTTAGAAGCCAGCGGCAGATGTCTTTACCTGTCACACTAAATGCTTCAGCAGAACCCTCTGACCGAACTTCAAAAGCATTATCGTGCCTGGGAACGTCGCGTGGGTCTACTGCCCAGGGACCCGTTTTCCCAGTCTGTCCCCAAAGCACCTTTCAGGGCCACCGCACCTCGCCACCTCCAGCACCCGGCTGGGAATCCCACGTTGCACCTGATGGTCGTCGTTCTTTTGTCTCCTTTTATTTTTTAAATAACTTTATGTGTTTACTTACTTTTGGCTGCACTGGGTCTTCGTGGCCGTGCGTGGGCTTTTCTCTCGTTGTGGGAGCGGGGGCTGCTGTTTGTGGCGGCACGGGCGTCTCATCGGGGCAGCGGCTCTGGGCACATGGGCTCGGTAGTTGGGGCTCTCGGGCTTAGTTGGTCTGTAGCATGTGGGGCCTTCCCGAATCAAGGATCGAACCTGTGTCTCCTGCCTTGGCGGGCGCATTCTTCACCCCTGAGCCCCCAGGGAAGCCCTCATCTCCTTTTAATCTAGAACTCCTCTCCTCTTCCAGTGTGTGTGGTCTCCGCGAGAGTGACTTTTTTGAGAAGTCCAAGCCCGTGTCTGGTCCAAGGTCCCACCAGCTGGAGTTGCCCCACCGTTCCATCCTGATGAGGTGGGAGCGTCTGGCCAGGTTCTCTGCAGGGAAGCAGGGCTTTCCTGTCACGCTGCTGGGAGGCGGGAGGGTGTTGGCTGGTCCCATCGTTGGTCGCTTGGTTGAGGTGGGCCCTGCCAGGTGTCCCTGTCATCAAGGTACCAGCTTCTCTTTGTAATTACTGTGGGCAGTTCTTGCAAAAACGGGAGAATACTCTGTTCCTCAGCGAATTTTCACTGCAAACTTTTATTTAAAGAGGATTGTCCTTCACGGCCACATAACTACCCTCCTTGACTACCACTTCAAACGCATGGATTACTTTTAAGGCCTGGCGAGCTATCATCCAGGACCACTGCTACTAGTTTTGATGCTCACATGGTCTCAGACTCGGCCGTAAGGCGCCCCTTTGCTGGCTCCTGGCTCCTTTGGATGCCCCCCATCACTCTTTGGTTGCCCCCTTGCTTTCTGCCTCTGAGGACGCTCTGCGCTCACCTGGCATTTCCCCTGCCCCAGTCACCATTTCTCCAGGGCTCCCTGCCTGTTTCCCTTTCACGTGGGATGGTATTTAGAAACCAAGGAGGGGTGTGCTCACTGCCGTTGGGGTGCACAGGGCCAGGGGAAAAAAAAAATCTCAAGTTCATACTGATACCTCTAACTCAATCCAAGGTCGCAGAGCTCTCCTGTCGCCTCTCAGGCTACGCTTGACTCTTGCTGTTTACCCCCTGCCCCCCTCCCCGTGTTGCTTAGTGGAGTAGCCTTAGTGTAGCCTGCCAGGCTCCTCTGTCCATGGGATTCTCCAGGCAAGAAGGCTGGAGTGGGTTGCCTTTCTCCTTCAGGGGATCTTCCTGACCCAGGGATCTAAGGCTCATCTCTTGCCTCTCCTGTGCTGGCAGGCAGACTCTTTGCCACTGCCGCCAGCTGGGCAGCTCCGCCGCCGACCCTGGCTCCTAATAATAGCGTGTGCCTCAGCCACGCAATGTGGTTTCAGGGTCGCTGTGCCTGTTCCAGCACCACCACCACCCAGCCTGCTCAGCAGAGTTCAGGGTTTCTTCGTGGATCTTCTTGTCCTTAAACACGGACCGAGGCTGTGTAGTCAGAGGGCAGGTTCCCAATCTGCTTGAATGGATTCTTGTCTATGCGGGTGTGACCATGTGCCAGTAAAACTAGATTCAGCAAGACAGGTGTCAGGCTGGTAGAGCCGGAGGGCCACTGTGTGCAGGCTTGTGGTCCAGACTCGCATCCTAACAGAGCAGCTCCCGGTGCCAGGGAGGCACCAGTAAACGCCTGGAACGTGGGGGCCCCGTGGGCAGGAAGCGCTGGGCCTCCTGGGCCCAGAGGAGGGGCATGGCTGGGCTGGTGGTGCTGGTGCGCAGGGCACCTTCTTCAGGGACAAGGCGGGTAGAGGCCTCTTAGACGGTAAGGTAGTGCCCCACTTCTGCCCGCCCCAGACTGGCCAGAAATTAGAGGAGGGGTCCAGAGCTGAGAAGGGGGAGCCATGGCCTGGACTCGGGGTGCCAGGTGGGTAGCGTTTCATCCAGCCTTGATGGATGGCCTGGCTGCCTCCCGGGAAAGGATTTCTGAGCCCCTGTCTCCAAACACACCATGTTTGGGAAACAAAATGAGGTGTGTGCCTCTCAGCACTGAGCCCCTGCCACCCAGGGGTGCTGCACTCAAGCGCCCTCAGCCCCCTGGGGACCCACGGTGCCAGGGTGCCACCCATCCCTGCCCCATATGCCCAGGAGACCCAGCCAGGGCACTCAGACCCAGCTTCCCCCAGCAGGCTGCTGGTGAGGGGAGGGATGCTGGGTCGGCGCAGAGGTGACTGAGGAGTGAGGGGGGGGCTGGGGCTGCCGCCGCTCATGCCCATCCCTGCCCCGCACCCCGCCCCTGCCATGCCTCACCATTGGACTTGGCAGGTTTGCACAGGCCTCAGGCAAAGCCCTTTGGGCCTGGAGACAGACTTGTTACGCCTCTGGAGAAATGAGCCTGGATTTCCACTGCTGACTTCTCTTTTAATTAGATTCCGACAGCAGCGTGCAGGGCTGGCTGGCTGCAAAGTCAGGGGCAGCTTTCCGTGGGCCCAGGTCTCTCTGCACTTGCAGTGCAGTCTGGCTTTTTAGGAGTCAGGAAATGCTTCTGACCTCCCTTCAGGAGCCAGGCAGGAGTCTCACACACGTGTGAGCACGCACCCACCTTCCTGTTGGTGTCTGTGTGTGCATCCGTGTGTAAGTGTGTGTGTGCCGGTTTTTGGAGAAGTCTGCAGACAAAGCCTACTGGGGGCCCCTTCCGTCCAGCTGCCCTGTCCCTTCACCCTGTCCCTTCTCTAGGTGGCACTGTGGATCTGGCTGCAGAGTCTCACCTGCGATGGGGCTGCTGGTGCCTCGGCTGGCGGAGGGGGTGTCCTGCTGGAACCCTGTGCTTGCCTGGGTCTGGGCCTTCAGGAAAGCTGAGTGCAGGCTGCTGCAGGAAGATAACCCCCCACCCCACCAAAAGGGGTTCTTTCTTTGAAGAAGAGCTCCTCTAGAGAAAGGAGCTTCCGGCCAGCGCTGCCGGGGCTGAGTGAGAGGCCAGAGACATGGACGTTCCCCTCCTTGCCCTGCACTGCATGGACGGAGCCGGATTTTTGGAGGCTGTGGGGGGCTGGGCCTCCCCCTCCATCCCAGGGGCTCCTTGGTTGAGCCTCCAGCCCCGGGGCCTTCTCTGGGGCTGGGGAGGGGTGCTGAGGAAGGAGGAGCAGAAAAACACCCCCACAGAAGGCCCTAGTCTGAGTCCCCAGTCTGAAAAGGAGGGAGGTGCTACCTGGCCTCTGAGCATGCCTGCCTGGCCTGATAGCAGACCCCCTTCTCACCCCCGGGCTGATACGAGACCCCCTCCCCGCCCCGGCCTGATACGAGGCCCTCCCCCCCAACCCTGGGGAGCCCCCGCTCCGATGGACGTGACACGTTCCCACCTCAGAGGAGCTGCAGCTTTTGCCCTCAGACCCCCGTCAGGACCCTGGACTTTGCTGTGACCCCAGCCCGCCCGGCCTCCCCACCTGGCTGCAGAGTCCTGCCATCGGGGCCGGGCTCAGAGAGCGCCATCTCGTCGGCCAGCTCGCAGTCCTGCCCGCCGGGGCCCCGCGTCCTCATCGGGGTGCGCACCGAGCTCACCGGCCTGGCTCCCTGGTGGAGACCCCCTGCCCCAGCTTCTTTATCGTGGCGGGAAGCCTCTGGTAGTCTGAGCCGGGACGGACCTGGGGCTGAGCGAGGGTTGGGGTGATTGCGGCAGAAGAAACGGAGAGCCTTATTGCCGTTTCTCACTCGCTGAGCCCATGCGAGGCCCAGAATTCCTGCCTGCCGCCACATAGCTCTCAAACCGAGCTTCTTCCCGAGGTGAACCTGAGCTGGTCGCTTAGCAGGCCGGGCCCCGCCCTCACTTCAATCGGTCCACCAGGGTCCTCAGGGCTGCCTGGTGTGACCCGGCCCCGCCTGCCTCTCCCACCTCCGTCTGGCCGCAGCGCTCCCAACAGACCCAGTAACTCGGCAAGTTCATTCCTGCCGCAGGGCTTCTGCACTTGCTGCGTCCTTTGCCCAGCGGGTTCTCTCCCCTACCCCGTATCCCAGGGCTGATTCCTTTACGTTTGATAAATGCTACTTCCTAGAGAGATTGTCCCTGGCCACCCAATCTTAGTGGGCTCTCAGTATTTTTCTGTGCAGTGGTTATCACTATTGGGAGTAACTTTTGTCTTAACCGTGTGGGCTCCTTGGTTATCCTTCACCAAGTATTCCCAGCATCTAAACCCCTGCCAGGCATATCGTAGGGTCTCCAAAACATCTGCTGCACGAAGGAGGCTGTATTAAGAACACCCAGAAGTCCCTATAACCCTTGTGACAATCTCCACCTACAAATGGGGAGATGGAGGCGCCAGCCTGGGAGGTTACTGAGGAAAGGAGATTTAGCGGCAGGTCTGATTCCACGCCCGTGTTCTAGCCCGCATCTCCTAGGGTCATGGGCTTCCACCCAAATCTGTTCTTTATAGAAAAAAAAAATGGAAAAAACAGAAAGGAGGAAAGTCACCATGTTCTGCCCTGGAATAATCCTCACCGTGCAGGCTTCACTGCCCGTCCCCCTTCCCTCCCCTCCCCCGCCCCTCCCCCACCACCCACCCTCCCCGCCCCCTCCCCCTCCCCTGGTTTTGGAGATGGCCTCTTTTGTTTCTTTTTATAATAACTGCTATGACATTCTCCCTTTTCTATGTTCATCACCCAGTTTCTGTAGACGATAACACGATGTTGAGTAGATGGACAGTCCACTGGGTGGATGTCCCAGAGCCACCTGACTGTCCCCAGTGGTCAGGCATCTGTCTAGTCTGCTCTGCTGGGGGTTGTTGATGTTTAAGTAACAACCCAGTATCGTAGCTGGATTTCAAGCATCCATCCATTTGCTCTTTGATCAAATTTCACCGTGTGCTGAGGCGTCTGCCGGGCACGCTGAAGGGCCTGAGGCTCAGTGTGTGTCCTTGGAGTCCATGGACCAGAGGAGGAGAGAGCCAAGCGTGGCCAGAGTGGAATAGATGTCGCCGGGCTGGAAGATGGCAGGCAGAAGGCCAGTGCAAGGGTGCCTGGGGTGGGCCTCGTGGAGGCCAAGTCTTCAGGTGCTGCAAAGCTGTTCCCAGCAGGGCAGTGGGTGATGCCCGTTGCAGGCAGGCCATCGCGAGAGCAGTGATGTGGCTGCAGAGTGTGTCCTGAGCATGCTTTGGGCCCGGGCTTTGGTTGGACAGGGAATGCGGGAGTTGGGGCAGAGCTGGGCCTGAAACGCTGAGCTAGGGAACTTGGATTTTCTTCTGAGCTGGATGGGAAGCTGGGTGTTTATCTCCTTGCTTTGCAAGAGTTATTTTTTTAAGATCAAACTTTCATATACACCTGTTTAAAGGAAAATCAAATAGCATGGGAAGGTTTATCTGGAAAGGCCCTTCCCACCCCCCATCCCCATCTCCAGTCCTGCTCCCTGACATACTTTCACCTGTCCTGTGTTTAAGCCATCAGGAACTTCCCTTGTGACTCTTAATTGTCTGCGCCACTGCTCTGGATCTGTCAAGTTTTGGGCACGCCTTGTCTCCCTGCAGTGAAGATGAGGCTTGGCTCATACCACCCGCCTCCCTTCCCCAGCGTTCTGTTCCCTTGGTGCCTTTGTTGTTGTTGTTGCTCCGCCGCTCAGTCGTGTCCGACTCTTTGTGACCCCATGAACTGCAGCACGCCAGGCCTCCCTGTCCATCACCAGCTCCCGGAGTTCACTGAGACTCATGTCCATTGAGTCAGTGATGCCATCCAACCACCTCATCCTCTGTCGTCCCCTTCTCCTCCGCCTTCAATCTTTCCCAGCATCAGGGTCTTTTCAAATGAGTCAGTTCTTCACATCAGGTGGCCAAAGAATTGAAGCTTCAGCTTTAGTCCATCTAATGAATATTGAGGGTTGATTTCCTTTAGGATTGACTGGTTTGATCTCCTTGCTGTCCAAGGGACTCTTTTTCAGTAGGACAGTTAGTAAGCCTCGATTCTCCTTTCTGTGCCTCTGTAACTTCAGATAATGTGCGCGAGCTGCCACTTCCTCTTCCGTAGACTTGCCGCCCTGTCCTTCCCTCGTGTCACGGTCGAGCCTGGCGTGCGCTCGTCTTTCCCTCTTCCTCCTTCAGTGCTATCCCGTGGGTAGCCTGAGCTGGGCCACCTTAGAAGTACTGACACCCCAGGAATCAACAGACACAGCACACCAGGATTCACCCGCCAGTTGTTAAGCGTTTACCAGCACACAGTGTGGGGCGTCTGAGTCCCCTCCCTCTGACCTGGGTTCGGGGTTGGGTGAGCTTGGCCCGGGGCTCCTGAGGTCCCCTCCCTCTAACCCAGGTTCGGGTAGAGGTGGGTGAGCTTGGCCCGGGGCTCCTGCATCCCCTCCCTCTGACCTGGATTCAGGGTTGGGTGAGCTTGGCCTGGGGCTTCTGAGTCCCCTCCCTCTGACCCGGTTCGGGGTTGGATGAGCTTGGCCCGGAGCGTCTGAGTCCCCTCCCTCTGACCCGGTTCGGGGTTGGGTGAGCTTGGGCCAGAGCTCCTGAGGTCCCCTCCCTCTGACCCGGTTCAGGGTTGGGTGAGCTTGGCCCCCAGAGGCTCGGCCGGCCGGCCGGCCCGTCGCGGACAGCACTCCTTCTGTCTGCAGCAAAGCTTCGAGGCGCACCAGGATGAAGCCGTGAGCGTGACGCACATGGTGAAGGCGGGCAGCGGCGTCTGGATGGCCTTCTCCTCCGGCTCCTCCATCCGCCTCTTCCACACTGAGACGCTGGAGCATCTGCAGGAGATCAACATCGCCACCAGGACCACCTTCCTGCTCCCAGGTGAGACCCTGCTGTCCCGGGTGGGGGGCTGTGGACGGGGGAACAGACACGGGGGAGGCGGCCTCCAAGCTGGGCCAGCCCATCTCATGAACCTCGAGGCAGCCTTTGGTCAGCCATGAGAACCGGGCCCCCCGGGGTAAGCAGCTGGCTGAGGGTTCCGACCCAGGCCTGCCCTCCAGAAGCCCTTCTAGCTGTCCCCGCAGCACAGCAGGCTGGCACCCGCGGAGGTAGGCTCCAAGCTCGGGGACTCCCGCAAGCCAGGTTGCCTAACACGCCATGTCAGACAGGAGGCCCAGCCCACCTATACCTGCCACTCCTCAAACCCAATTCTGCCTCAAATCCCCTTCAAAATGAGCAAAGGGAAACAGAGAGGCCAAATACGGACCTATTTCCTTAGAGGTCTCTGAAGAAAGGCTGGAGTCCCTCTGAGTCTGCCATCAGGGTGTGGGTCAAGGGGAGGGTGAAGGCTCTGATGTCCTCTGCCTGGGCCGGCGCTTCACCCTGCAGGGCTGTTTGTGGGACCCACAGGGAGGGCTACGATCTGGGCGCGCCCTGCACCCTTCCCCTCACCCAGAGTCTGCCGAGGCCTCCGTGGAATTGGCCACAGGCCTCGCCCTTAGCTGATCCCTGTGAGCCATGCTGGGAGCCAGGACGGACGCGTGCTCAGGGCCCACCGCTGCCCCCAGCCAGCTTGAGAGCAGCCCTCAGGGCCAGCGGGCCTCAGCTTGACTTGCCCCTGAGTTTCCACTAGACAGACTGACCCGGAGCTGGTCTGGGAGGATGCCGGCTGGGCTGGGGGCAGCAGCTGGGAAGGACCCCAGGGCCAGGGAAACAGCAGGTGTGGCGGGCTGGCCCGGAGCTGATGGTGACAGGGACTCGGCAGAGGGCCACCACAAAGGCTGGGAGTGGCATGCGCTGAGCCGGGGGCCAGGGCTCCTGCCTGGTGAGGCTGGGCAGAGGGCAGTCATGCCAGGCAGCACCTCAGGCCACAGGCTTCCACCCCAGCGGCCTGGTCCCTCACGCCACACAGGCTGCCCGGCGACCACCCTGCTCCTGCCGCCCCCCCAGCCACTTTCACCGGCCAGTCCTCGAGTCCAGACGGGTGGCCGTAGCAGGGGATGCTTACCAACAACACGGTCAACAGCAACAGTGGCGGGACGCAGAGGCTGCACTCCGCCAGGAGCCCTACCCTGGGCTGGGCGCCAAGGGCTTTACGTAGTCGGGACCTCACTGTCCCCATTTTACAGATGCAGAAGCTGAGGCTTGTTCGGCAGGGTAAAGTGGCTGTCCCGTGGTCGCACGGCCAGAGACAGGACCGGGAGTCACATCAGGCTGGACTCAGTTCAGAGCCTCGCTGCGTGTAACGGGGGAGAGGTGGTTTCAGAAGTGGCCAGGGTCCCGGCTCGGCCACTGTGGGGTCACAGCAGG
Source organism: Bos mutus (assembly GCF_027580195.1). Lineage (NCBI taxonomy): Eukaryota > Metazoa > Chordata > Mammalia > Artiodactyla > Bovidae > Bos > Bos mutus. The sequence continues at coordinate 1,139,071 of NC_091618.1, forward strand.
TCTCTCTGCCTAGAGGAGCCTCTGGTCCCTCTGTGGCGTGGGCAGTGGTTCCTGGCTCCGGGTAAATACTGTCAGGAAGATGCCTTGCTTAGGCCTGGGTCATCCATGAGGAAAACAGACGCCTTTCTAACCTGCCCCCCAGGGTGTGGGGCAGGAGCTTGGGGGAACTTTGTCATGGGCCCTCCCTCTCTCCCTCCCTCTTTACTTCCCTCCCTCCCTTCTCTCCTTTTTTATTTTTTAGCTTCAGTTTCATTGTCTCGCATAGTGTTTAGCCATTACGTGAGGTAAATCTATTTTAATTACAGTAAAAATTTCTCAGTATCACAGAAGTATTTCCACATCTGCGCTGATAGCTAAATTATTTCACATTAGTGGAACAATGGGGAAAAAATGGATAACCTTCTGGGCCTTTTTCATCTTCTCAGTAAAGTCTGGGGGGTGGTGGAGCCAAGTAGAGGAAGAGTCGAGTGTGTCCAGCGGCCGGGGGCAGGCTTTGTGGACTGACCTGCTGTGGGCGGAAAACCAGCAGCTCCTGCTGCACAGCTGCCACCTCCCCGCGGGTTTAAAACGCGTCTTCACGTCCAGTGACTGACTTGTTCTTAGGAGTTAGTCACCCTTAAAAAAGAACTTCTCTGGTGGCTCAGACCGTAAAAGATATGCCTGCAATACAGGAGACCGGTTTCGATCCCAAGGTCAGGAAGATCCCTTGGAGAAGGGAATGGCAACCCACTCCAGTGTTCTTGCCTGGGAAATCCCATGGACAGAGGAGCCTGACCGGCTACAGTCCATTGGGTCGCAAAGAGGCGGACACGACTGAGTGACTGACACGCTTTCAAGACACTTACAGAAGAAAGGGCGATCGTTATCGTGAGGATGACTGCAGACAGGTAACCAGAGTCCCTGGGGGTTAAACGACCAGCTTCAGGTCCCTCTGCTGAGGGGCCCAGAGCCCGGACCTGGGTCACAGCCGTCTCACGGGCTAACTGGGCGGCCTCCCGCTTCTCCAGCTTCTGTTTCCCAGTCTGAACAACAAGGGCCTGGGATCGGAGCTGAGCTCATGGGGCCAGATAGGAGCCCAGAGTCAGACAGGCCCTGCCAGCTGTGTGACCAGGCGCTCCAGCCCCACCTCTCAGTGCAGGCGCGGGTCTTCACCTGAGCCGGTGAGGACAGCGCCCCAGGGTCTCCAGGTGTCACAGCCCCGGGCCTCCTCCCCACGGGCCTGGCCTTTCCTAACACCAGGAGCCACAGGTGTTACAGCCCCAGGCCCTGCTGGCCGGGAGGCCCCAAGCCCAAGAGGAGCCAGCCCTGGGTGGAGGGGGCCTTCAAATCCAGCCCACACTGTGTCCTGGCGGGAGAGCAGAGCAGGATTCTTAAATTCTTTATTAGAGATATTTTTAAAAGGCTTTTAGATATTTTTTTTTTCTCCCCCCACACCACCAAATGAAATAATTGTGTAATTACTAATGAATTTGTTCCTCTTCTTAAGTGTGGTCTTTTTTAAGGACGTGTTAAAAATTCATCGCGCTTCCTTCCCCCGGACCCTTTTCCTCCACTCGCCTCCCCGACTGGTATTAATGCAGTTTTGAACCTAAACTCCCTCCTCCTCTTAACTAGACAGGTCATTAAGAAAATGTTCTCCGAGAGCCTGAGCTTTTTAAAGTTGTATATCTCCAGATAGATGGCTTGGGTGAGTTGAGCACTGCCGCATTAAGTCTCTGTGATAAAATATTTATCCACCATTAGACTTTTTTTTTCCCCTTTTGGACTGTTGGTGAAGTGCCTTGCTCTTTTCCTCGAGGCAAAGCGGGAGGAGGAAGGGCCCGGAACGAGGTCTGCAGATGAAGTCATTTCTCCGTTCTGCCACCTCTTGCGGTTTCTGGCCGCCTTCCTCTCATTTGCCGGGTGTCTGTGCTCCGGGGGGCTCGAGGGAGGGAAGGGCATCAGGAAATGGTCGCTTGCTGGTCCTAAGGTCCCCGGGGCCCTGGAGTAGGAGGGAGGCGTGTAGGAGGGAGACGTCTGCCACTGCTGCTTCTCTTGGCTTTGATTATTTCGTGGATTTCTGGCTCTGATGGAGCTGATCTTAAAACATTCGGGTCTAGGTCCTTTTAATAATCACATTTTCCTAATAGCCTCCATTTATTGATTGTATATTATGGGCTAAGAGTTGTGCTGAACTGTGTGTATATGTATTATAGTGTGTGGGTATATATGTGCATATTTATATACACACTGTGTGTTATATACATATATAAAATTTCTAATAATCATAAAATTGAGCAGGGCATGTACGTTGAGCGATGGTAGAAAGTGGCTCGTCGATTCACGCAGCTGGTAGGAGACGCCAGCGCCCACATCCTTGTTCCCTTCTCTGCAGTCATTCGTTCATCCTCTCATTTAATCACAGGTCCTTTTATAAAGTGTTTGTTGAGGTTTAGCTGATCTGCACTCTTACAGAAGCCGCAGGTGTGCAACGCAGCGACCCGCAGTTTTGAAGGGTCGCACGCCTTCGCCAGTTACTGCGCGATGCCGGCTGTGCTCCATGTGCGGTGCCGTGTGCTTTGCAGTGTGTTTGTCTGAGGCCAGCAGTTCATACCTGCTAACCCCGCGCCTCTCTCCTGCCCGCCCCCGCCTTCGCTCTCCCCACTGGCGACCAGTAGTCGTTCTCTGGATCTGAGTTCTCAGATCCTCTGCACGTGTCTGCCAGGAGCCAGGGCATTTGATCAACGTGCTGGGAAGTCCGTTTGACACACAGATAAGCTGCTGCCCTCGGGAGGCTTACATCTGGGGAGGCAAACAGCACGTCACAGAGAACACAAGGGATTCCAGAGCTTGAGCAGAGCCACAAAGAGAACATGGAGGGGCTCGCAGCCAGAGCCTCCTGCACTTCCTTCCTGAGTCCCAAGGGCTGGGGCACCCGATGTCCCAGGAGCCGGTCCTGGTGGTAAGGGGGGCCCACACTCTCCGAATTGGTGCGGGGGTGGAAAAGAGTCCCAGCTCCCCCAACCCAGACGCTGTCTGTGAAACAGCCCAACGTGCCGGCTTCTTCCCCCACTCTGGTGCATTTGCACGTGGAATCAACTCCATGAACGTGACCTGTGGAACCTGCATCCTGTCGCCGGACTCACATATCCCACTGCCTGCCGACAGCTCCACCTGGGTGTCTAATGTGCGTCTCAGACGACATCCAGTCCTGAACTTGGGCGTCCCCCCAGCCTGCTCCCCTCCCATCCCGGGCTGTCTGCTGCGCTGCCTTTCACCCGGCTGCTGGACACAAAAGACGTGGGAGCCGTCCTTCCTCCCCTCCCCACCCCTGTCTGTCCAGCGTGTTGGTTCTCACCACCTCCCTGTCACCACCGCGCCTCGGACCCCATCATTCCTGCCTTGCTGGTCTCTCTGCTCGCTGCACCCACCCCACCCTCTGTCACGTTGTAACCAAAAGGCTTCTCTAAAATCGGGGTGCGCTGCTCCCCTGCTCAGACCCGCCAGCCACGCCTCGTCGTGCTCAGAGTGAACAGTCCCCGCCCTCGCCCTAGCCCGGCCACCCTCCGACCCGCCCTCTGTCATCTCACGGCGCCTGGTCCCTGCGCCACGCTGGCTCCGTCCTCCTCAGAGCCGCTGGCTCATTCCCATCACCGGGCCTTTGCACGTGTCGTCTCCAGAGCTTCCCTTGGGTCTTGGCGTGGCTGCCTCCCCTTGTCATCAGCTCTGGTCTCCTGGCTCCTGCCCCCCCATCCTCCCAGGAAGCAGAATGAGGCATGAAACCCAAGACTCCTCGCACCTACTGTCTGCCTCAGCACCCCCTTGGAATCTCTGCCTGGTGTCTACACTCCTTGCTTGTGTTTCCCCTTCCTCCGTCCCCTCCCAGGGCAGCATTAATACCGGTGTGTGTGTATGTGTGTGTGTGTGTGAGAGTGTCGCTCAGTTGTGTCTAACTCTTTGCGACCCCATGGACTGTAGCCCACCAGGTTCCTCTTGTCCATGGGATTCTCCAGACAAGAATACTGGAGTGGGGAGCCATTCCCTTCTCCAGGGGATCTTCTTGACCCAGGGATCGAATCCAGGTCTTCTGCGCTGCAGGCAGATTCTTTACTGTCTAAGCCCCAGGGAAAGCCCCATTAATACGGTAGCTTCCGTTAAAAGTGAAGCGAAGTGAAACTACAGACTCGGTCCTCAGCGCCACTCCACATTTCAGGTGTGAGTAGCCACAGGGGACTGATGGCTACTGAAATGGGCAGAGAACATGTTCATTGTCATAGAAAGTTCCAGAATGTTTGCTCCTTAGGAACAGAACTTTGTGCGGTTCCCCTCTGCCTCCAGCACCAAATGCAGTGTCCCCCCCATAGTAGGTCCTGGGGATATGCCGGGGTGCTGAGTGAATGGGTGGTGAAGGTATCAGACCAGTGTGTTAGGTAATGCTGTGTGAACCCCAGTTAGTAACCCTCCTTCTGGGAGCCACACCAGTCTGCTCTGAGACTCTGCAGAGGAAGCCCATACACATGCAGGTGTGGAACGCAAGCAAGTTGCTCGAGCGTAGAGAGGCAGGGATTTCCCTGGAGGTCAAAAGGTTAAGACTCCGTGCTTCCAGTGCAGGGGCCGCAGGTTCAACCCCTGGTCAGGGAGCCGAGGCCCCACCTGCCATGAGGCACGGGCAAAGAAAGAGCGGAGAGGCGGTGTAGAAGCATTAGGCTGTAATAAGTGACAGACTCGCGCTCTGCCCCCCACCCCGCCCTGCACTCACCGGCTGGGTGACCTCTTTGGACCTTAATATCCTCATTGGAAAATGGGCACACATCCAGGCCGTGCTCACCTCTCAGCTGTTTCAGGCTTGCATCGGGCTGGGGCAGGTGTGTGAAGTGCTCTGGAACCTGCAAGGCAGTAGTTCTCACAGTGTGGCCCCGGGGCCAGCAGCCTGGGTGTCCCTGGGAACCTGCTGGAAATGTGGGCTTGCACCTCCCCTCTGGGGTCAGCCAGCAGGTGTCCCCTCTCCTGCTGGTGCTGACACAAGCCCAGCCTGAGAACCCCCTGTTCCGAGCATCACTTCACATGTCGTGGCGTGACTTGGAATTTGAGGAGAGACTAGGTCTGTCAGTGGGCAGAAGGATCCAGGCTGGAGGTGAGACACCTCTTTGGGAGGGCAGGCCTGGGCCCCCAGCGCCTGCCTCACGCCCCTTCCCGTTGCCCAGAATAGTCAGCAACAGAGCGGCAGCGATGGAGGCCAGCGCCCACCCGCGCGTGCCGTGTGCCAGGCTCTGGATTACGTGACTCACAGCCACTGGCTCATTTACTCCTCGGGACGAGGTTGTGAAATGCCATCATCGTCGCCTTGTGCAGTGAGGGAACCCGGGCACAGAGGGGTTCTGTTTCCGGCCTGAGGACGTGGAGCCAGGAGGTGGCCGAGCCGGGGTTTGGACCTGGTGCCTGCGCCTGGCGCCCTGCTCTCGGCTCGGGCTGTGCTGCCCACACTGCGCCTCCTCCCCAGAAGGGCACAGGGACCCACCTTCCCCCACCACTGCTCCCCCTCAAAGGCAGAGCCAGCCAGGGGGTGACGACAAGAACTGGTCTGCAAGTCTGGACCGGCGTCAGAAACACACTAGTTCCCGGTGCTGGGAGCCCATTTATCGCGGGGCCTGGGACTGCATCTGTGCCCCCGCCGGAGGAAGGCCCGTGCGGGCAGGATGTCAAGGCCGGGCTGGAACCCACGGGGCTGCCAGCTCGCCCAGACCCCTCCCCACACATCCCTTCTGCACTGTCTGCTTCACCCTCAACCCGCACCTCCCCAGACCTCTCTCTACTCCCCAGCTGGCCAGTTATGTCCCTGGCATGGGCGGGCCCTCAGCTTGCACCTCATGCCAGGTGAGCCGGCCACTGCATCAAGAGCCGACGTGGGCCAGTACTGTGGCATTCCCTCATTGTATCCCCAAGGCAGCCCCCCTTTACACAGGAGGGAATGGAGGCTGGGTGACCCAGGGCCAGACCCCAGCCAGGTCAGCCTCCCAAGCCCCACTCCTAATCCCAGGGCTGTCCAGCTTCTTGCTTGTCCCAGGAGAGCAGCCCAAGGAGCCATGCTCTCAGCTTTGGGGGCCCCATGCACCGCCAGCCCCCAAGAGGACCTGCTGCTCATGCTGGCTTCTCCCTCTGCAGGCCAGAAGCACCTGTGTGTCACCAGCCTCCTGATCTGCCAGGGTCTGCTCTGGGTGGGCACCGACCAGGGCGTCATCGTGCTGCTGCCGGTGCCTCGGCTGGAAGGCATCCCTAAGATCACAGGTGAGACCCGGGAGTCAGCTGCACGTGGCCAGGGGAGGGTGGGTCTTGTGCCCAGATGTGTGCGCTCTTCTGGTCTGGGGACAGGGGTTCGTTCCCCAGTGTCCGCTGTCACTGTTGGTGGCTTGGTGGAATTAAAGCACCTGGCCCGGCAGTCTCCTTGCAGGTCTTCTTTCTGAGACTCAGTTACTTCATCTGGCAATGGGCACAGGAGGCACGTTGGCCAGATGGTTTATGATTGGCCGAGACACTCGACTAACAGGAGAGGTTCAGCTGGCCTCCCGCTCTGATGCCACAGCAGCTTCCACGTGTCCCAGCTCCAGAGGCAGAAATAACTGAGGGCTCACGGGGACGGAGGTCCAGATACAACTATGTTTGCCTGGGTTAGGGGAGGGGCCGCCCTGATGCGGTGCTGGGATCTAGGGTCAGGAGGACCCCAGAGCTCTGGGCCCCCTCTCTGCCTCTGCCCTGAGGGATGGATGATGAAGTGGCCTCTTCCAGCCGCTGCAGGAGGGGAGGGCTGAGTGGAGTGGGAGGGAGACGGCCTGAGGGAGACCCACCCCAGGTGGACCGCAAGCCTCTCTGCCCAAGAAGACCCTCTTCCTAAACTGCGGGACTTACTGCTTTCCTGGTCTCATCACTAGGTCATTTTTCTCATCCCGGAATCTGTCCTGGGGTTGCAGGGTTGTGCTGGGCAGAGACCCTTCCCCCACATACTGACAGCCTGGTCGGGGTGGTGTAGTCAGGGCAGCAGGTGCTATGATGGCAGGCGTCCTGGGGTCGGCGGAGCAGAGACAGGACTGATCATCTCTCATGGGTGGGAGCCCTGCGGAGGGGCTGAACCGGGCCTCGAGGCCAAGGTGTTGAGTCAGGCAGATGTGAAAGGCTCTCTGGGCAGAGGCGATGGCTGGGGCAAAGGCATGGAGACGTGAGGATGGCCCAGGCAGGGAGCTGCAGGTGCTTCCACACCAAGGCTCCCCTTGTGGTTTATACGATCTCTTGTGTTCCCCTTCTCCACTCTTCCAAAGGAAGTAGCCCTGGAGCGTGGCAAGCACTCCTCCAGACCCATGGCCTTCCGGGAAGCTGCCAACATAGATGGCAGTGACCCAAATAAGCCAAAAATGAAACCCAGGAAGTTCTCCAAGAGACTCAGTTCAGTTCAGTTCAGTTGCTCAGTCATGTCCGACTCTTTGCAACTCCATGCACTGCAGCACGCCAGGCCTCCATGTCCATCACCAACTCCCGGAGCTTACTCAAACTCATGTCTGTTGAGTCGGTGATGCCATCTGACCATGTCATCCTCTGTCGTCCCCTTCTCCAGACTCAATGGGTCTTTAAAACTCTGGGCCTTTGGGCCCCTTCTCTCTGCCCCCTTCCTGCAGGGAAAGGCATGGTGTCGCTCAACGGGCACTGTGGGCCTGTGGCCTTCCTGGCCGTGGCCACCAGCATCTTGGCCCCCGATATCCTGCGGAGTGACCAGGAGGAGGCCGAGGGGCAGCAGGCCGAGGAGGACAAGCCGGACGGGCCGGCTCCCGAGCCAGCGCCCGTGCCCGCGAGCCACGTGGGCGGGGAGCTGATCCGCAAGAAGGGCATCCTCCTGCAGTACCGCCTGCGCTCCACCTCCCACCTCCCGGGCCCGCTGCTGTCCGTGCGGGAGCCGGAGCCTGCAGACGGCTCGGCCCTGGAGCACAGTGAGGAGGACGGCTCCATCTACGAGATGGTGGATGACCCCGACGTCTGGGTGCACAACCGGCCCTGTGCCCGCGACGCCCACCGCAAGGAAATCTGCTCCGTGGCCATCATCTCTGGAGGGCGCGGCTACCGCAACTTCGGCAGCGCCGCTGGCAGCCCCGGGAAGCCAACCCCGTGCGGGGAGACGGACAGCACCCTCCTCATCTGGCAGGCGCCCTTGACGCTGTAGCCCCGCCCAGGCCTCGCCGTAGCCCCGCCCAGGCCTCGCCGTAGCCCCGCCCATGCCACGTGGCGGCGGGCCTGTCTGCAGCCCGCCCGACTCTCGGCCTGCAGTGGGCCCTTCCGGGGGTCCAGGGTCCCCAGGAGCACTGGGTGGCCTCGCCCTCAAGGGGCTTGCACGGGGCCACGAGAACGGGCCTGGAACTCCGCCATGTACCTGAGCGGAGCAGAGGGAAACCTCTTCCTTTTTAAGAAAAAAACAATTTCAGTGTTTAGGGGAGTGGTTTGGGTTTGGGGAGATGGAGGACACCTCCGGAGGAGATGACCTTCTTTTTAAAAAAAAAAAAAAAACACAAAACCTCACGACTGCCTGGCAAGCCCAGCGCCTCTTGTCTGGGCCCAAGCGGGGCTCAAGGGCGGCCACACGACCCTCCTGGAGGGGTGCGTGCGTGTGAGTGTATGAGAGCGTGTGGGCTGGTGTGTGAATATATATAAATACGTATATATGGTGTATATTATATGTGTATAAATGAAGGTTGTACATATTGGAGCTCTGGGAGATGCTGGAATAAAAGGCGAGAATAACGTCAGTACTTGGGTTGCGGGTTGCTTTTTAATTTTGTTTTGTTTGATATGTGGTAACCTAGACAGCATATTAAAAAGCAGAAACATCACTTCGCTGACAAAGGTCCGTATAGTCAAAGCTATGTTTTTGCCAGTAGTCATGTATGGATGTGAGAGTTGGACCATAAAGAAAGTTGAGGACTGACGAATTGATGCTTTCGAACTGTGGTGTTGGAGAAGACTCTTGAGAGTTCATTGGACTGCAAGGAGATCAAACCAGTCACTCCTAAAGGAAATCGGTCCTGGATATTCACTGGAAGGTCTGATGCTGAAGCTGAAGTTCCAATACTTGGTCACTTGATGTGAAGAGTCGACTCACTGGAAAAGACCCTGATGCTGGGAAAGATTGAGGGCAAGCGAAGGGGGCAACAGAGGGTGAGATGGTTGGGTGGTATCTTTGACTCAATGAACATGAGTTTGAGCAAACTCTGGAGATAGTGAAGGACAGAGGAGCCTGGCATGCTGCAGTCCATGGGGTCTCAAAGAACTGGACACGACTCAGTGACTGAACAGCAACAAGGAAGGAAAGCAGCTGTCACTGTTCCAGGTTGCTCTGGAACCAGCAGGAAGGACTGAGGCGAGGCAGTGTGAGAACAGGCCCTAGAACTGTGCTGTCTGGCGCAGTCGCCGGTGGCCTCATGTAGCTGTTTTTTAATTAATTACAATGAAATATCGCAGATTTTATTTTATTTTCCAGTCCCATTAGCCACATTTCTAGTGTGACTTGAGGTGCTGCACACACGAGGTTTTATGCCGACTGCATTCGACAGCACAGATATGACTGTTTCCATCACCCCAGAAAGCCCTCTCCTGCTAGAGAGGGGCTCTTGGGAGCTTCTTTTCTGAATGTTTCTGGAAGAAAAGACTGGGCCCCAGTTCTGGAATGGTGTGGAGGCACAGGCCTAGGCATCGATTGGGAAAGCCTGGGAGGAAAAAAAAGATGAGGGCGTCACTGTGTGGAGGGGTTGGGGTGGGGCTCTGGGGCTGTTGCTGTGGGCCGTAGAGCTCTGCGGGGAGGGGCCTGAGACCCTAGGGTGTGACGGAGGGTGTGGTGAGTTCCAGGGGGCTGGAGCAGAGCCCATGCTGAGGGTGGGATTGGCAGGTCGGGCCAATTCTTGGCTTTTCTTGGGTTTCTAGAGCTGCCTGCAGGAAAAAAACAAAAAACCAAACCCAACCCACCACCCAGAAGGGAAGTGTTCTCTCCGCCTATCCGCCCATCCCTCTCTCTCTTGTCTCCATGTGTCTGTCCACCCCCAGCCACGCTTCTGTCCTCTCCTGCATACTTAACGGTGGCAGCACTGGCATGCGGGGAGGAGGGAAGCCGAGGGAGCAGGCAGACCTCCCAAGGTGGGGTCACACGGCTCGGTGAGTGTCTATGGGAACCCAGGCAAGAGCCGCCAAGGAGGGGACATTTCAGCCGGGTCCTGACCCGCCCACTGAGGAGTCATTCCCTCGTCCACTCCTTTCACACGGCCCTCGAGCCCTGCGGTTCTCAGGCCTCGTGCTGGCTGCTGGAGCCACAGAGGTGAGCAGGTCTACAGCCGTGACTGTCCCCAGGAAAGGCATGTGGAAAGGGAGGGCAGGCGGGGTGTCTGTGTGCAGGGCTGAGGGAGGGCAGGGTGTGTGGAGGAGTGTGGGAGGCCATCCCGCGGGAGCGGGCTGCCTGGGGGTGGTCTGATTTCTGGAGGGTGAGTGTCCAGTGTGGGTCCCAGGGAGCGGGAGGGGGAGCTGTGTCTGCGGGAACCCTGACCCTGGACGCTGACCAGCTGCATCTGGTCCAGACGCACCCACCTTCTCCCGGCCTCAGTTTCACATTTTCTATCAAAGGGAGGCTCACTGCTGTCCTGCCTGCCTCTAATGGGAGAGGAGGGGCCTTGCTAAGTGCAAATGGGATAAAGATCAGGTGTTCATCTCATTGCTCAAGTTAATTGAACGCCCTGTCTGGGTGGGGCTCTCAGGCAGAGCTGGACAGGACTTTTCCTGGGACAGTAACTGTAGGTAGGGTTTGCTTGGGACGATGGACAAGCCTGCAGCCTCAGATCTAGCAGACCTGTGCTCACGTCCAGCTCTGCCAAAGCCCCGATGTGTGTCTTTCAGAGCTTCCCTTCACCCCCAGGTCTCAGTTTCCTCATCTCTAAAATGGGGATGACGAGACCTTGCAGGAGTGCCAAGGACGAGTGGTATTAATGATACTTATTTCCACGAAGTCCGTGGAAAGTGCTGGAAAGACCCTCCCGCGGCAGCTCTGTGATGATCCCTGTGTCATCCTACTCAGCCTTGCTCCAGATGACTTGAGGCAGGCTGTTCATATCAAGGAGTCCCTCCTCTTGTGCAGGAGTTAGCATCTGAGAGCTCTGCGGTTCTGTTAGATCCCAGCTCTGGAGCTCACTCAGCAGAAGGGCACCTGCGAGATGTGGTGGGGCCCGTGAAATCCGTCACCGAGCAATTGACTGACTCCGCTACTGGAGTGAAATTATCATATCAGTCAACAGCTCATCTCGCAAGCCTCTGACGACAGAGCGCGGGGGGAATTGGGGGAGTAGGAAGCAGCTCCCGAGACGCGAGGAGGACGTGCCTCGCATAGGAGAGGAGACCCTGGCTTTAGATACTGATCAGAGTAATAATAACCACAAGCACTCGGGGTGCCCCCGCTCGTCTCATCCTCACAGCCGCACTCTGAGAAGCTGTTCTGTTTGCCTCGTTTTGCAGGTAAGGGATCTGAGGCACCGGGAAGTTAAGCAGCTTCCCAGAAAGTGTCAAGGCCAAAGACTGAGGACTGTCTGCCGCCAGAGCCAGACTCTGAGCCACCAGGTGACTCTGCCCCCAAGAGCAGAACTTGGGAGACAAAGTTCCACCTGCGCTTTCCCCACGCACTAGCCGTGTGGCGTCAAGCACGAGCCTTAATCTCTCTGTGTCCCAGCGAGGGGAGAGTGAACAAGCCCTGCCTTGGGAACCGAGTGCCTTTTAGTCAGTGTTTATTAGAAACTCACTCTTCCCTGAGAGCTCAGTGGGTAAAGGATCCGCCTGCAGTGCAGGAGACCCCAATTCAATTCCCGGGTTGGGAAGATCCCCTGCAGAAGGGATAGGCTACCCACTCCAGTGTTCTTGGACTTCCCTTGTGGCTTAGCAGGTAAAGAATCTGCCTGCAGTGTGGGAGACCTGGGTTCGATCCCTGGGTTGGGAAGATCCCCTGGAGAAGGGAAAGGCTACCCACTACAGTGTTCTGGCCATGGAGAATTCCATGGACCTTACAGTCCATGGGGTCACAGAGTCGGACACAACTGAGCGGCTTTCACTTTCACGTGCCAGGGCCTGCATCGAGGTGGACACTGGGAAGACTGGTGAGCCAGACACTGCTCACGTCTGCCCCCTCCCCATTCGATGGAGGATGCAGACGAACCAGAAGATAAGTAAGTGAAATGTGTCAGATGGTGTCTGTGCTCTGGAGAGAAATGGCGCAGCGGGGCTGGGGGTGGAAAGTCCCGGGGCGGGCACGGTGATGTTAACCAGGGCGGCTGGGGAGGCCTCACTGAGCAAAGAGCCACAGGAGGAGCACACGCGAGGCCGCAGAGCATCCTGGGTGGAGGGAGCACCACGTGCAAAGTGCAGGTGGGCCCTGGGGGTGGGGAGGGGCCCCTGGAGGTGGGCGTGCACTACTGGGCCAGATCTCGGGGACAGGCGGAGTTGTGGGAGGGTTTTGAGCAATGAACTGATGGCCTGCCTCTGGCTTTGTGACAATCTCCCGGTTGCTAAATGGAGGAAAATGCGTGGCGGCGGGAGTGGAAGTGTGGGGGCTGGGAGACCACCAGGAAGCTGTTGCCGCAATCCAAGTGCAAGATGCTGGTGGCCCGGACCACGGCGGGTGTGCCCAAGGTCAGGGTGGATGGGTTGTGACGCTGGAGCATCCGACGAGCAGACGCAGCCTCTAGACAAGCCCCTTGTCAGGAGATAGCTATGAGCTGGACCCTCTCCCAGCTGGGATTCTGTGCAGCTGCTGACCGGGGATCTCGGGCTGCTGGCAGACTGCTCCCAGCTGGGCACCCCAGCCTGTGGTCCTTTCCAGCCTGTGGTCCTTTCCCATATACTCAAGGACACTCACCCCCTGGGCCATCGCAGACCCGGGGGCTGAGACCCTCCCTGCCCTGCACTCAGCAGCACTCTCCCGCCCTGGTGGGCATGTCAAGGATGCAGACCTCTGCCCACAGCTCTGTCTCCCTTCACCTCCCTGGCTTTCTCCTGCCTGTGCGAGGCCCAGGGTGTGGATGGAAAGTGCATTTCCTGCCCCAGGAACCCAGGTAGCGTCCATCCTCAGGCTTGTTCCCTCTGGTCGGCCCCGTTTCCGACTTGCAGATTGAAATGGGACTTCCGGCCAGGAGAGAGCAGCTCTGGGGCCCGTGGGAGCCTCTGGGCTCAGACAAGGAGCTTTGATCTCCATTAATAACAGGAAGTGGCTCATCTCGAGTTTCCCCAGAAGCAGATCCTGAGATGAGGATTTTGATTCCAGTTGGGGACACTGAGGGGGACATGCTGCTAAGCTGCTAAGTCACTTCAGTCGTGTCCGACTCTGTGCGACCCCATAGACGGCAGCCCACCAGGCTCTGCCATCCCTGGGGTTCTCCAGGCAAGAACACTGGAGTGGGTTGCCATTTCCTTCTCCAATGCATGAAAGTGAAAAGTGAAAGTGAAGTTGCTCAGTCATGTCCGACTCTTCGCAACCCCATGGATTACAGCCCACCAGGCTCCCCCATCCATGGGATTTTCCAGGCAAGAGTACTGGAGTGGGATGCCATTGCCTTCTCCGAGGGGGACATGAGACAGGGACAAAAGTCAGAGCCAGGAGTGTTAGCTGAGCTGGTGGCCTGTGCGGAGGAGCTTGGGAGATATGCAGAGCTTCAGAGTTGCCCTGGGCACAGGGTGAGGATGCTGGCATTTATCCCCACCTCTCACCAGTAGTGCCCTGGGTGGACGCTGCTCCCAGAGCCATTCGTCCCGGCCCTCCAGCCTGCCTCACTGCTCAGCCAGAGAGAGGGTCCTGGGCTGAGCATCCCCCTTACCCCCAGGAGAGTGTGCACAGCCCAGTAGAGCTGGCTGTGGCTTTTACAACTTTAAAATGGTTTCTTCCCCAACAGAGGCAGGTTTTCAGGAAGGTAATCTTGCTATGCACACAAAAATATCTAGTTAGGACCTCAAAGCTGGTTGTTTCTTGTAGGTTTCATCCCCCTCTGTCTCAGCTTAGGCTGCTATAACAAAAGACCATCTCTGGGTAGCTGAAACAGTTTCTCTGTCCTGGAGCCTGGGAAGTCTCAGATCAAGGTGCTGGAGGATTCAGTGTCTGGTGAGAACTCTTCCTGGCTTGCAGGCTGCCTTCTTGCCGTATCATTGCGTGATAGAGAGAGGAACTTCTGGTTTCTCTGCTTCTTACAAGGGCACTAATCTCATTAATGAGGACCCCACTCCCATGACCTAATAACCCCAAAGGCTCCACCTCCAAATACAGTCCCATCACACTGGGGATCAGGGCCCACATTCAGCCCATAACACCTTCCCTTTCTTCCCTTGCCACACACACACACAGACACACACAGACACACACACACACACGCTATCTGGCATTGTTTTAGTGGGAGGCATGGGGGCAGGCAAGGAGAGGTGGACTCACCAAGGTTCATAGGGGATGAAAGTAAGCCATGGACTTACATCTTGAACACATCACCTTGGTACACAACTGGGCACCTTCGGGCTAGGATCACTGGGGGTGTGAGACTGTCCCTTTCCTCATGGAACATGCAGTCCAGCAAGCAGGATGCTGGTGCCAAAGAGGGAGATCCAGCTTCTTTTGTCCATGCTTTTGCAACCCCATGGACTGTAGCCCCCCAGTCTCCTCCGTTCATGGAATTTTCCAGGCAAGAATACCGGAGTGGGTTGCCATTTCCTTCTCCAGTGTGTCTTCATAGTACAAGGATCGAACCCGTGTCTCTTGCATTGGCAGGTGGGCTCGTTACCACTGAGCCACCAGGGAAGCCCATGTGAAAGCTCTGTAGTCACACATATAAGTGAGGGACCTGCCCTACTGTTTCACCAGGGGTCTCAGAACCTCCGAAACCTGCTTTCTTTAGGCTGCCACGCGTGTACGCGTGTGCTTATGAGGGTGGGGTTCACACAAGGTCAGCTTCCGCCACAGAATATGGGGATGTAAACGACACCCAGCCCCCCCCCAGTCTGATGGGTGAGACAGAGCCCACCCAGCATGTTCCCAGCCCGATGGGGAAGGGATCCTTGTTCTCAGGGAGTGCCCAGTCTGATGGGGCTCACAGCCCCTCTCACCGAGCTCTATGCGGGAGCTGCTAGTTCGATGGGGAGACATGGGTCTGCCCTAGGGACCCCCAGATCTGATGGGGGACTCCCAATCCAGGTCCCGGGGACCTGCCATTTTGACGAGGAAGATGCAATTTCTCCCCAGGGGGAGACCCTAGTCTGAAGCGGGCATCCATTCCCGCCCTTGGAGGATGCTCCGGTCGGATGGTGGAGATGCCCGGCCTGAAGTGGGAGCTGATCCCTTGCCCTTGGTGAGCTCCCTGCCTCTGACGGGGGAGGCAGGACCCTCGACAGTGAAGAGATCTAATGACAAGACCCACAACGGAAACTTTTTCACGACACAGACCTAATTACAGCGCTGCTGACCTGCTCTCGACTCCTCATCTACACTTTCCTGGGGAAATGGCAAATAGCAAGAATGTGTAAATTGAGGAAGATTAATATAATTACCTGAGCTATTTCTTGTCATCTTTTCATATCAACAATAATCACAAAACTTTCCTGGGGAGAAGCCTGGCCATGATGGACTGTCTCCCCGAGGCAGGCAGCTGGCTTCCTCTCTGCAGGAAGCAGAGCCTTGCAGACGCCCCGTTCTGGAAGCCAGCCCTGACAGATGGCTTGGCTGTGTGGTGGAGAGGGCACGGGGCCTTGAGTCACCAGATGTGGATTCGAGTTTGGGCTGTCACCACTCTGTGTGTGACTTGGAGGTCCCCACCTCTCTGAGCTCGAGTCCTGCCCAGTACAAATCTAGAGGCACTGATCACAAGTCCAGACACCGTGTTAAGTGCATTATAACCTTGATGGCAAGGAATCTGGGAAACCCCTCCCCTCTCAACGATGTTCTGTTATTATCCCCACTTTACAGATGAGAAAACTGAGGCTCAGAGAGGTGACGTCACTGGCCCAGGGTCGAACAGCACAGAAGAAGATCCTAGGGCTGTGGCCTTAGTAGGTGCTTTGTCATTCAGTCGCTCAGCTGTGTCCGACTCTTTGCGACCATGCGGACTGCAGCATGCCAGGCTTCCCTGTCTTCACTATCTGCCAGAGTTTGCTCAAACTCACGTCCATTGAGTCGGTGATGCCATCCAACCATCTCACCCTCTGTCGTCCCCTTCTCCTGCCTTCAGTCTTTCCCAGCATCAGGGTATTTTCCAAGGAGTTGGATCTTCGCATCAGGTGGCCAAAGTATGGGAGTTTCAGCTTCAGCATCAGTCCTTCCAATGAACACCCAGGACTGATTTCCTTTAGGATAGGCTGGTTGGACCTCCTTGCAGTCCAAGGGGCTCTCAAGAGTCTTCCCCGCCACCACAGTTGGAAAGCCTTGATACCCACACCCTGCCGCCTGGCCCTGCCCTGTCCCTGTGCCCCCAGAGGACAGAGGGGTGAGGGCAGGGGCCCAGCTGGCAGTGTGGTCGCAGGACGTGTGCGGGACTTTCGCTTCAGTTTCCGCTTCTAGAACGTGGGGCTAGGAAGGGCACCGCCTGCGGCAGCTGATTTGAGGATGCCAAGTTAACTGGTGCAAAGCGCTCTGAGCAGCCCCTGGCCCGTGGTGAGCCCGTTAGCTGGGCCGTCATCCTTTCGCACAGGGGCCCTGCCCGGCACCTGTATCTGAGACGCTCCTCTTTAGAGCGTTTAGCGCCCAGGCACGTCATGGGCCCTTTGCACCCCTCTTAGAGACGCGGAGCTCAGAGAACCCAGCAGTGTGCGCAGAAAGTGCTGTCGGTTCTGGTGTCTCAGTTCACACAGACCCTGGTACCCGCACCAGGCGTTTTGGGAAAACACTGTAAGAGCAAAGTGTGGTGAACTCAGTACCAATAGACATCCCACTGTGAGCCATTTAAGGGGTCCAGAAAGCAGGTTGGGGCTGCAAGGAGATGAAACCAGTCCATCCTAAAGGAGAGCAACCCTGAATATTCACTAGGACTGATGCTGAAGCTCCAATACTTTAGCTACCTGATGCAAAAAGCTAACTCATTGGAAAAGACCCCGATGCTGGGAAAGACTGAGGGGAGGAGGAGAAGAGGGCAGCAGAGGATGAGATGGTTGGATGGCATCACCGACTGAATGGACATGAGTTTGAGTAAACTCTGGGAGTTGGTGATGGACAGGGAGGCCTGGCGTGTTTCACTCCATGGGCTTGCAAAGAGTTGGACATGACTGAGTGACTGAGTCAATGACACCCCACTCCAGTACTCTTGCCTGGAAAATCCCATGGACAGAGGAGGCTGGTGGGCTGCAGTCCATGGGGTCGCGAAGAGTCGGACACGACTGAGCGACTTCACTTTCACTTTTCACTTTCATGCATTGGAGAAGGAAATGGCAACCCACACCAGTGTTCTTGCCTGGAGAATCCCAGGGATGGGGGAACCTGGTAGGCTGCCGTCTATGGGGTCGCACAGAGTTGGACATGACTGAAGCGACTTAGCAGCAGCAGCAGCAGCAGAGTGACTAACAAGTTTGCAGAACACATATCTGTGTTTAAGCAAGCAGTACCCAGGAGTTGGCTGGGCACCAGGGTGTGGGTGGGGCTGCAGAGCAGATACAGTCCCTGCCTTCCCGGAGCTGAGCCCCCAGCCTCACGGACAGCACAGGTGTGAAATGAGAAGGTCTGTGGAGGCCAACATGCAGGGAAGAGGATGCTCCACACCCGTGAGACGCCAGCCCAGCGGGAAGGCCTCAGTCTCCTGTTGCGAGATGGTGATAGCGCTTCCTTTTCCCCGGCTGCTGCCAGGACTGAAGGAGCTGCTGTGGAAAGTGCTCAGCACAGGGTCTGCTCACTCAGTGGCAGATTTTCTCTCTTTCTTTCTTTATTTTTGGCTGCACCGTGAGGCATGCAGGATCTTAGTTCTCTGATAACCAGGGATCAACCTGTGCCCCCTGCATCGGGAGCCCGGAGATTTAACCACTGGACCGCCAGGGAAGTCCTGATGGTCCCTCTTTTTAATAGAATGATATTAACAATGGGCCTGGTCAGTAGTGACCATGTAGGTATATGTGGGCAGGGAGACGGGACTGGGGGGCATCCCCTTCCGATGGGGGCAGATCTTGGGAGCCAGCTGCAGGGGAACTGGGCATGACTGTGAAGCTGGATGCTGTTGGCAAGCCCAGGGCTGGGGGCTTCTGGTTCCAAGTGCTGGGGGGTGGTCTGTGGCCCAGGGTGATCAGGGATCCCTCAGCTCCATTCCAGAAGGCCTCCAGGGTTCTTTGAGCCTGAACCTAACTGACTGACAGACATGATCTTTCCCCCCTGTTATTTCTGCTAAATTAGGTGACCAGGCCTTTTTCTCTGGCAAATCCAGGGACACAGAATTGCATGCTATTTTGCATAAATCAGGGGCTCATTTGCATCCATTTGCATATTCCTTTGGATATGAGGTTCAAGAGGCCCAAACTCAATGTGCGTGAAATGAAATAAGTATGTCGAGTTCAACCTCTCTGAGTTGACCTGAACCCCACAGGCAGGGATGGAGGAGCTCAGAGGGGCCAGGGTTCCCTGGGGTTTATCAGATCAAGGAAGAGCCCTGGGGCCAGCTCTTTGCAAGGATGCTCAGGACTGAGGCGGGGAGGAGGGCTTTGAGCACAAAGCTTCTCTGAGCCGAGCTTCTCTGGGCACAGAGAAGCTGACTCACTGTGGTGAAGCCACAGGGCAGGTGTCCTTGGGACGCAGCACGGGCCTGGGGGCTCAGCACGGGCCTGGGGGCGCGGCACGGGCCTGGGGCGCAGCACGGGCCTGGGGACAGGTTGTAGCCCCGCTAACAGGGCTTCCTTACTGAGCGCCTCCTTTATGCCAGGCACTGTCTTAGCTTCTCCACAGGAGTCCCTGTTCTCATTACAGCTGAATGAGGTAAGGTATTATCAACCCCATTTTAGAGATGAGGAGACTGAGATGCAGGGAGTGGAAGGGACCTGTTCAAGGCTACAGGTCCTTGGAGATCCTGGACTCTAACACAGGCCAGTCTGGTTCCAGAACCTTTCTTTTCTGTTGGGGAGAATGAGAAACCCGACCACTGGCAGCTCAGCGTTCCCCCTTGGAGCCCCCAAGCATCTCTTTCCCAGGGCCGCCCTCCTCTCCTTCCCCGAGTCTCACGGGACTGCTTTGCGGGGAAAGAGCTGCAGGAGGACCTGTGCCCTCAGCACGCTTGGTTTCCCTGGCAACAAGGGCACAACAGCCTCCATCCCCCATGGGGAGGGAGTGGCCGGGTAGTTCCCTCGAGGGAAGGAATGCCAGGCCCAGCCCCTGGCATTAGGGCTGGCACCGAGCAGGGCCTCTGTGAGTACTTCTGGAGTTAATTCACAGCTGAGTAGATACAGGGGGCATGCCTGCCGCCACGGTTTGCCCAGCCCCCCAGGGACAGGTTCCCCTCAGGGACGGGTTCCCCTTGTGGACGGGTTCCCCTCGGGGGACGGGTTACCCTCCGGGGATGGGTTACCCTCCAGGGATGGGTTCCCCTCTGGAAATGGGTTACCCTGAGGGTATGGGTTACCCTCCGGGGACAGGTTACCCTCTGGGGACAGGTTACCCTCAGGGGACGAGTTCCCCTCCGGAGATGGGTTCCCCTCTGGGTACGGGTTACCCTCTGGGGACAGGTTACCCTCGGGGGATGGGTTACCCTCGGGAGATGGGTTACTTCGGGGGATGGGCTACCCTCGGGGGACGGGTTACCCCTCAGAGATGGGCTAGGGTGCTGAAGATTCTCCGTCACTTCTCTCGTGGAGACGCTTCCTCACCTTTCTCTGAAATCTGAGTCTGTCTTTGTGTCCGACAGTGGAGCACGATGGATGCGACACTATGCCGGTTCTGGGCCTGATAGTTTCTTCTTTCATGCTTTTGGGAGCCCTGAGCTCCTGTGTGGAAAGTCCAGCTCCCCTGATGGAGACACAGCTGGGAAGACCCAGAGTCAGAGGGGCCCTGAGAGAGTCCTGCTGACGAACTCTACACACACAGGTGAGCTGTCTTGCACCCTGTTGCCGGTCAGGTCCCCAGATGACGACAGATCCAGATGTGTCATGTCGAGCAGAAGACTCATGGAACTGAGCCCAGTCAGCCCACAGAATCATGGCAGATCATCACAGAGGATCTTGTTCTAAGACACTAAACGCTGGGGCAGTTCGCTTTATGTGACCACATGCCTCCTCCCCTTCTGGTAATAGAGCATCCCTGGGAGATGCCCTTTCACCTGCTCACCCGGGGGGTGGTACCAACCCTATTAACACCTTGTTCCTTCAGTCCCAGGAAGGGTTGGGACCCAGCCCCAGTCAAGATAATATTAAACCACATGGCAGTAGTGATTGGCTCGGAGATGGCATGTGACCCTAGAAGAACCAGTCAGGGCCCTTCCTGGGGTTGATATGTTGTTGATGGGTGAGAGAAGCTATGTCTCCTGCGTTTGCTGAGCTGGGGTGATGTGAACCCAGAAGCTGTCTGTGGTCCTGTTCCCCACCTGCCTCCGCATGCCAGCTGGAAGTAGGTCAATTCCAGCTGTGGTCTGAGAGGACTCGAAGGTGGTGCAGTGACTGCTGGGCCAGCTCTCTCCCTGGACTTTATCGTTTCATGAGTTACATGTTCTTTCTTCTTTAAACTGGTTTGAGGAGGTTTCCGTCACTGGAACCAATGGGACGCATCACACCGACTCTATTTCTTGGCTTTAAATGGCTTACGCAGCGTTGTTCTATCTCAGAGGCTCCATCCTCACGGGAAAGGAAAGAAAAGGTGAGCCTGTTGTGTCCAGGGCCCTGGTGCTGGGCGCTCGGCTCTATTCTGACGCTGAGCGCTCACCGCTGCCTGCAGGGGAGGTGGCCCCTGGCCATTTGGCAGAGTGGGGGCGGGTCACAGGCCGAGTGGCAGACCCCCACCCATGGCGTCGCGTGGCAGCTCTGCTCAGGGGCAGAGCAAGGCAGAGACCAGGCGGGGAGGAGGCCGGAGGTGAGGGAGTCCCATTAATTTTTCCAGCCTTAAATCAATTTAATGGGAGCCTCCGATGACTCTGATTTCATTTTTCATTTTCACCATTACAATTATCAGCTGATATTACTGGCAGCTCAAGCTTGAAATGGGACAGGAGACTAAGGCTGTCAGAAAGGAAACAGGACCAGATCACACCAATTATCTAATATTTTGCTAATTAGACACCCAATGCATCTCTCTCATTTACAACAAGGGGGAAAAAAAGACCTCGCGGTATCATTGTCGTTCTTCTTTGCTGATCAGCAGTTATCACGTACCCTAGCTTGGGGATTTTACATCCCAGAGAGAACCTCCTTTTCCCAGTTCCTCCATCCCCACAAAACTGTCCTGTGCCATCGGGGGGCTCCTGAAGCCTACCTTCAGTCCTTCTGGCTGCTCTGGGGAGACAGAGCAGGTGCCGGTGCGCTCAGCCCCCGGGGGTGACGCAGTGTCGGACGCAGGATGCGCGGGGAGAGGCTTCAGGCATCTCCAGGCCTGAGAGCAGGGGTTCAGAGGAGCACCCAGGGCAGGAGTTGGCCTGGAACGTCGTTCAGTCCATCTGGTCAAGGCCACGGTCTCTCCATTGGTCATGTGTGGATGTGAGAGCTGGACGATGAAGAAGGCAGAGCACCAAAGAATTTTTCTTTCTCAACTGTGGTGTTGGAGAAGACTCTTGAGAGTCCCTTGGACTGCAAGGAGATCCAACCAGTCTATCCTAAAGGAAATCAACCCTGAATATTTACTGGAAGGACTGATGCTGAAGCTGAAGCTCCAATACTCTGGCCATTTGAAGGAAAGAGTCGACTCATCAGAAAAGACCCTGATGCTGGGAGAGATTGAGGGCAGAAGGAGAAGAGGGTGACAGAAGATGAGATCGTTGGATGGCATGATCGATTCAATGGACATGAACTTGGGCGAACTTCGGGAGATGGTGATGGACAGGGAGGCTGGGTGTTCTGCAGTCCGTGGGGTCGTGAAGAGTCGGACTTGACTTGGCACCTAAACAGCAACAACCAATTGTTCAGGGTCAGAAAGCTTCCTTCCCCTTTACAGATGGAGAAGGTGCACAGAGGGGGGTGTGACCCAGCTAAGGAGCCACAGAAAGTTCCAGCAGAGCTGTGCCTGGGCCCTGGCCTCCTGAGCCCCAGTCCACTAGGCTTTCCACTTGCCGCATATGGCCAGTGTGAATGCAAGCTTGTCAGAGTCTCCTGTGCAGCTGACAATTGGTTAGAAGGAAAGCATGGTCAGTGAGTGTGTTCGTGGATAGCCCATCCGTCTGCAGGCCCGCACGTCCACACGGCCACCCCTTTTTAGCACAGAGGGTGGTGGGAAGAGCTTAGATTTAAGGTCAGAAAAACCGGGTTCAAATCCTGCATCTACCACTGACCAGCTGTGTGATGTTCACCGCATTCTTCAACCCTTCGAATCCCGAAGGGAGCAGAAAGCCTGGAATGAGAGAGGTCTCTTGAAAATCAGGAGTCCACTGTTTATCCGGCAGGACCATTTTCCAAATGGACACACAGGGTCAGGGACAGGGCTTCACTGTTTCATTTCAGTAATAAAGGTAACTGCTACTGTGTACTAAGGACCCACTGTGTACTCTAAAGGAAAGGAAAGTGAAGTCACTCAGCTGTGTCTGACTCTTTGTGACCCCGTGGACTGTAGCCCACCAGGCTCCTCTGTCCATGGGATTTTCCAGGCAAAAGTACTGGACTGGGTTGCCATTTCCTTCTCCAGGGGATCTTCCTGACCCAGGGATCAAACCCAGGTCTCCTGCACTGTAGGCAGATGCTTTACGGTCTCAGCCACCAGGGAAGCAGGTCGCTCAGTGATGTCTGACTCTTTGTGACCCCGTGGACTATACAGTCCATGTAATTCCTTAGGCCAGAATACTGGAGTGGGTAGCCTGTCCCTTCCTCAGAGGATCTTCCCAACCCGGGGATTGAACCCAGGTCTCCCACATTGCAGGCGGATTCTTTACCAGCTGAGCCACAGGGAAGCCCAAGAATACTGGGGTGGGTAGCCTTTCGCGTCTGCAGGGGTCTCCTGACTCAGGTACTGAGCCGGGGTCTCCTGCGCTGCAGCGGCCTCAGGGACGTGCCTGTCCTCTAGGCACTTGTCAAGTGCTGTATGTGCGTCTCATTTGACCTGCGTCTAGGGGGTCGCCCAGAGTCGGACACGCCTGAAGCGACTCAGCAGCAGCAGCAGCAGCAGCAGCAGCGGGATGGCCGCGCCTCTTACAGCGGAGAAGACCGAGGCTCTCTCAGGTGACTTGATCCCTGTGGTCCAGGACAAAGCAGGGCTTGTTTCCCAAGCCCTTTAGGACAAGAGTGTTTCGCCAGGTCCTGCAGCCTGAGGATGAAATGCTTGGCGGTGAGGGGGCGGTGGGGACCGCTGGGGAGGGGACAGCGTGCCCTGGAGGCACCGGCCACAAGCCCTTTGACCTGTGCCTCGATCCTGATCCTAGAGCTCAGGGCAGCGGCTCTCAGAAACACGGTCGGCTGTGCTCTGCTGAACTTCATCGTCTTTATCAAATTAATTAATGTATGCGACCCAGTGTGACCACCTAATTAAGACATTTCCCAGGGCCCTGTGCTGGCTGCTTAATGATGTGCGGGCAGCTGGCCTCATGTTCAGAGAGTCCTGGGTCAGGGCCTGACCCGACGGCGGTGGGGCTCCCGCTCCGCCACGGTCCGGGGCTGGGCGGGACCAGGGTGGCCACCGCTCCTGGCGGGACTCCAGGGCTTCTCGGGAAGGGGCTGTGCTGTGTGGGGCTGGGCCTGGGTCCCTCTGAGCTAATTGGTAAGTGATGAGGTGAGACTTTCTTTTCTGCCCGTAATGGCTCAGCCCTGCAGCAGAATGCCCCCAATTTGGTTAATGAACTTCTTTTGTTTGGAAATGAGATTTTAAGGTGGGAAAGGAGGGCAGGCAAGGGAGGCTGCATGTTCTAGCTGAGTGAGGATTCATTCCGCTTGGAGAGGGGCGGTGAGGTGCTGGGACGCGCTGGTCCTTAGGAGGTGTGATGGATGGGTGGGTGGGGAGGAAGCCAGGCATGGCACCCTTGCTTCAGGTTTGGGCAAGTGCACAGAGAATGGTCAGTCCTGCCAGCGCGTTCATTCACTTACCCATTCATTCACCGATTATCCAACACACACCCATACATACACTCACACACACATACACTCACACACACACACACTCACACACACACTCACACACACATACACACATACACTCACACACACATACACCCACATAGGCATACACTCACACACACATACACTCACACACACACACACTCACACACACATACACCCACACACACATACACCCACACACACATACACTCCCACAGACACACACTCACACACACATGCACTCACACACACATACACTCACACACACATACACCCACACACACATACACTCACACACACACACACCCACACAGACATACACTCACACACACATGCACTCACACACACATACACTCACACACACATACACCCACACACAGATACACCCACACACACACACACTCACACACACATACACTCACACACACACGCACTCACACACACACATACACTCACACACACACGCACTCACACACACATACACTCACACACACACGCACTCACACACACATACACTCACACAGACATGCACTCACACACACATACACTCCCACAGACACGCACTCACACACACATGCACTCACACACACATACACTCACACACACATACACCCACACACACATACACTCACACACACGCACACACCCACATAGACATACACTCACACACACATGCACTCACACACACATACACTCCCACAGACACACACTCACACACACATGCACTCACACACACATACACTCACACACACATACACCCACACACACATACACTCACACACACACACCCACACAGACATACACTCACACACACATGCACTCACACACACATACACTCACACACACATACACCCACACACAGATACACCCACACACACATACACTCACACACACATACACTCACACACACATGCACTCACACACACATACACTCACACACACATGCACTCACACACACATACACTCACACACACATGCACTCACACACACATACACTCACACACACATACACCCACACACACACACCCACACACACACACACGCACATTACTCACCTATTTGCCAAGTCCTGGGAGCCAGGAACTGGGAATAAAACTACTGAACAGAATAGACCAACAATGTCTGTCCCCACAGAGCCAGCATTCTAGTAAGATTTAGTCTTAAACTCGAGAGCCACTTAGAATCGTAAAACCTGGAGTCTTGGGTTCACTGAATCTAAAATCACACTCTTCACTGTAATTCCTTTATGTGAGCGCTGACTTCATGTAACATCTCAGTCCTTGCAATGACCCTGAGAGGAGAGTTCTAGGGTTGGTAGCCCCGTTTTACAGATGGTGCCAGTGAGGCTTAGAGCGTTTCGTAAGACAGCTGCTAAATGGCTGAAGCTAGAACAGACCACGGCCTCCCCTCCTCTGCTTCGCTTCATCCTACACACTGTGGTACCTGACGACGGCATGTCTGAGCGTCCCAGAGCATTCTCCTTGCTCCTCGAGGCCCTCTGTGGTGTGTCCTGAACGAGCAGCCTCCCTGGGCTCCGCGCTCCTTCTTGTCCTGATCCCCAGCCCCCAGGACCCTCCTCCCCTGCTCAGCCCCACCCTCCTCACCCCAGCTTCTCTGTCCCCAGTTGACTGGCTGCTTCTCTTCCTGTCTCAGCCAGACTCTGGAGCAGGCACCCCCAGCCCCTACTCTGTGCCTTCCCCGTGACTCCCAACCCCCTGGGTCTGCCTACGGTGACTGCAGAGCCATCTTGGATCACAAGAAGGAAGGAATGATAATGAGAAAGCAGCGGTAATCGCTAGTGCTGTTGAGGGCTTGCTCGGTGCCAGGCCCTGCCTCATTTGACTTTCCCAATGTTGTTAATCCCGCGGGTAGATGCTGTCGCTACTTCCATCCCGCAGACCAGAAACGAGGCCCCGGGGCACACAGCTAGTAAGCGGCCGAGCTGGGATCTGAACCCAGAACTGTGGCTCGGGAGCTCACATGCTTAACCAGTGCTGTGTGGAGACAGGAAGCTGGGTGAGGAATCCCCCCGGCGAGGCTGCAGAAGATGAGTCTCATCTGCAAAGAGCTGCCTGGTTTTCAGTGAGGGGAGGCAAGGGAAGAGCCCGGAGGCCTGCTGATGGAGCCTGCGAGCGTGTGCTGACTCTCTGTGACCCCCATGGACTGTAGCCCACCAGGCTCCTCTGCCCATGGGATTCTCCAGGCAAGAATACTGGAGTGGGTTGCCATGCCCTCCTCCAGTGGATCTTCCCGACCCAGGGATCGAACTCAGATCCCTCAGTGGGTTCTTTACCACTAGCACCATCCAGGAAGCCTCACCTTGGCTGCGGTACTGTCGAAATGTGGGCCTGCTCCCATCGGAGCATTTCAAACCCAATAATTACAAACAAATAAACAGCAGCAACCATCAGTCACGGCCACTCTGCCCCTTCCTTCTGTCCCAGAATGAACACTGCCGAAAGCTGCCTCCTCTGCGCTCAGCGCCAGCCCTGCCCCCAGCTGTGATGTCAGCGTGGCTGCCCCTGGGATCCCCGTCTGGTTTGCCTTTAAATTTTACAACCTTGTTTATGCAACTCAAGGCCTGTGCATTAAAGACCACATGCTCCAGTGAATATTCATGGCTGAGATGGCTCAGTGTGGGCAAGGGCAGGGCTGTGTACAGACGGCGTCGGGGGTCTGCTCCCTCCTAGAATTCCTCCCCTGGCTGACCCGCTAAATCTTTCTGTTGGGCATCACTTGGTTCAGCCGTTCCCCTGCTCCGACCATACAGCTTGTGTCTGGGCACTGTGTTAAGAATCGGGATCGGGACTTCCCTGGTGGTCTCTATGCTTCCAATCCAGGGGGCACGAGCTTGATCCCTGGGCTTCCCAGGTTTTACTAGTGGTAAAGAATTCAATCTCTAGGTCGGGAAGATCCCCTGGAAGAGGAAACGGCAACCCACTGCAGTATCCTTGCTGGGAAATCCCATGGACAGAGGAGCCTCGTGGGCTACAGTCCACGGGGTTGCAAAGAGTCGGACACGACTGAGTGACAGCAGCTTCGGGTGACTAAGACCCCACACGGCGTGGTGAGCATTTAGGTGTAAGGAAGGAGAGGCAGGCTAGGATGCAGATGGCAGGGGGCCCACCAAGCCGGTGTGTGTTTTCAGGCAAAGCCCCTCGGAGAGCCGTCTCTACCTGATCCCGTTGCGGGGCAGGGGGCTCTGGGGTCCACATTACACCTTTGAGTTGGTCTTGGCTGGCAACCTGTTAGTCACCGGCCAAGGGTTAGCCTCCGGCATGCAGAGTCCCGGGCAGCTCTGTGCCCTGCAGCCCTGAACGAAGCAGCCCATTCTCTGGGGGAGAGCGGTGGGCACAGGTCCTGAGGGGCAGGGGCGGCGAGCAGACTCACGAAGGGGCTCCAGGGGGTCTGCGGGAGCGCCCGACAGCCTTCCCGACGGTGTGGACAAGCTCACGAGCAGGGGCAAAGGACAGCCTGGCCAACGAGGTAACGCTGGGCAGCACTGTGGCCGCTGACGGAAGCCACTGACTCCTGTGAGCTCCCGGAGTGTGCCCGCTGCGCCACCCCGTGCCGCCTGTCTCCCGAGCCCTGACAGTTCTCCCGCGCGGGCGCTGTTACTATCATCCTCCTTTCACAGGGAGGCCACGGGGTCAGACAGGTTCTGCCACTTGCCCGGAGGCACATAGCTGGTCAGGGCAGAGCCAGAGCTTGGGCCCCAGAGCCTACACTTAAAAAAAAAGAAGTGTTTCTGGGCTTCAGGGAAGCTCATACGAAGAGCCTGGTAGAAGCCAGCCTGGTAGAAAGTCAGGGAGTCTTCTGGAGGAAGGCGTCCCTCGTGTCAGCTTCTTGGACCCCGTTTTTCCCGTTGGTTGGCCATTCAGCAGTTATTCACTTGCTGCTGCAAGCCCCAGGGGACCACAGAGGACAGGACCGGGAGGAATGATTCCAAGGGAAAGGGCATTTCCGACCCCGCAAAGGGGCAGGAAGGGTGTCGCTGGGGCCTCACCCTGAGGAGGGGGAGTCACAGGCCTGCCGTGTGGATGGGGATGGAGGGTGCGCTGCTTCTCCACGAGGACTCAGCTGACACAGTCCACCTGTGTGCCGGGAGGCACCCTCGGAACAATCCTGGCGTGTGGCTTTATCACCTTCCATTTCAGAGGAGACCGAGGCTCAGAGGGGCTGCCGGGCGCGGGGCAGGGAGGAGCAGAAAGCGAGGCGTGTCCAGAGGCGCTGGGGGGCTGCGGAGTGCGTCCCCGCCGACCCAGGGTGCTTGTAAACTGTCGCGTCTGCCTCCATCGGACTCGGAGGACAGCGTCTGGCCTCCGTGTTTCCTGAGCACCTAAGGAGCTCCGGCCCCTCCTGGAGGCACTCAAGTCCTGCAGGGAGGCGCCTGCCGCTTCCTTTTGGCCGTGGAAGCGCAGAGTCTGGGGTCACCCATGAAGGACCGGGGATGGGGACACGGCTGGCTTCCAACACCTCCACGGCCTCCCGCAGTCGTTGAGCTTGCTGTGGTCCTCTGAGAGCCTCAGTGTCCTCATCTGCACAATGGGTATCCTAAGCCTTTCGGGCCGTGTAGGGGGCCTTGTAGGGGGTCAGGGCTTCCTATCTCAGGCCCGAGAGACAGATGTGGGAGCCGAACACACATCAGTTTGGTGCAGGCAGCCCCGGGCAAGGCCTGTGACAGGGAGGGAAGCGGGCCCTCCGCCTGCCCGTGTCTCTTGGTTCTGACCCGAGAGGGAGGCTCCTGGCACTGGGAAGAGCCCAGACTGCCAGTCTACCGGCCTCCCCAGCCCAGCTTCAGACTTCTAGTGAGCCGCTGAGCCTCCCTTCCTGAGCCTGCTTTTCTCCAGAGTTCAGGTTCTGTCGCCAGGACTGTTGCGATCCTTAAGTCCTGTGTCTGAGGGGGACGGAGTCTCCCCGACCGCCCACTTCTGTTTCTTTTCTGGAACTTTCCAGGTCCTTCCAGGCCTTCTCAGGCTGTCAGCCACTGCCTTCTCCATGCATTCTGTCTGCACAAGGCTAGGGGTTCTGAATGAGCTGCGTGAGGGGCGGCAGTGAGTGCCCAGGAACGAGATGCTCACCCCCGAGCCCTCCCAATGAGTCTTCTGGGCCCTTTGGTCTCCTCTAGCTCCACCATTTTTCTTACGCTGCAGCAACCATCTAGGGTTATATATATGGATATATAAATCCATAATAACAGTGCAGCAATACTAATGAATGTTAACACTTGCCTCTAAGCCCAGTCCAGTCTACTCTGGGCCGCCTTCATCTCTTCACCATCGGGGTGAGTCCCAGGCTCACGGAAGCCTCTCAGTATCCCAAACATCAACTCCGAGACTCGCGCTGGGAGTACGGCCCTGGCGGTGCACAGATCTGAGTTCAAATGCTGGTTTCGCTGTGGCCCCGGGCCTCCACCTCCCGCCTATGCCTGCCCCGTCACCATGGCAGCCCTTGGTTTCCTCAGCTGCCGAAGCAGGGAATATTGACGGCCTCCCGGTGCGTGTGACCCTTAGACACGGCAAGCCTTAGGGCTCACTTGTGCTTGAGGACGGGCTCGGGCACACGGCCCTCTTCGCCACCTTTGGCGGAGTGCAGAGGGGAGTCCTGGAGGGAACTTGCCACCGGGCTCAAGTAGGTGAAACGCGACGCGCAGTCGACAATTCAGTGATGACTCGGGTTGTTGCTGTAGATGCACAGAGCCACACAAAGAAGCCCTGCTGCCGAGGAGCTCACCGTCAAGCCTGAGAGATAGGCATCAATAGTAATATCCATTTCTGAAACAATAATGCTGTTAGCAAATAATGACCATTTGTTGCGCTGGGCTGAGACCTGTAAAGTGCTTTGCGCGGATTTTATTATACTTCTCATAAAAACCCATGGAGTCTCCCTGGAGAGGTGTAGCCTCCTGCTTTCAGGGCCACACAGCAGGGACTCTGCTCTTGGGCTCTGTCCACAGGCCACGGGCTCCCGAGGGCCATCTGTGTGTCTAACCAGCCAGTGACCCTGCCCTGTCGCATGAGCTGCCAGGGACAGGAAACCTAACTCGGAATCGCTTAAATAATAAAGGGAGTTCACGGCAGGATTGCTTCAGGCAAGGGCTGATCCAGCTCCCAGCATCCTCTGGTGTGCACAGGACTGCTTCAGGCAAGGGCTGATCCAGCTCCCAGCATCCTCTGGTGTGCACAGGACTGCTTCAGGCAGGGGCTGATCCAGCTCCCAGCATCCTCTGGTGTGCACAGGACTGCTTCAGGCAGGGGCTGATCCAGCTCCCAGCATCCTTTGGTGTGCACAGGACTGCTTCAGGCAAGGGCTGATCCAGCTCCCAGCATCCTTTGGTGCACACAGGATGCCAGTGCATTTTCCCTGTCTTCATTTCTTGGCTCTGCTTCCTCAGTGTTGCATCATTTTCAGCAAGTCTGTCCCTCCCGCCTCTGGGATGGTCACCAGCTGATTCCCCGTTCACGTCTGCGAGTAAGCAAGGCTCCGGGTCACTCAACAGCTGAGTCCAGGTCCCAGGATTTGGCCTGTGGTTAGCTACATGTGGGGTACGTGCCCATTCCTGTACCAGTCACTGTGGCCAGCCAAGCCCTCCTGTGGGCAAATCACACGGCCAGGAAACTCAGGGCGATGGCAGGAAGAAGGAAGAGGATGGCAAACTGAATAAACATACACACCTCTGACCAGAAAGGTATCGCACCCATTTAATGGGTGAAGAAACTGAGGGTCGGAGCCGCCATGCGCCTGGATGGTGCTCTCTGGTGGGGGAGGGAGTCTTTCCGGGAGAGGAGAGCCAGCTCGCCACTGTGGGCATCTTACATCAGAAGTTCTGTGCACACACCCGTGCTTAACAAGGGCTTTGTTTTCCTAACACTTCCCACTTTCCTAAAACCCACAGTCGCACCTCACTTGAGCAACTGAAGAATGCAAATAGCAACAGCCAGACTCTCATTTTTTGGCTCAACAAATTGGCAAAGGAGGAAAAAACACTGACCCTGCTGCTGGGCGTGTGGACTGAGAACACCGATCCTTGCTGCTGGGCGTGTGGACTGAGGCAGGCTGTTTATCCCTGGCTGGTCTGAGCTTTCTGGGAAAGAGTGCATCTGGATCGTGTTAAGAGCCTCTGGCAGTTGGTAGCCTTTGACTCCCACCAATCTCACTTCCAGGAATCCATCCTGAGGTGATGTGGGCCATTCAGTAAAGACACAGCGCTGTCCAGGCTGCGTTACATGCAGCAGGGGAGCCCTCGTAAGCCTGTGTTCTCAGTTGCTCGTGTACTGATTGCAACGTGCAAAAACGATGCAGCTGTCTCTTTTGCTCTAAACCGGAGCTTAATTTCTATTTCAACATTCCATTCTGACCAGGGACACAAACGTGATCTCTGTGGCTCAGGCTCCCTACTCCCCGCTGCCTCCTTCCCTCCTTGGGATTCTCTCAATCCTGTGTGAGTGTTTGTTCCTGATGCCTTCAATCACGGCCTGTCTCCCGGGTTCCTCTCCCTGTCTGTGTCAGGGGATATTCTCCTTCTGGACGTGAGGCCCTAATGGCGGCAAGCTCAGACCCTCTGCTGGACCCGCAGGCAGAGATCTCCTCTGCGCTTTCTGTGTTGACGCAGGGACTTGGGCGGTGGCAGGTGGGTCCTCCTTGCCTTAGACTCCCGAGCCTTTATAGGGTTTCCACCAGACTCTACCATCTCCTTGCTCTCTCAGATACCCTTGTGCTCAGCCCAGGGATTCCTGAGCTGGCCTGGGGCGGGATCCGTGCTCTTAGAC
Organism: Bos mutus; assembly: GCF_027580195.1. Classification (NCBI taxonomy): domain Eukaryota; kingdom Metazoa; phylum Chordata; class Mammalia; order Artiodactyla; family Bovidae; genus Bos; species Bos mutus. The sequence continues at coordinate 1,171,032 of NC_091618.1, forward strand.
CTTTCTGCTTTCTCCCCCATCTTCTGCCTTAGGTCAGAAGCCAAGACAGCGCAGTTGCCTAGACAAGGTGTGGGGTGGGGCAGAGATGCTGGTACATGAAGGAGGATTCTGGGGTGATCTCGGCTAGAACCCCAAACAAGAACAGCTAATATTGGGAATTCTCTTGTGGTTCAGCAGTTAGCACTCTGTGGTCTTAATGCTAAGGGGCTGAATTTGATCTCTGGCTGGGAAACTGAGATCCACAAGCCGTGGGGCAGCCAAACAAAGCCAAACAAACGAAAAACCAGCTAATATTTGTTGAGCACTTACTATGTGCCAGACCCTATTCCAACTGATTTACATGTATTCCTTATCGTGCAGGCTCAGCCGCTCAGTCGCGTCTGACCCTCTGCGACCCCATGTCCATGGGGTTCCCCAGGCAAGGATGCTGGAGTGGGCTGCCATGCCCTCCTCCAGGGGCTCGAACTCGCCCTTCTCCCGTCTGTCTCCTGCATTGGCAGGCAGGTTCTTTACCACTAGCACCACGTCCCATCAGCTCACTAATCTGTCTTCAAACCAACTTTGGTTGTTGAAGAAACAGGTTCAGACTATGGATTTTTTATACCCAAGATCACATAGCTGGAAATAGGACAGGGCTTTGAACCCAAGCAGTTCAACTTCAAACTTCCTGCTCCCAGTCATTCCTTCCGTGACCAGCAGGGACTGGGAGGGGCTGTTGGTGGTTTGGGAGCTCAGGGCCATCAAGGAGGGGAAGGAGGTTCAGGGTCAGGCCCCCTCCTCCGCCTCCTGCTCGTACGACCAGCCCTTCCCCGGGCAGGGCTGAGCTCTCTGGTGGCAGGTACACGAGCTGGTGTCCTCTGTGGTGACCAAGCCTCGGGCCCCCCAGCCTTGACCTCAGCTCTGCCAGGGGAGCCCTGGATCCCTGCCTCTCGAGGCTTCCAGCAGTGAATGCATTTTGCACAAGAGCCTTGGAGGCCAGATCCTTGCGTGGTGGGCCTGGGAGACCCAGCCTCCTCGGATCCCACATTCAGTCCTGTCCAAGCCGGGGGTGGAGTTCTGAGCACCTGCTGTGTACTCTCTATATATTTATATGCTGTCTCAGTGGACCTCACATTAGCCCTGTGTTACAAGTCACCTTTTACAGCTGTGGGCACTGAGGCTCAGAGAGGTGGAGTCGCTCACCTCGGGTCACACAGCCAGCTAGGGGGCAGCTTGGGGTTGAACCCCAACTGGCGTAAGCTCTTTCCACTCCATCAGGGATGTGAGTAGGAGGGCTGGTCCCTGCCCTGGGGTTCTAGACCCGACCAGGCCCTCGAGGGGACAGAGCCAGGGTCGGGGATACTGTGGGACTAAGGACCATTGGGGGGAAGGGCGGGCTCTGCGAGTGCCACGCTGAGGAACCTGTGTGCCGTCATCTGAGGCGTCCACATGGTCCAGCTGTCGTCGGAACTTCCTGAGGGGGTTCTTTCAAAGGGACCACGTGAGTGAGAAGGGACGGTGGCAGGGACACATCTGCTTCGGCTGTCAGCTGACGGGCTCTGTAATCACAGAGTCCAGCGGAAACTGCAGCTCTGCCTGCCAGCAGCTGTGTGGTTTGGGACAATCCCTTGTGCCCTCCGCGTCTAGGATTCACATTTAGAGAAGGGCTATAACGGTGCTTCCCTGACTGTTGAGATCGAAATGTACGAAGTCCGCGCACGACCTTAGCCAAAATCCTTGTGTTTCCATGCCCTTGGCACCATCCTAGCCCTTCACACCCTTAGCTTCATTTGATCCTCACTACAACCCAGTGGAGATGTGGCAGACTTTATTTTCTTGGCTCCAAAAATCACTGTGGACGGTGACTGCAGTCACGAAATTAAAAGACGCTTGCTCCTTAGAAGAAAAGCCATGACAAACCTCCATAGCATATTAAAAAACAAGAGACATCACTTTGCTGGCAAAGGTCTGTCTAGTCAAGCCTATGGTTTTTCCAGTGGTCATGTATGAATGTGAGAGTTGGACCATAAAGAAAGCTGAGCACCAAAGAATTGATGCTTTTGAACTGTGGTGTTGGAGAAGACTCTTGACAGTCCCTGGACAGTAAGGAGATCCAACCAGTCCATCCTAAAGGAGATCAGTCCTGGGTGTTCACTGGAAGGACTGATGTTGAAGCTGAAACTCCAATACTTTGGCCACCTGATGTGAAGAGCCTGCTTGTGGGAAAAGACCCTTATGCTGGGAAAGATTGAAGGCAGGAGGAGGAGGGGATGACAGAGGATGAGATGGCTGGATGGCATCACTGATTCAATGGACATGAGTTTGAGCAAATTCCGGGAGATGATGAAGGACAGGGAAGCCTGGCATGCTGCAGTCCATGGAGTCACAAAGGGTCGGACACGACTGAGCGACTGAACACCACCACCCCGATGCGGGGGGTGGGGGAGGCTCAGAGAGGTAGCCCACCTGCCTGAGCCACACAGCACAGCCTGGGGCTCGACTGGCCCGTCTACCTCGAGTGCCCATGGCTCTTCCACCTTCGCTTTCCCTGCCCCTTTCACACCAGGGCTGGGGCCCTGCTACTTCTGATGCTGTGGTGCCTCCTGCGGAAGCTGGCTCAGGGTTTTGCAGGAATCCTCCACGAGCTTCCTCGTACTCCTGGTGAGTATGGGCTGCTGGGGGTGAGGGCGTGGGTCCTCTTGTCTCTTCCTGAGGCCTAACGACCGCTTGCCTCCAACCTTTCTTCCCTCCCTCCTCCTCCAGGCCTGTGAAATATTGCCCATAGGGACAGTGACACTCTCCAGGAACATCGCTGGGGGAAGACACTCTGCTGGGGCTCCCAGCTCAGATCCCAACCTCCTGCAGCCACAAGGTAGCTGGAGGTGGGCCCTGGGGTCACCCAAGCAGACTCCCCAAAAGCCTTCCAAACAGCACCCACGGGCTCATCACTGCAGAGACTCGTCTCCTGGAGCATCTGTCTCAGCTTGGGCCCCCGCCCAGCAATCAGGCTCTGAGACGACGCTGGGTGAGGCAGTTTGTTTGGGGTCTAATCCCTGGGGCCAGGGGAGCAGAGTACAGATGGAGGCAAGCGTCATCAGGTGGGCTTCTGGCATACTGGGGGCCAGAGTTTTGCTGCTGGAACCTTCTGGGGGGACTTGGGAAACGCTTGACAGAGGGAAACATCTCCCCACTGGCTCCCATCCCCAGGGGTTTGGGCTCCCCTACATGGTTGGTCGTGTATGTGGGTCCCGCTGCAGCTTCAGAAGAGGGGCCAGAAGTGGGAGGTTGGTACCCTGGGTGCCATGAAGTGCCCCCTGGGTGAGGCTGCTGGAGTGGTGGCTGGAGAAGGGGTGGGACTTGGGGCTGGGGGAGTGGACCTGTGGAGCTCCACGGGGGGCGTGCAGCACCAGCGTCTCTGCCTGTTCATTCCAGGTCCTCTCCCTGAACCCACGGGGACTCGGGCGTACCCCGCTCTGACAATGGTCTGCAGTTAAACTCAGCTAGGCTTCTGTTGCACTGGGTCTTTCTGAATGCCCACCTGTTCTGTCCCGGGCCCTGTGTTAAGCAGTGTGCAGATGATCTGAACCTCACAATTCTATGTGGGAGGCTGTATACTCTTCCCCCACAGTGGGTAGGAGGTGGAGGCTCAGCAGGGTGAAGTCAGATGCCCCGGGTCACACTGGATGGAGTGGGGCTGGGCCGGGCAGTCAGAGACCCTGCTCCTGCTGCTGGCTTGCCCGCCCTGCTCTCCTGCCTTGTCTGCATGCCCTGTCACTGGGGCCAGACACCTAATGGGAGGTGGTAACAGACTGTTAGGGGCGGGGGTGGGGGGTGGGGAGGGAGGCCCTGGTGGGAGGAGGTAGAAAGCTGGGGATGGGGAAGTCGGAGGGTGGGGCTGTGTCCGCTCTCAGGCCCGACACCCCTCCCCCATCAGGCAGCCCCATCCCCTCTCCCCACCACCCCCTGCGCCCCACCCTCAGCCCCCGAGACTCCCAGAAGGGCCTTCGTGACGCCCTAGTCCAGGCTTTCAAGGTTCCTTGAAAGGAGTGAAGTCCTTTGTTGGAATGACATCTTACATGACTCGCAGCACATCGAGCAGATGAAAGGAGTCTGGTCTAGGGGCAGCTGGAGGTCAGGGCCAGAGCTCCGTTTTCTCTCCCGTACCTTCGACCTTCGAAATGGCCAGTGGTAAAGAGCCCGCCTGCCAGGGCAGGAGACGTAAGAGACGCGGTTCCATCCCTGGGTCGGGACGATCCCCTGGAGGAGGGCATGGCGACCCCCTCCAGTGTTGCTGCCTGGAGAACCCCATGGAAGGAGGAACCTGGCGGGCTACAGCCCATGGGGTCCCAAAAGGTCGGACACGACTCAAGTGACTTAGCACGCACCTTCGAAATGCCTCTGAGACCATTCCATGGGTCCCAAGAAATCCCCTTTGACAGCCTCTACTTTTATCCACAGCCTCCTAGAGGAGATGGGGAGGAGACCCAGGGAGGCCCCCGACAGGCTCAAGGTCACCCGGGGGTCGGGGGCAGACGCAAGGCCGTGGAGGCATGGCCGTAGCCACCAGGTCTGCTAGCTATGGAGACCACGGCGAAGCACCCAGGGGAGTGTGTCCCCGTGTCCTCTGCGCTGCTAGGGGCTCCACGTCGTCGAGTTCCCCTTGCAAACGCCACGCGTGCCCCTGGGGCTGCGTTTGCTCACCGCTGCGGAGGCTGGTGCTTCCAAACCCTTATCGTCAGAGCGGGGCTCTACTCCGGGCCTCCCCCACCCCGCTCTCCAAGCTGAGATAAGGGCGTTATCTGCCTCGGTGAGCCGAGCTCCTGGAGCAGCGGACGGGATGAATGGTGTTTGCCGATGAGCCCATGTTCCCTGAATCTCCTTGAGGAAGACACAGAAATAACTCAGCAGGCTCCGAATGCCCTGAGACGTGACTGCCCTGGGGATGTGAAGACCCTGCCGCGTGAGGCCCTGTTTCAGGGGGAGCCCACAGGGAGCCCCGCAGTGGCGCAGGGGTGAACTGGGCCACGCCAGGCAGGGGCGAGGCCTGGGGTCTAGCTGGCCTCCGTCTGGCTGTCCTGTGCGTCCCTAAGTCTCTGAGCCGCAGTTTCCCGGTCGCACCGGAAGCCGGGGGGGAGATCACCTCTAGCGCCTCAGTAGCCAGGCGGCCTCTGTCTCCAGAACTCGTGCTGCCCTGGGCCCCCGAGGCAGGTAGAGCCCGTGGGCTCCCAGCCCCGGTCTGCATGCCCAGTACCAGCTGCACTCTGCAGCCCCCCCGCCGTCCGCCGTGGCTCCCACCGGCTCCCCGCCCGGAGGACCAGCTCCAAAGGGGGCCCGTCCTTTGTCAGCAGAGCTGCCTCGCCCGGCAGAGGGCTTTCATCTCTGTGAGCAGAACTTGCCGCCGCATCAGCAGAAACTTCTGGCTGGGAAGAAACGGTCTCCTAACTCCAGAGGGAGCCTTCAGAGAGCCCAGCCTTCAGCCCTCTGGACTGTCAGGGCTGAGCGGCGGCAGGACGTTGGGTAAGCTGATGTGATTCAGGCATTAAGGGTGAAACAGTCCTGGCCGTGAATTCTGACTCTGCCACTTACTTTCTGTATGACCTGGGACTCAGTTTCCCTAACTGGATTATGGGGGTTAATAATATTAATAGTACCTAATTCAGCGACAGGAAAGGTTCAAGAAATAAACAGCAAGTATACAAGATGCGGCACACCGCTTGGCACGTGGTAAAAACTCTACTGAGATAAATTGACTGTATTACCAACCTCCTTGTGCCTCTGTCCTTTGCAATAAGGTCGTGCAGCTGATCTTGCTCAGCAGGCAGAGTCCAGCTCCCCACCCCTAGTGCCTGGTCTAGCCCTGTGATCACTGGGACCAGGGAAAACGCGGCCGGAGCCACGCCGCACCAGTTCCAAGGCGGGGTCTGGTACATTTCCACTTGCTTGCCTTTGCATTTTGCTCTGTCATGAGAACATACCCAGGCTAGCCTGATGGAGGGTGAGAGACACGTGGAGAGGAGCTGAGTTGCCCCGGTTGATTAACCACCAGCCAACTAAACCCCAGACACAGGAGCCCAGCCCAAATCAGAGCCTCTCAACTGACCCACAGACTCACGAGCTAAATAAATCCTTGTTTTAAGCCACTGAGTTTTTATGGCTGTTACACAGCTTTGCTATGACCTAGATGACTGGTGTTGGAAGACTCTTGAGAGTCCCTTGGACTGCAAGGAGATCTAACCAGTCCATCTTAAAGGAAATCAGTCCTGAATATTCATTGGAAGGACTGATGTTGAAGCTGAAACTCCGGTACTTTGGCCACCTGATGTGAAGAACTGACTTATTGGAAAAGACCCTGATGCTGGGAAAGACTGAAGGCAGGAGAAGGGGACGACAGAGGTTGAGATGGTTGGATGGCATCACCGACTCAATGGACATGAGTTTGAGTAAGCTCTGGGAGTTGGTGATGGACAGGGAGGCCTGGTGTGCTGCAGTCCATGGGGTCACAGAGTCGGACCCGACTGAGTGACTGAACTGATTGAGATGACTGATACAGACGTTTATACTGGTAAACTTTGGGTATCAGAGGATGCAGCTGTAGCACAAACTTGCTGTGTGGCCTCGGGGAAGTCACACCTGTCTCAGCTATCCTTCCTGTTTGCTAAAGGGCAGTAATAACACGCAGGGCTTTTGTGATGACAACTGTGGCTAAGCTGCTGGAGTTAGACTGAGGTTTGAGCACCAGCTCCACCGCTCTCTGAATGCCGAACCTTGAAGTATCCCTTGATGTGTCTGAGCCTCATGTTCTTCATGTACTGGGTAATAAAACTGTCTTAGAAGGACTGTGTGAAGGCTATCGCTTATACTGAAGGCCAACTCCGGTGCTTGGCACATGTTTCAGTTATCCATTGGCTACATAACAAAACACTCTTAAACTTGAAGGTTTAAAACAAAAATTGCTTGCTGCTTCTTTTGACTCTGTGAGTCAATGGGTTAGTTTTTCTGCTCCATCTGCTTTTGGTAAGGTGTCTAGGGGTGGGAGAGGGGGCATGTTAATGGGAGGTGAGACTTTTCCGTGCTAAAACCAGAGTGAGTGAAAGTCACTCAGTATAGTGTCCGACTCTTTGCGAACCCATGAACTATACCGTCCATGGAATTTTCCAGGCCAGGATACTGGAGTGGGTAGCCTTTCCCTTCTCAAGGGGATCTTCCTGACCCAGGGATCGAACCCAGGTCTCCCACACTGCAGGTGGATTCTTTACCAGCTGAGCCACAGGGAAGCCCAAGAATACTGGAGTGGGTAGCCTATCCCTTCTCCAGCAGATCTTCCCAACCAAGGAATCGAACCGGGGTCTCCTGCATTGCAGGCGGATTCTTTACCAACTGAGCTGTGAAGGAAGCCCCTAAAACTGGAGAGTCCCAGAGAAACACTGAGATCGTCACTGCTTTTGCCTGGGTCACTCGTGTGGTGATGGGCTAGCCTGGGCCGGGGTGCAGGGTGGCATGACTCGTGTGGTTGGTTGGCGGCTGGGGCTGGCTGTGGGCTGGCAGGCAGGGCTGCAGAGGTGCCAGTGCACTGGTCTCCTCCCGGCTTCTTAGGTGCTTCGGGTTGTTGCTGTGATTCTTATTGATATAATGAAAGACCTGGATTGATGGTCTCCCAGGTCCCTCCCTCCCAGCTTCTGTGCTCTGCGATCCAGGAGGATAAATGACTTGCCCAGGGCCACCCAGGGAGGTAGGGGCAGAGCAGATACATCACGGGCCTCACACAAGCAGCGCTATTGATAAAGCAATCAGTAACAGAAATGACAGAAGCATGAAATGTACATCCGAGCGTGGGTTCAGAGCTTGGAACGCGGCAGGACCATCCCGGGGGTAGGCTGTTCTCTGCCTGAATTACTGCAGACAGTGACGTGCTGGGAGAAGAGTTAGAGGGGCCTGGGGGCAGTGTGGGTGACGGTCCACAGACCCTAGACCCCCGTCCCGTGACTGGCAGGGGCCCTTCTGGAGGGGCCGTGTTTTCAAACCAAGGCTGAGGGTATGTTTCAAACCGAGGCTCAGAGAAGTCAAGGCACTTGCCCAAAGCCACACAGTTAGGGCACAGCCAAGCAGGGGTGGAAACCAGGACTGACTGCTTGCAAAGCCCAGCTTCCAGGCTGCCTTCAGACTTCCTCCTGGAGCTTTCCTCTGGGAGGCGGGGTCAGGGAAGGTGGCCGGCGGTTAGATGGGCAGCAGCCTCCTGCTTCTGCTCTGGAGGAAGGGGAAGACCATACTGAAATGAAATAGGATCACTGGGGATCATAGCCAGTGGGTCTACAGGTCAGGAAATCTCATTTCCTCCACTTTCTGACCCCAAAGCCCTTCTGACAGGCAGCCTGGTAGATGGTTAAGGTCAGACTTTGGATTGGGTTGAGCTGGACTTTGAGGCTCAGCCAAGTCCCTGAATGGCTGTGGGGCTTCAGGCAAGACCCGTACGGTCCCTGGGCCTCAGTTTCCCCAGAGGAAACCTGAGCCCTGTGCCCAGCGCCCAGCTCCCAGAATCCCTCCATGGTGTTCTCTGTCATCCTACACTGAAATCCTGCCGTCCTGCCCGAAAGTGGCCGAAGGGACAGGATGACAGATGACCTCTTAAGGCATCTTTCTGACAAGGTTCTCCCCGCAAAGCCCAGCAAAGCAGGTGCAGACATGCCTGCTTCCCCACCCCTCCAACCCCGGGCACCAGGGCACAATTGAAAAGGAAACGCAAGCTGAATGGATCGGCCAGCCGGGGGCACCAGTTGCTGATTTATTCCTGGGAAGGGCCCTGCGGCCTCCGAAACAGTGACCTCTATTAATGTTGACGTGTTCAAAAGCTGCAAATTGGGATGCAGCGTGCCTCTCCGGTCCCTTTAAAGAACCTGCTGTTAAGTTTCAAAGACCCTGGCGGAGCGTGAGGAGTGTCTGGGAATGCAATTCCTCCAGGAGGAATATTCCATCAAATGCCCGCGTGATAAATGGGTACCCGAGTCACGACAGACACTCACCTCGGACGAGCTGCCCAGCGTGGAGACTTCACTTGCAGGGATGAAAGGAGATTCATTCCAAACGGAATGCCTGAACAAACAGCCAGGGCCTGCGTGCCTCTCGGCCGCTCTGTCCTTTGCTGCAGACCCAGTTCCTCCAGCCCCACCAGAGCCCATCTGGGCTGGACGAAGGCCAGCTCCTTGCCAGGAAGCCACACAGACAACCAACCCCACAGAGGTGGGAAGAAGCCTCTGTGTGCCCAGGACATGCTGGCTGCTGCGCATAAGTGGTCTTATTTGTGCCCATTTGTGGCTGGGGGGTTATTAACTCTGTCCTGCGTAAGAAAATGAAGCCTGGAGAGTTTGGGACGCTTGCCTGAGATCTCATGGCCCAGGAGCCAGGACTCTGACTTGGAAGTGGTTCTCTTTGCACCATTTAGCTCTGGATGAGCCCTTATAGGGGGCTCCCCAGGTGGTGCTAGTGGTTAAGAACCCATCTGTCAATGCGGGAGAACTGAGAGACACGGGTTCCATCCCTGGAATGGGAAGATCCCTGGAGGAGGAAATGGCAACCCACTCCAGTCTTCGTGCCTGGTGAATTCCACGGACAGAGGAGCCTGGCAGGCTAAGTCCATGGGGTCGCAAAGAGTTGGACACGACTGAAGCAACTTAGCATGCACATACACATGAGTCCTTAAAGGCAAGAGGTCCCAACAATGGCATTTTATAGCACGAGGTCCCGAGTGGGGTCATGGCCAGCCCAAGGTCACATGGCCAATTTAGTAGAGAGGAACTTTCGAGTGATGGAAGGAAGTGCAGGTCTTGAGGATCTCAGAGAATCAGCACCCCCGAGAATCCCTTGACCCCTCCCCCTGGCCTCCCGCGGGGTGGTTTCTGCCAGCCCACACGCCCCTGACGCTGTCTCATGCTGTGCCCCTGACCACAAGCCTTTCCTCCTCTCCCTAACACTCACCTCTAGGGCTCAGCAGGGGGCTGGCCTCCTCCCTGCCTACTAGCCTGGGCACGCGCTCTCTTGGGGGCTCCTGCAGCTCCTGGGCTCTCCCAGTCAGCGTTGCCTGAGCACGGATTCCCTCCTGCAGATCTGTTTCCAAGCTGGGCCCTGAACCCTCGGGAGGGCAGGGATGATGGCACTCACGTTCCTGGCTCCAGGGCCCGGCTCGCGGTGGGTGCTCAGTGAACAGCAGTGCAACTGAATGGAGTTTGCGAGCTGCCATCCATCCCCCGACTTGCAGTTGTCCCTGGGATGTGGACACTACTCAGAGTGTGTGTGTGTGTGTGTGTGTGTGCAGGGGCTTTAGCTCCCAGCTGCTCCTTTGGGAAAAGGCCCCGGAGTCACGGCTCAGGCCTGAGGGTCCTGTGGGTGCCCCCCGAGCCCCACTGCAAGGAGTAGCCCATGGGGCCTGACTGGGGTCGGGGCCTGGTCCCCACGGCCTCCATCCATCACACCTCCCAGGCCCCCATCAATCCTGCTCCTAACGTGCCCAAGGATTGATCTTCCTTGGCCTGGCCGAGGGCTGGATCGATTTCTATCTTAAAGGCACCAGCCTCCCTTCAGAGCCTTCAAATGAGCATTTTGTGGAGGTGGTTATTTAAAAAACAGTGCTTTCATGCCATTTTTGACTCAGAAATACTGCAGGCTTACCTTCACTGACCCCGGGCACAAGGCAGGGCTGTGTCCCCCGCTTGTGTGCATGCTCAGTCTCTCAGTCGTGTCTGACTCTTTGCAACCCCGTGGCAGACTGTAGCCTGCCAGGCTCCTCTGTCCATGGAATTTCCCAGGCAAGGATGCTGGAGTGGGTTTCCATGTCCTTCTCCAGGGGACCTTCCCAACCCAGGAATCGAACCATCATCTCCCGCGTTGGCAGGTGGATTCTTTACCACCGCGACACGTGCTCCATATGGATTCTCTCATTTGATCTCTCAATAACTGTTTGAGGTGGGTTTTTATGATCCCTGTTTGGATGAAGACAAAGAGGCGCAGGCTGGTGGGGGAGCTTGCCCGGGGGTCAGGGCTGGGACTGGAGCCCCCTTCGTCTACACACGCTGGGTTCCTATGCATAGTGGGGACCCAACCCAGCAGGGGTGACGCCCCCCACCTCGGCAGCCTCCTGCCCCAAGGGTCGGGGGTGTCCCTGAGACGCCCTGCTGCCTGTTGCGTCCCCGCTGCCTCAGCTCCAGGCCCCTCCCATCCTTCCCGCAGCCTCCAGCCCGCTTGATTGCAATTAAGGATGGAACAACCGAACAGGGCTGGACTGGGGAATTAATAACCTTATCTCGCCCCAGCCGACTCTGGGGCTGCCGCGCACCTCTGGCCAGGGGCGGGGGACACTTTCTTTGTCTATCTGCAGGCAGGGCTCAGATTTCCCTTCTTAGACCAGAGGGCTCCATGATCTCGCCTGCTGGCGGCTTCCAGTCCCTGTCCCCAGCTGTGGCTGCGGGTGCCTGACCACTGCCCGGGATTTCCCCAGAGCCCAGGGCTTCTTTGCAGAGCTGTTCCCCTGAGTGTCTGGTTTGAAGTCTCAGGGCTGGATGGGCTCCAGGGGCTACTGGGTGCGTTCCTCTGTCACCATGCCGGTGGTGGCCGCGTTCCCCTGGAAGGGCTGGCTCTCCATCCAGGTTTGTTGGGGTGGAGGTTGTGAGTCTGTGCAAGGGCCGCTGTCAGGCTGCGAGCTCGCGCCTGCAGAGACGGGAGCCTGCGCCGGGCCTGGTACTGGACATAGTAGCACACGAGAAGGTCGCCACCCGGGACCCTCGTGGCTGCTGGCTCACTGTCCTCCCAGCTGTGATGAAAGAGGAGGTCTCATTCACCAGTGGAACCGCCAGGGCTCTTGTCTTGCAGGTTGCAGAGAAGCGAGGCTGATGCTCCCCATCCGCCCCCCGTGGCCCCCAAGAAGTTTCTCCTGCTCAGCTGACTTTCGTTGGTTCATTTGTCACAGAGGGGAGGCCCTTGTCGTTGAGAAGAAAATCAAGTGATGCAAATGATGCTAAACCACGTAACGTGAGTCCAACCCCAAGGGCTCTTCTGGGTGGCTCGGTGCGTGGATCTTGTGGAACCCCGATTCTGCCGCTAGAAAGTCAGTGTCTTTGGGTGAAGGAATTTGATTTTGCTGAGCCCACTTCCTCTCTGTGAACTCTGAGCTACAGCAGCAGTATGTACCTTGCGGTCTATGTAGTCAAAACTTGTCGTTTCTCCAGTGGTCACGTACGAACGTGGGAGTCGGACCGTAAGGAGGACTAAGTGCTGAAGAACTGACGCTTTCAAATCGTGGTGCTGGAGAAGACTCTTGAGAGTCCCTGGACAGCAAGGAGATCAAACCAGTAGATCCTAAAGGAAATCAACCCTGAATATTCATTGGAAGGACTGATGCTGAAGCTGAAGCTCCAATACTTTGGTCACCTGATGTGAAGAGCCGACTCCCTGGAAAAGATCCTGATGCTGGGAAAGATTGAAGGCAGGAGGAGAAGGGGACAACAGAGGATGAGATGGTTGGATGGCATCACTGACTCGATAGACATGAGTTTGAGCAAATGCCAGGAGATAGTGAAGAACAGGGAAGCCTGGCGTGTTGCAGTCCCTGCGGTTGCAGAGTCAGACACGACTTAGCAACTGAACGACAGGCCAAGATACAAATGAGTCCGTCCGTGTAAATTCCTAGCACGGGACGTGGCCCAAAGTTAGGGTTGTGAGAGTGTTTATGGTCACTGTTTCATTTTGTCTTCATGTGAGACTCCTCTGAGAGGTCTTCAGAAAACTGAGGGTCAGAGAAGGGAAGTCACTTATCCAGGGTCACACAGCTGTAAAGGGAGAGCTGAGATTTAAGCCTCAGAAGCCTCCCGCCCCAGAGGAGACTGTCCTTTTTTAGAGGGCAAGGGCCAGGCCTTGGCTCTCCCCTTTGTCCTTGACTCCTCACACGACCTTGGGCAAGCCGCGTCACCTTTTTGAGCCTCAATTGTTCCATCTTTCAGATGGTCATGTTACTTTTGCTGAATGAAGGCCGACAGCTGGACTGGATGGATTGGACTAGACTGGAAGCCTGGAAGGGGCCTCAGAAACGATCCAGGCTCATTCTGTCCTTTGAAAGATGTGGTCACTGAACCCTGGAGAAGAGGAGAGCTTCCAGGGTCACACAGCATTTAGGATGCTGCCAGGGCCAGAAGTTTCCAGCCTCTAGGGCCAGCACTCAGGGGGTGACCCCGGGAGCCCTCTCTCCCGCTGAAACCTCTGGCTCCTCCCCAGCGGGCGGGGGGCTAACCCATCTCCAGGCCGCAGGCCTCTGCTCCTTGCCTCTCCATCTTCTGCCTCGTCTGATGGGTCCAGCCGGGTACAAACCTTGCCCTGCAGAGCCACGGTTCCAGAATCTGAGGCTTCACCTTCCCTGTCCCCACCCAGAGCTGGATGGACATGCCCCAGAGAAACCAACATTCTGATTGGAGCGTCGTTAAGACGGTGGACTGAGGAGGAGTCTTGCAGTTTCACCAGGTAGCCACTCAACCCCCCTCTATCCCATTAGGAGCCCATCAACAACTTGGGGGACAAAGGAGGAAGCATTTTTTGGAACCTGCAGAATCCCCATTGCCCTCTCCTTCAAGTCTCTGGGGCTGGAGGAGAAAGCCAGGGAACAGGACCTGTTTGGCAAATGGGATGGGAAGGAAGGGCCTCCCACAGGACACAGAGAGAAACAGCCTGGAAATAAATGGGCACTGCCAGACCGCCTACTCAAGGGGGATTGGAATTCCATCTCGGGAGATTGATGCTCCCTCTTGCTGGTCTCCAACTCTTGATATTGGATTGCTGATACCCCAGAAAGTTAATGCCCCAGGAGCACTGATATTTAAGGATCATTGGAGCCACAATCTCGAGGAATTGTGATTGCAGGAGTGTTAATCACCGAAGAAGGCAGTTACTCAGGATGTCCCGGACGACCACTCCAGGAAATCCATCCTCCCAAAGCATTGATTCCTGGAACTGTTGGTGCCCCAGAAACAATCCTTCCTTGTCCTCAGGCCCCTGGCCGCCTGGTTTTCCCGGGAGATCCAGCCTTGATGGAGACACTGTGAGGGATTTTTCTCCCCAGAGGAGTTTTGGAGAAATGCTTCTGGACTCCAAGCAGCGGTTCCCACCTTTCTGGCACCAGGGACTGGTTTTGTGGAAGACGATTTTTCCGTGCGTGGTGGGGGTGGTTGCGGGACGACTCAGCGCAGAACGTTCATCGTGCATGTAATTTCTGTTCCTATTACCTCAGCTCCGCCGCGGAGCGTCAGGCACTGATCCCGGAGGTTGAGACCCCTGCTCTAGCTCTGCCGCGGAGCGTCAGGCACTGATCCCGGAGGTTGAGACCCCTGCTCTAGAGCACGGCTCTCACTTGCATCATCTGGAGGGCTTCTCAAAGCACACGCTGCTGGGCCCCCTTCAGAGCTGCAGATTGGGCAGGTCTGGGGTGCAAGCGTTTGCATTTCTAACAAGTTCCCAGATGACACTGGGGTTGCTGATCCCAGGGACCACACTGTGAAAGCTTCTGTTCTAGAGCGTAGATACTAAGTTTTCAACTCTTACATTTTGCATTTACATTTAAAGTCACCCAGTCGTGTCCGACTCTTACGACCTTATGGACTATACAGTCCATGGAATTCTCCAGGCCAGAATACTGGAGTGGGTAGCCTTTCCCTTCTCCAGGGGATCTTCCCAACCCAGGAATCGAACTGGGGTCTCCCGCATTACAGGGGATTCTTTACCAGCTGAGCCACCAGGGAAGCCAAACGTCTGACTTGTAGTTTGTCTCCTCCTGCCGCTTAGGAGAGAGATAAAAAGTGTCTGACACTTGCAGCCTATTTCCTTCATCTGGAGATCCCTAGCCTTCCTACCTGGAGAAGGCAATGGCCACCCCACTCTAGTACTCTTGCCTGGAAACTCCCATGGATGGAGGAGTCGCGAAGAGTTGGACATAACTGAGTGGCTTCACTTTAATTTTTCACTTTAATGCATTGGAGAAGGAAAAGGCAACCCACTCCAGTGTTCTTGCCTGGAGAATCCCAGGGACGGGGGAGCCTGGTGGGCTGCCGTATATGGGGTCACACAGAGTCAGACACGACTGAAGTGACTTAGCAGCAGCAGCCTTCCTACCTGTTACCCTCTCGTTCCCCCCTTTTCTTTTAGGAGGATTATGTTGCTTAGGGAAAGGGTCATCGTCCTTAAATCTGTGAGGCAACATATTCTCCTAACCCTCGTATTGAGGGTTAACTCTGGCTGCATTTCATTTATTTATTATTAAAAATTTATTTTTTGTTGAAGTATGGCTTTTCTTGGAAGGAAGGTTATGACCAACCTAGATAGCATATTAAAAAGCAGAGGCATTACTTTGTCAACAAAGGTCCGTCTAGTCAAGGCTATGGTTTTTCCAGTGGTCATGTATGGATGTGAGAGTTGGACTGTAAAGAAAGCTGAGCACCAAAGAATTGATGCTTTTGAACTGTGGTGTTGGAGAAGACTGTTGAGAGTCCCTTGGACTGCAAGGAGATCCAACCAGTCCATCCTAAAGGAGATCAGTCCTGGGTGTTCACTGGAAGAACTGATGTTGAAGCTTAAACTCCAATACTTTGTCCACCTGATGCAAAGAGCTGAGTCATTGGAAAAGACCCTGATGCTGGGAAATATTGAGGGCAGAAGGAGAAGGGGACGACAGAGGATGAGATGGTTGGATGGCATCACCAACTCAATGGACGTGGGTTTGGGTGAACTCCGGGAGTTGGTGATGGATAGGAAGGCCTGGCGTGCTGTGGTTCATGGGGTCGCAAAGAGTCGTAGATGACTGAGCGACTGAACTGAACTGAATATCTTTTCTTAGGCTTCAAATTACTTTAATTTTTTAAAAACTGAAGTATAGTTGAACCGTGAACTTCCTGATGTTCAACCTGGTTTTAGAAAAGGCAGAGGAACCAGAGATCAAATTGCCAACATCCGCTGGATCATGGAAAAAGCAACAGAGTTCCAGAAAAACATCTATTTCTGCTTTATTGACTATGCCAAAGCCTTTGACTGTGTGGATCACAATAAACTCTGGAAAATTCTGAAAGAGATGGGAATACCAGAACATCTGATCTGCCTCTTGAGAAATCTGTATGCAGGTCAGGAAGCAACAGTTCGAACTGGACATGGAACAACAGACTGGTTCCAAATAGGAAAAGGAGTTCGTCAAGGCTGTATATTGTCACCCTGTTTATTTAACTTCTATGCAGAGTACATCATGAGAAATGCTGGACTGGAAGAAACACAAGCTGGAATCAAGATTGCCGGGAGAAATATCAATAACCTCAGATATGCAGATGACACCACCCTTATGGCAGAAAGTGAAGAGGAACTCAAAAGCCTCTTGATGAAAGTGAAAGTGGGGAGTGAAAAAGTTGGCTTAAAGCTCAACATTTAGAAAACGAAGATTGTGGTATCTGGTCCCACCACTTCATGGGAAATAGATGGGGAAAGAGTGGAAACAGTGTCAGACTTTATTTTTCTGGGCTCCAAAATCACTGCAGATGGTGACTGCAGCCATGAAATTAAAAGGCGCTTACTCCTTGGAAGGAAAGTTATGACCAACCTAGATAGCATATTCAAAAGCAGAGACATTACTTTGCCAACAAAGGTCCGTCTAGTCAAGGCTATGGTTTTTCCTGTGGTCATGTATGGATGTGAGAGTTGGACTGTGAAGAAGGCTGAGTGCCAGAGAATTGATGCTTTTGATCTGTGGTTTTGGGGAAGACTCTTGAGAGTCCCTTGGACTGCAAGGAGATCCAACCAGTCCATTCTGAAGGAGATCAGCCCTGGGGTTTCTTTGGAAGGAATGATGCTAAAGCTGAAACTCCAGTACTTTGGCCACCTCATGCGAAGAGTTGACTCACTGGAAAAGACTCTGATGCTGGGAGGGATTGGGGGCAGGAGGAGAATGGGACGACAGAGGATGAGATGACTGGATGGCATCACCGACTCAATGGACCTGAGTCTGAGTGAACTCCGGGAGTTGGTGATGGACAGGGAGGCCTGGCGTGCTGCGCTCCGTGGGGTCGCAAAGAGTCGGACACGACTGAGCGACTGAACTGATCTGATAGTTGATTTACAATGTTGTGTTAATTTATTCTGTACAGAAAAGTGACTCAGTTATACACGTATCTACATACACACTCTTTCATATTCTTTTCCACTGTAGTTTAACATAAGGTGTTGAACACAGCTTCCTGTGCTGTACGGTAGGACCTTGCCATTTATCCACGTCATGTATAATAGTGTGCATCTGCTGATCCCTGCCCCCACTGCACCCGTCTCCCAGGGCCCTGTACTTGGCAACAAGTCTGTCTGTGCGTCTGTTTCATAGATAGATTCATCCGTGTCACCTTTCAGGCTCCACACAGAGCGACATCGTGCAGCGTTTGTCTTGTTCTTCTTCACTCGGCATGATAATCTCTGGTTGCGTCCATGTTGCTGCAATAATAGCGTTATTTCACTCATTCTTGTGGCTGAGCAGCATTCCACTGTCACGTGCCACGTCCGTGTCTGCGCTCCGTCAGCGGGCATTTCGGCCGTCTCCGCGTCTTGGCTGTCGTGAATACCGCTGCTATGAACACAGGGGCACACGTGTCGTTTTGAATCACAGTTTTGTCTGGATATGTGTCTGGCTGCATTTTGGAATCAATCGCTGGTGAAGATTTTAAACTGTTGTCCTACTCGGAGAAATTGATTTGATTGATCTTGGGTGGAGCTAATAATTCCAACAGTTCTCTAGGTGATTCCAGGGTGTGGTCAGGAGTGGAAGCCCACTGGGCTCAGCAGGCTTGGGGGAGGTGAAGAACTAGCCGCTGCGTCCTGTTAGAGCGTCTGAGACGGGAGAGGCGAAGCTGGGCACTGGGTCTCTGGGGGAGAACCTTGGGCTGAGCTCCCAGAAGGAGCACCCCAGACTCAAGGCCCAGGCATCCCAGGACCCTCTTCTGAGAGCTACTGAGATGGCTTCTCCTGGCTCTGGTGCTGTGAGGGGGGTCTGTTCGTTCATTCAGCCATATTTAGTAGACGCGTATTTGGCATCTACCATGACACTGTTATAGACCCTGGGGTATACAGCTGTGAGCGAAATAGACAGACATCCCTGCCCTCATGAAGCTCAAGTCTGAGTTCATGGCGCTGATGCCACCAAAAGTGGCCCAGAGGCACCTGGCATCTGCGCGTCCCTTTGCTCATACTCACGGCTGGCAAAATGACGGCGCCTGGGGCCTGGGGCAGGCAGTGAGGTCGGGGCTGGTTATGGGGTGATGGAGGAAGCGCCCAGTGCCCCCTCGGGGTAGATTCTCCCAAACCTGGCCGAGAAGGGAGTCGAACTGTCTTCTGGGTTCTATTTGCTGTCAGCAGACCTTGGCTCAGCTTTCAGGTGACAGGCATCTTGACGCTGTCTAGTCCATGCCCCTGCCCCCAGGGAAGGTGATGGCAGGTCTTCCCCTGGGGCGTGCCCCACGTGGGGGGTCTGAAGCCCCCCTCTCTCTCACGTCTTTGGCCTCTTCTCTTCCTTCTTTGGTTCTGCCCCCCTCTCTTCTCTCTCCATCTCAATCTTCTGTTTTTGTCCACTTCTTTCTGCTTCTCTCTCTCCATTTTCCCTTTCTTGGCCCATTTCCATTCTTCCAGGCACACTCAGACCCCTGACCACCCTGAGGCTTCTGGAAGCATCTCTCGTGATTGGATCCCTCTTCTCTGGCCACATCCGTTTCCTCTTGATGCACGTGTTCTAAGCCCGAAGCTCCACGAGTCCCCTGGGGAAGCCTGACTGGTTTCCCTTCCTCTGCCGACGGATGCCAATTCCCTCCCTGGCCAGGCCCGCAGAGCAGACTCCAGCATCCTGCCTCTCTCCCTCCTCACGGACCTGGAGCAGCTGGGGGTTACTCAACGGTCAGAGTCCCCGTCGAGGAGCTTCCGATCTTGGTTGGGTCAGGAAGCCCAGCCCTCAAGATTAGTTAGGGAAGCGACCCTGATTCATTCTCTGAGACGTGAATTCAATGAACATTTATGGGCCGCCAGTAATGTTTCAGGCGCTGAGACAGAGTGAGAAATAAATCACAGTCTTTACCCTAAGGAGTCAAGTCAGTGATGCTGAAGGTGCCATTCATCGACCCTTCCGTTCCTTCCCTGTTCATTTGCTCATTCATCCACCCGTTCACCCATTCAACAAATAGTGACCACCTTCTACGTCACAGACACATGGGGATACAGAGGGGACAGAGAAGTAAACGCGAGACATCTCTGCCGTCAGAATCATCCCCTAGTGGGGAAGATAGACAAGCCGACAGTTCAGGGGCTCAGAGCTCTGATCAGATCCTCTTCAGTCCATCTGCTGGGCGCTGAGTGGCCTGGGCTGGGACCGTCACCGCAGGCCTGGCTCAGGAATGGGGCAGGGTTGCCCTGACGCTGCTCCGAAGGCCTCTGTGGTCCTGACGAGCTGCTAGGTCTGCCTGAGCTGGGTTAGGGGTTGCAGCCCAGAGCCTGCTGTAAAGTGTGCCCCTTAATACCTCAATGGCGTCAGGCGTAAGAATGAAAACCGTCTGCCATGGGGAAGTGGAGGAAATAATTTCCCAGCTAGGAAATTACTGAATATTTAGGACCAGAAGCAGATCGTTTAGAGGGGGAATGAATTTCTCTGGCTTCCTCTGGCCGAGATAAATCAGCCCAGATGCTCTCGTACTTTCATTTACCCCTGCGGAACGGGTCTGGATGGGTGTTTATGCGATGCGAAGGTAATCGTTCTTCCAGAAGTAACAATTGCTTTCAAAGCCATCAGTTCCCTCCTGATGCTGGTGTGGCCGACCCTATCGGTCAGCCCCTGCCTGTGTACGCTGCCAGGTCCTGGAGCCCAGGGAGCACAGAAGTGGGGTGATGCCACCTCCCCTTCTCATGGTTGAGATCTTGTTTTTTGGTGGGGCACTGAGGAGGGTCCAAGCCTTGGTCAGTAACAATGGGAGACCCAACAAAGTGATGGGGTTGGGCCAAGGGTCTGAGCCCCAAGGCAGGACTGTGGGAGCCGGACTTTAGTTAGACTTAAGGAAGGACCTCCCTCGTCAGAGGGTAGCTGTGGCATTGCTTTCCCTGGGTGATGGGTCAGAGCAGAGGAGACCTCATCTATGGGGGACGGACGTGGGGGATGGGCTGGGTGGCCTCTGAATCCCGAATGACACAGGATTCTGTAACACCCAGGTCACCAGCCCATGAGTGTTGGTAATCTTGCCTTGACACTGGGCACAGACTAATATTTTCTTCACAAAGTTATGTTCTTCTAGACCAGAGTTTGGTCAACGTTTTCTCCAAGGGCCAAATAGTAAATGTTTTCCTTTTGGTGGGCCACACAATTTCTGTAAAAATTACTCAGCTCTACGGTTGTAGGGCTAAAGGGGCTGTGTTGTTCCATTGCTCAGTCGTGTCCGACTCTTTGTGACCCCATGGACTGCACATGCCAGGCCTCCCTGTCCATCACCAACTCCTGGAGTTCACTCAGACTCATGTCCATCAAGTCGGTGATGCCATCCAGCCATCTCATCCTCTGTCGTCTCCTTCTCCTCCCGCCTTCAATCCCTCCCAGCATCAGGGTCTTTTCCAAGGAGTCAGCTCTTTGCATCAGGTGGCCAAAGAGCCTGTAGACAATATGTAAATGAATAGGTGTGGCTGTGTTCCAATAAAACTTTATTTATAAAACACATGGCGGGTTGGATTGGCCCCCCTGCCTTGGTTTACTGACCCCTGTGCTAGATTTGACTGTCAAACGAAGACTGAACCAGGAGTTTCTGGCTTGTGTTTTTGAGACTGCTTTATTTCATTTTGCTGATTAGAAAAGTAATGTTTGCTTATAGTAAAAAATTAATATAGAAGGTGAAAGTCATTGGTAACCCTCCCCCTTCTCAAAGACACCGGCTGTTCGCAGTTTAATGTCTGTATATATTTTTGTCCCAACACCACATTCCTTTTAAAGGTCATCTTGTACAGACCATATTTACTGAGGCTGTTATATTTCGAATTCCAAGTTGACTCTAGCTGAAAGGAAAACGGGAAATGGCGGCTGGGAAATGAAGCTCAGGGGGATAGGAAATGAAGCAGGTGGCCTTCCCTTCCTGGGAACCTCCTTCCCGGGGAGCGGCCTGGTGCCCCTGGGATGCCCCTGCACGCCAGCTGAGGGGGGAAGGGGAGGGAGCCGGGCCGCCGGGAGCCTGGTGTCCTTAGGAGGAACGTGCTGAACCCAGCAGTGGGGTGGGCACCCTGACACACCGCTGATGGTTGACGGGGGAGTTCTTGGCAGCAGGAAGGGGAGTCCTGAGTCACACGGGGCTTGGCTGCCCTGAGGGGCTCTCCCAGCTTGGGGCACTGGGAGGGGCTGGCCTGCTCACTGCCTTGCCTTGAGCAAAAATGCACTAAATCAATGGAAAAGGGAGGGTACAAAGAGGTAGAGAGAAATCTAGTCTCGGAAAAAAGCTCCCACTGCCCCCAGGACTCCCGGGCTTCCTGGGGATGGGGGGATGGGGAGCCTGAAGCCCCTTGTGGGTTCTTAATGCTGTCTGTGCCCTGAAACGGGAGCCGAAGGTCCCAGACATCGGCTTTCCTGCAGTCTCGGTTCTGTGGAGGAGAAAGTGTCTTTCCCCATCAGTGACAGGACGGAGAAGAAGGGAGGAGGAGAGGCTGCCCCCGGGCCAGCTACGTGTCTCCACGTCCAGGTGGGTGAGGCGGGCGAGGCGGGGCACCGCTCCCTCAAGGCCGAGGCCGGGCCCACGCCCACCACCCCCCTTGGTGTCCCCGCATCTTGGCCCTCGACCACTCACTTCCAGTCATGGGCATTCTGGGATCACGTGTGGGTCTGCTCTGGGAGCATGGATCCAGGAGAGTCAAAGCACCTGATAGTTATAAGAACAGGATCACTGAGACCTGGGTGTAAGGCCCGCGTTGGTCACCTCCTCACTGGAAGCAAGCCTCCCGTGGTTCCTCACTCTCTGCACCTCAGTTTTCCATCTATGAAGTGGGTGTGCTAGTAACACCCTAACAATCACATGAGATGATCTGTATCAAGTGCCTGCCCCAGCGAAGGCTACGGGAGGCATCTTTTATTCTTTTGATAAGATGTAATTAAGGCCTCAGTATAATCTCGCACTCGGAGAAGGCAATGGCACCCCACTCCAGTACTTTTGCCTAGAAAATCCCATGGACGGAGGAGCCTGGAAGGCTGCAGTCCATGGGGTCGCTAGAGTCGGACATGACTGAGCGACTTCACTTTCACTTTTCACTTTCATGCATTGGAGAAGGAAACAGCAACCCACTCCAGTGTTCTTGCCTGGAGAATCCCAGGGATGGGGGAGCCTGGTGGGCTTCCCTATATGGGGTCGCACAGAGTCGGACACGACTGAAGCGACTTAACAACAACAACATAATCTCGCACTAAATCTCAGGCTGATAGAAGGTCTGGAGAAAACAACTAGGAGTGGTCAGTGGCTTATTTTTTTCCTCTAGAATCTGAGTCTTGATGACTAGGTTGGACTGCAGACTCCTAAGCCAAGAACCCTGACCGCCTAGTTCACAGCAATGTCTCTAATGCCCAGCTGGGGCCTGGTGCCTAGTGGGTGCTTATCAGCAGTTGTGGGAAGATGCATATATGCCCAGGGAAGGGGAGTGTCAGAGGCAGAGGAGCTGAGAGGTGATCACCAAGGACCCTGCGTCCCCTCTGGCCTCTGGCCCGAGACCCGGCTTCTTGCCTCCTTTTCCCAGCAGCCCAAGAGCGGATGGCCCAGTTTTCTCCATCGCCGCCTTATGCCACTAATGAATTTCAGGTTGGTTGGATCCAATTTGGCTCCTGAGCTACAAAAAGTAAAAGAAGTATAATTAAAAACAATAACAACAACGGAGCAGAAGTTCAGCTATCAGAGTCGATTCTTCCCGGAGGCTGATGATGGGAAACCAGTGCAGCCTCACGTGGTTCTGGAAGCAGCGCCGGGCGGGGGCGGAGGCGCGGGTCCGCCTCCAAAGCACGTGCGGCTCCGGCTCCGGGCGGGGTCTGAGGCTGCGTCCTCTGCTCCGCTCCAGGCATCCGCACTCTGACCGGCCTGGCATCCCCTGCACCAGGCTGGGGGCGGGGGGCGCGGGTCCCGCCTCCAAAGCACGTGCGGCTCTGGGCGGGGTCTGAGGCTGCGTCCTCTGCTCCCCTCCAGGCATCCGCACCTCTGACCGGTCTGGCATCCCTTGCGACCGGGCTGACCTTTGTCCCTCTTTGTCTTCTGGAACGTCAACTCTCCAGTCAGCCTTCTACAGCCCTGGCCTGTGCTCCTCCTACATTCACTGCAGTTCTCTGCCCTCGACTCCTTCTCCTGCAGCAAAGCTCCCCACCTGCTCTGTGGCATCCTCAGAGAGCACAGACCAGCAGCAAGGAGCTGGAAGGGCCCTGAGAAACATGGGCTCCCGCCCCGCAGGACAGCCGATGATCACAATTGGGTTACCGCGTACTTACCACGCGCCCACGTCGCTGCCTTCTCCTCATGGCTCTGCAGAGCAGGCCCTGTCATGGCCCCATTTTTATAGATGGAGAAACTGAGGCTTGGAGAGGTGAAGCACCTTTCCAAGGATTGCAGCCAGGTAGGGGTTAAGCTGGAGAAGGGTGTGCTGAACGCTGTGCTGCATAACAGCTGGAAATACGCAAGGCAGGGCAAAGCCTGTGACTTCAAGATGCTCACAGTCAGGGCAAGCCTCGAACAAGGCTGACTGGCTGGCAGAGTGGACGGATGAGCAGCTGGATGGATGGATGGAGAGATGGATGGACGGGTGGACAGACAGACGAAGAAAGCCAAATGTGGGGACATAGGAAACAGGCAATGAAGAGAGGCTGCACAGATCTCTCTGGGCTTGATGTGGCGGGGACCCAGTGAGCAGTCCTCACTGACCCCGACGTCACCCCGCTGCGTGCCCTCAGTGACACTCTGAACGCCTCTGAGCATGGTAGTCTCATTTGTGAAATGAGGGCTTCATCGCCATACTCTCTGAATTCCCACTGGACTCCAGTGGTCTCTGACAGACTTAAAAAACTCCAATGGTTTTTTAAGTCTGTCAACTCCAGACTTGTGAGACTCGCGCTCATACTGGAAAGCAGCGCTCACCGTGTGGGTGGTGTCCAGAGTTGTGAGACTCGCGCTCATACTGGAAAGCAGCGCTCACCGTGTGGGTGGTGGCACTGGACACAACTTGAATTCTGACTTGTGGAAATTCTCAAAGAACGGCAACTAAAAGCTGGCAGCTGAGACTTAGACACAGGTTTCTTTTGTTCATCTCCATAAATACTGTTTTTTCTTAATTAACAACCAGCATTTACGAATCAGGCAATTTTTCAATTTCCCTTGGAAAAATGAACGGTAGGGCAACGTGGGCTCCTACTCCCAGAGTAACTTAGTGGCAAAGGGCCAAGCTTCGCCCTGAGTCAGAAGGAGTTCGAGTCCCAGTGCTGACCTTTTCCAGCTGTGAGTCTTTGGGGGAAGTTACTTACACTCTGTGCCTCAGTTTCCTTATCTGTAAAATGGGGATGATGATAGCACTTACTGTACAGGGTCATTGTGAGGACTAGATAAGTCAGTGCACGTGGAGATTTAGAATAGTGTCTGGAACTCAGGGAGGGCTGTGTCAATATTGCCTTTTCTTATTGTGATTTTTTTCCCCTAGGGGTATTAGCCTGCTTAGGGCTGCCAAAACCAAATTCCATGGACTGGGTGGCTTACACAACCCGTTTGCTCACAGGTCTGGAGGCTGGCAGTCCCAGGTCAGGGCGCTGGCAGGGCTGGTTTCTCTTGCAGACAGTGGCTCCCTGATTCCCCACGTGGCCTTTCCTCTGTAACGGGCATCTCTGGGGTGTGCTCCTTCTTGCAATCACACCAGTCCAAGAGGATCAGGACCCACACTGAAGACGTCGTTCAGTCTTAGTTAGTTACCTCCTTAAAGGCCCTACTTCCAAACACAGTCACACTAGGGGCTACTACTTCAACTCAGGGGACACAATTCAGTCCAAACGACCATGGTGGAGCGTCAGCCCAGGGTGGACAGCAGCTGCTTCCTCGGACAGGATGGTTTTCTCCTGCTACAACAGTCCCAGCTAGGGTGACTGTGCTTTGTGGCCGGGGTTCCTAGCCGGAGTGGTAAGGAATCCGCCTGCAGTGCAGGAGATGCGGGTTTGATCCCTGAGTTGGAAAGATCCCCTGGAGGAGGAAATGGCAACCCACTCCAGTATTCTTCATTGGGAAATCCCATGGACAGAGGAGCCTGGTGGGCTACAGTCCATGGGGTCATAAAAATTCGGACATGATCAGATCAGATCAGTCGCTCAGTTGTGTCTGACTCTTTGCGACCCATGAATCCCAGCCCGCCAGGCCTCCCTGTCCATCACCAGCTCCCGGAGTTCACTCAGACTCAGGTCCATCGAGTCAGTGATGCCATCCAGCCATCTCATCCTCTGTCGTCCCCTTCTCCTCCTGCCCCCAATCCCTCCCAGCATCAGAGTCTTTTCCAATGAGTCAACTCTTCGCATGAGGTGGCCAAAGTACTGGAGTTTCAGCTTCAGCATCATTCCTTCCAAAGAAATCCCAGGGCTGATCTCCTTCAGAATGGACTGGTTGGATCTCCTTGCAGTCCAAGGGACTCTCAAGAGTCTTCTCCAATACCACACTTCAAAAGCATCAATTCTTCGGCGCTCAGCCTTCTTCACAGTCCAACTCTCACATCCATACATGACCACAGGAAAAACCATAGCCTGGACTAGACGAACCTTTGTTGGCAAAGTAATGTCTCGGCTTTTGAATATGCTATCTAGGTTGGTCATAACTTTCTTTCCAAGGAGTAACCGCCTTTTAATTTCATGGCTGCAGTCACCATCTGTAGTGATTTTGGAGCCCAGAAAAATAAAGTCTGACATTGTTTCCACATCTATTTTCCATGAAATGATGGGACCGGATGCCATGATCTTCATTTTCTGAATGTTCAGCTTTAAACCAACTTTTTCACTCTCCACTTTCACCTTCATCAAGAGGCTTTTTAGTTCCTCTTCACTTTCTGCCATAAGGGTGGTGTCATCTGCATATCTGAGGTTATTGATATTTCTCCCGGCAATCTTGATTCCAGCTTGTGTTTCTTCCAGTCCAGCGTTTCTCATGATGTACTCTGCATAGAAGTTAAATAAACAGGGTGACAATATACAGCCTTGACGAACTCCTTTTCCTATTTGGAACCAGTCTGTTGTTCCATGTCCAGTTCGAACTGTTGCTTCCTGACCTGCATACAAATTTCTCAAGAGGCAGATCAGGTGGTCTGGTATTCCCATCTCTTTCAAAATTTTCCAGAGTTTATTGTGATCCACACAGTCAAAGGCTTTGGCATAGTCAATAAAGCAGAAATAGATGTTTTTCTGGAACTCTGTTGCTTTTTCCATGATCCAGCGGATGTTGGCAATTTGATCTCTGGTTCCTCTGCCTTTTCTAAAACCAGCTTGAACATCAGGAAGTTCACGGTCCACATATTGCTGAAGCCTGGCTTGGAGAATTTTAAGCATTACTTTACTAGCATGTGAGATGAGTGTAATTGTGTGGTAGTTGGAGCATTCTTTGGCATTGCCTTTCTTTGGGATTGGAATGAAAACTGACCTTTTCCAGTTCTGTGGCCACTGCTGAGTTTTCCAATTTGCTGGCATATTGAGTGTGGCACTTTCACAGCATCATCTTTCAGGATTTGGAATAGCTCAACTGGAATTCTATCACCTCCACTAGCGTTCGTAGTGATGCTTTCTAAGGCCCACTTGACTTCACATTCCAGGATGTCTGGCTCTAGGTGAGTGATCACACCATCGTGATTATCTGGGTCATGAAGATCTTTTTTGTACAGTTCTTCTGTGTATTCTTGCCATCTCTTCTTAATATCTTCTGCTTCTGTTAGGTCCATACCATTTCTGTCCTTTATCGAGCCCATCTTTGCATGAAATGTTCCTTTGGTATCTCTGATTTTCTTGAAGAGATCTCTAGTCTTTCCCATTCTGTTGTTTTCCTCTATTTCTTTGCATTGATCGCTGAAGAAGGCTTTCTTATCTCTTCTTGCTATTCTTTGGAACTCTGCATTCAAATGGGAATATCTTTCCTTTTCTCCTTTGCTTTTCACTTCTCTTCTTTTCACAGCTATGTGTAAGGCCTCCCCAGACAGCCATTTTGCTTTTTTGCATTTCTTTTCCATGGGGATGGTCTTGATCCCTGTCTCCTGTACAATGTCATGAACCTCATTGCATAGCTCATCAGGCACTCTATCAGACCTAGGCCCTTAAATCTATTTCTCACTTCCACTGTATAATCATAAGGGATTTGATTTAGGTCATACCTGAATGGTCTAGTGGTTTTCCCTACTTTCTTCAATTTAAGTCTGAATTTGGCAAAAAGGAGTTCATGATCTGAGCCACGGTCAGCTCCTGGTCTTGTTTTTGCTGACTGTATAGAGCTTCTCCATCTTTGGCTGCAAAGAATATAATCAATCTGATTTCGGTGTTGACCATCTGGTGATGTCCATGTATAGAGTCTTCTCTTGTGTTGTTGGAAGAGGGTGTTTGCTATGACCAGTGCATTTTGTTGGCAAAACTCTATTAGTCTTTGCCCTGCTTCATTCCGTATTCCAAGGCCAAATTTGCCTGTTACTCCAGGTGTTTCTTGACTTCCTACTTTTGCATTCCAGTGCCCTATAATGAAAAGGACATCTTTTTTGGGTGTTAGTTCTAAAAGGTCTTGCAGGTCTTCATAGAACCGTTCAACTTCAGCTTCTTCAGCGTTACTGGTTGGGGCATAGACTTGGATTACTGTGATACTGAATGGTTTGCCTTGGAAACAAACAGAGATCATTCTGTCGTTTTTGAGATTGCATCCAAGTACTGCATTTTGGACTCTTTTGTTGACCGTGATGGCTACTCCATTTCTTCTAAGGGATTCCTGCCCACAATAGTAGATATAATGGTCATCTGAGTTAAATTCACCCATTCCAGTCCATTTTAGTTCGCTGATTCCTAGAATGTCGACGTTCACTCTTGCCATCTCTTGTTTGACCACTTCCAATTTGCCTTGATTCATGGACCTGACATTCCAGGTTCCTATGCAATATTGCTCTTTACAGCATCAGACCTTGCTTCTATCACCAGTCACATCCACAGCTGGGTATTCTTTTTGCTTTGGCTCCATCCCTTCATTCTTTCTGGAGTTATTTCTCCACTGATCTCCAGTAGCATATTGGGCACCTACTGACCTGGGGAGTTTCTCTTTCAGTACCCTATCATTTTGCCTTTTCATACTGTTCATGGGGTTCTCAAGGCAAGAATACTGAAGTGGTTTGCCATTCCCTTCTCCAGTGGACCACATTCTGTCAGATCTCTCCACCACGACCCGCCCATCTTGGGTTGCCCCACAGGCATGGCTTAGTTTCATTGAGTTAGACAAGGCTGTGGTCCTAGTGTGATTAGATTGACTAGTTTTCTGTGAGTATGGTTTCATTGTGTCTGCCCTCTGATGCCCTCTTGCAACACCTATAGTCTTACTTGGGTTTCTCTTACCTTGGACGTGGGGTGTCTCTTCACGGCTGCTCCAGCAAAGTGCAGCCAATGCTTCTTACCTTGGATGAGGGGTATCTCCTAACCGCCGCCCTTCCTGACCTTCAACGTGGGATAGCTCCTCTAGGCCCTCCTGTGCCCGCGCAGCCACGGCATGGGGTTGGTCCTCCCGACCACTGCCCCTGGCCTCTGGCGTGGGGTTGCTCCTCCCGGCCACCAGCCCTGGCCTCAGGCTTAGGGGGTGTGGGGTAGCTCCTCCCGGCCACTGCCCCTGGCCTCGGGCTTAAGGGCGTGGGGTATCTCCTCTCGTCACCCCTGACCTCGGACGCTGGGTATCTCCTCTCGGCCGCCCCCCCGACCTCAGACGTGGGGTAGCTCCTCTCGCCTGTGCTTTGGCGCGCCCGTCGCAGCTGCCTGGCGATTAGACGGCAACAACAGCCCTTCGTGATTTGCTTAGGACTGAGGGGGTTCCTGGGACTCTAGTCTTTCAGTTTTAAAACGAGGCAAAACCCAGGATGAGCTGGACACTCAAGTCCTAATCACAGCACACTTCCTTCATTTATTCACCTGCCTGGCCCTTGAATGTTGACCTTGCCTCGGAGGGACACCTGGTCCTAGGAAGGCTGGTGAGAGGCGGGAGAAGAGCACGCTGGGCTTCAGGGCGCAGGTGAGTTTCTTGGCCAAGGTGGGAAGAGGATGGAGCCCTGGGCTCTGTGGGAGCCCGGGCTGGCAAGGGTTAAAGCTGCCCTGGGAAAGAACACCCAGCAAACACCAAGGGAAGGAACCAGCAAAAGCATTATCATGATTAATGTTATTTCAAAGACTTAATTTCCCCCCTCTTTCAGAAATGTTTGTGCGCTGTTGTGCTGAGCGCTCTTTCTTGATTCCGAACGTCCTTCCCCCCGGAGTAATTTGGAACAAGGTCACTGGTTAGCAGGCGGCCTCCTTGCCTCTCGTCTACCTGCTGGCGGCCCTGCCAGGCGGAGGGGCTCTGAGCCAGCAAGAGGCAGACCGATGGAGGAGGCGCCAGGACCGGACCTGAGGCTTTCAGGGCTAGGCCTCCTCTGGCTGTAACCTAACCTCAGCTCGCCCAGGACAGACACAGTCTTTGGTCCTGGGGTCGAAGTGGGAGAGGTCTGGGGTGAGGATCAAGACCTGTAGTCTGGCTCTACCCTTTGTTGGGCTCCCCAGGCGGCTCAGATGGTAAAGAATCCGCCTGCAATGTGGGAGACTGGGGTTTGATCCCTGGGCTGGGAAGATGCCCTGGAGGAGGGCACGGCACCCCACTCCGGGACTCTTGCCTGGAGAATCTGCATGGACAGAGGAGCCTGGCGGGCTGCAGTCCATGGGGTCGCAAAGAGTCGGACACGACTGAGCGACTAGCCACCCCTTGTTGGCTGGGAGATTTTCCAGGTCTCAGTTTTCTTATCTGCAAAGTAGGGACAAGAATGGTATGTCCCCTTCTGGATGGTTGTGTCGGCTCTTAATTCTGAGAGGTTCAAGCACTCCTCAACTTCGGCTGTGCACGCTGACCCCCTGGAGTGGGCAAGTGAGGCAACCTTTGAATTTCCGGTAAGTGTTCAAGTGCTGCTCATGCTGCTGGCCCATGGACCGCATTTGGAACGACAAAGGTGGTGAAGATGAAATGTAAGTTCCTAGCATGGTAGGAAGTGCTCGAAGTACATACTGCTTATCACCCTCATATCATCACGACCGTCATTACCGCTGCTTCCTCTCCACCGTCTTCATCGCCAGCATCAGCATCATTTTCATCACCATCGTCGTCGCTGACCTCATGGGTTGGCGCCATCCCCGGAGCTTGTCATCTAGGCCTTCTCTTGCTCCCATTCTCCAGAGGAGGTAGTTGAGATCCAGAGCTGGTTTGAGACTGCTCCAGCCAATTTTACACAGAAGAGAGGCTCCCTGGGGATGAGGGCTGTTACACTGAAGTAGACAAGAGCCTGATGGTTAGAAATCAGGAGACTGAGGTTCAGGTCTCACTCTGTTCCTTGTTAATTAAGCCTTTGAACTTTTACAACAGGCGGATCACGACCTTAAAGACTATCCAGTTTAACTTCTTCCTCTAACGTCTCTGATATGTGGGGACATTGAGGTCAGATAGAGGAGAAGATACGCAGTTAAGGGTATAGATATTGGAGGTAGACAGTCTTGCATTCAAATCTCTGCTTCATCACATGCTGGTTGTGTTACCTTGGGCGAGTCACTTAATCTCTCCAAGTCTCAGTTTTTCCATCTGCAAAATGGGGTGTGATAGCCAGGCTCCAAGATGGCCTCCACTGAACCCCACCTTCTGCTATTTACACCCTTTTTCAGTATCCTCCACATTGTCCCAGATTTGGTCTGTGTGACCAACAGAACATGTCTAAAGGGATGGTATCCACTTCCAAAGTTAGGAGACTAGGTTATCAAAGATGCTGAGACTCTATCTTGAGTTTCTGTCTCTCCCTCCCACTCGCTCTGGGGGAAGCCAGCTGCCTTGTCCTGAGACCACTCAGGCAGCATATGAAAAGGCCCACGTGGGGAGGAGCTGAGACCTCCCAATGGCCATGTGGATGAGCCTGGAAGTGGATTCCCTGACCTCCGTTGGACTTTGTGATGGGACAGCAGCCCTGGCTGACAGCCTGCCTGTAGCCTTATGGGAGACCCAGAGCCATCCAGCTAAGCCACTCCCAGATTCCTGACCCTCTGAAGCTACAGGAGATAATCAGTGTTTGTCATTTTAAACTGCAAAGTTGTGGAGTAACTTGGTACACAGCAGTGGGTACATAACACACGGGGATAATGCTATCTGCCTTGCAGGTTGGTTGTGAGGATGAAATTCAGGTGAGCACTTTGCATGGTACATGATGCGTGCTGAAGGCTGTGTGAAACGTAAATCAGCGAGAGCGTAAAGCAGATCATTGACAGCTCCGAGGTCACATAGCAAGGGCGTGACAGGGTTGACGATCCTGTGGTTCCCAGATGGCCAGTGTTCACCATTTGTGTCCCCTGAAGCTTTGTGACCTCGGTGAGCACCGAAGGCTTTGCCAGAAAGGAAATGGCGGGACTAGGGGGTGTGGGGGGCGAGCGGAAGATGTGACGGTGGTGGTGGTGGTCCCTGGGCCTCTGGGAGGGAGAGCAGTCAGGGCATGTGCAGGGGGGTGTAGGGCTGAGCACAGGAATAGTGTCTGGGTGCCTGTGTGTGCACACAGGTATACATGTGTGTGCACATGTGTAATGGTATATGTGGATGTGCACAGGTGCAAACACAAGCAAGCATGTGTGTATGTGCATGCACACGCACACATGTACACTTGCATGCACGCACATGTGTATATGTGCGTGTGCATGCGTGTGTGTGCACGTGTGTGCACGTGTGTGTGTGTGTGTGTGTAGGTCACCTCTGAAGACCCTTCAGCACAAGAGCAGCTGATGATCTGATTCACTGCTTGTTTCTGGGCCTGCTGTCTGTGGAAGGCTCAGAAAAACCATGGCAACAAAGAGACAATTAACGAGCAGGAATGGAGAGGCCAGGAACCACGGTATCTCTGAGGCGACCAAGAAAGAGGCCCAGGAGGAAGGCCCACTGGGCTTTGTTTCCCTGGCCCTCATGAGGCTTCTTGGTAGAGAGATATCAAAGAGGGTCTGAGTGGGAGGTAAGCCCCTGGGCCTCCGGTTTCAACATTCCAGGGAGCCCAGGGCTCTCAGTACCCACCAGATGGCTCCCTTGGGTCATCTGCTCCCAGGTCCTGGACAACTGAAGTTAGATGCATTATTCTTGGGAGGCTGTCCATGGCTTCCCCCAGCTTCTTAGATGGGGCTGTAACCTGAACCATGGAAAATTCCTAGATATTACTCATTGTAGAGACAAGTGTAATGGAGGCACAGAGAGGTTAAGGAGCCTGCCTCAGGTCACACAGCAGGCTGTGCCAGACTCAGGCCTGGAATCCAGCCTCCTTGCTGAGCACTCTCCCCCAGGGTGGAGCCTCCGGTGGGTGTCCTGGGATGCCCTGGTCCAGAGGCCTCCTGTGTGCATAGCCCCCTTGGGCTGGTTGACCGACTGCCAGGAGAGCTGACCCGCCTTTGCCCCTGCCTGGGCCGGATGGGCCACCCTGTCACCCCCGGCTTATCTACCTTTGTGTTTCCACAGGGAATAACTGGAGAAGACAATTCTGGGGGAATACAGAGTCTGCCAGGTTTGAGTCTGGCATTAACATGGGCAGCTGGGTATCAGGTAGGCTGGAAATAGAATCAGTTAAAAGGGTCCCTCAGAGAAGGCAATGGCACTCCAACTCCAGTACTCCTGCCTGGAAAATCCCATGGACGGAGGAGCCTGGTAGGCTGCAGTCCATGGGGTCACTGAGGGTCAGACACGACTGAGCGACTTCCCTTTCACTTTTCACTTTCATGCATTGGAGAAGGAAATGGCAACCCACTCCAGTGTTCTTGCCTGGAGAATCCCAGGGACGGGGGAGCCTGGTGGGCTGCCGTATATGGGGTCACACAGAGTCAGACACGACTGAAGTGACTTAGCAGCAGCAAAAGGGTCCCTGGGGGACTGCTGGGATCAGCTTGGAAACTGTCTGTCTTGGCTTCTGCCAGACCATCCATCTCAGGGATGTCTCCTCCTAGCCAGATCCTGCCTGCCATGTACCAGGAACATCTGAGAGTGTTCTGGAAGGTTCTAGAATGTAGAAATGGGTTACAAGGGTCTCAGTTATGTACTTGATCACAAAGAGAGGGAACTGGTGTGCATCTGGAGAGCCT
Source organism: Bos mutus (assembly GCF_027580195.1). NCBI lineage: Eukaryota > Metazoa > Chordata > Mammalia > Artiodactyla > Bovidae > Bos > Bos mutus. Next base: position 1,204,390 of record NC_091618.1, read on the forward strand.
GCTGCTACAGGGTACTGAGTGAAACCCCTGTACACCCTTAGCTTCCCTTCTCATTGCACCTGGGGTATGAGGCTCCATGCTATAGATGAGGAAACTGAGACTTAGGAACTCTAGACTACTCTCCCAAGGTCACCCATCTTCTAAGTCGCAGAGCTGAGATTTGAATCTAGATCTGTTTAACTCCAGACCTGGCCGTTTCCCACCTCTGATATCTCTCTGAATATACCCTCTGCACCCGCTATGTCCAAGTACCAGTTTGGATACTGGAGACACAGATGTAAATGGACTCTGGGCCTTGCCCTCAAAGCGCTCATAGTGTAGAGAGTATACTAGCTATTGCTGCTATGTTAATGCCGTGTAACAAATAGTCCCCCCAATCTCAGTGGCTTATAACTCTAAGCAATTATTCCTCTTGCTCACAGTGGTTGGGTCGGCTGGAATGGCTCTGCTTCAGGCTGCAGGTTGGGTCCAGTATGGCTTCCCTTGTCTCCATCGCCTTCTAACGGTGGCTACTTAGTTCTGCTTCCATGACTGGGCATAAATATACAGTATCCTCTAAGCGTTCATGCTGAAATTGGTGCACTGACCTGCTTCTCAAATTCTGGGGCAAGTTACATGGCCAAACTCTGCACTGATGGGGCGGGGGGAATTTCCTTTTCTACTTAGTGGGAGGCACTGCAAAGTCACAGGGCAAAGGCACAGATGTCTAACTTTCTAATAGGGAAGCAAGAAGAATAGGGAACAATAATCTAATCATCTTCTGGGGGAAGACAGACAGGCCTGTGATGATAACACTGTACTGCATTTCATCAAATCTGAGAAACCATCAACTGTAAGATACACCATTAATTTATGTACCACCAAGAAAGAAAAGTGACTGCCAACTGAAGTATGACATGATGCTTTCTCAGCTCACTGTATTTTTTTATTCTTATGGAAAGAGCTATTTGATACTTACATAGACGTGGAAGTGACGGCAATACGAACCCTTTTGATCGGGTTTCCTCCTGCACAGGCTGTGACGACTGTGTCAGCACAGCCGTTGTCCAAGGAGATTGTGAGATGCCATGGACTGCAAGACATAAGCTGTTTTTAAGTATGTGAAAACATGTGGGTCTTAGAATCGATGAATTGTTTATTCATGGTGAACATGTGTCCACAAACGGACACTGTGATAAATAGCCTATGTGGATAAACCACTTGTACCTTATGACAACCCAAGGGGGCAAATATCATCCCCATTTCAGAGAAGAGAAGGATAAGGCTCAGAGTAACCAGTTGTCTGGCCCATCACTCACAGTTAGCAAGTTGGGGGAGCTGGGATACGAACTTCCGACAGTCTGACTCAAGACAAAGTGGTTAAGAGTGTGGACAAACTGCACCTCAGTTTCCTCATCTGTAAGATGGGGTTGCTAGCAGTAACGACCGCATAGGCTGTGAGGCATCTGTTGGAAACAGAGGGAAGCACAGAGCGCTCACAACATGCTGGTCCCTCTGATAGTCCATCTGGCCCTTCTGCAGTGAACATCAGCACAGTACAAGCTATGACTGAGCTAAGAGCTAAGGGATATGGGAGCCCAGAAAGGCAGACCAGTAGCTTAATCATTTGGGGGGATTGTCAAATTAGATATGAGAATAAGATCCGTGCTGCTGCTAGGTCACTTCAGTCGTGCCCGACTCTGTGTGACCCCACAGACGGCAGCCCACCAGGCTCCTCTGTCCCTGGGATTCTCCAGGCAAGAACACTGGAGCACACGTTTATTTATGCAAACATGTTTACTTACTGTGCACAAGCAGTGCACAGTGACTGAATTTGAAGCCAAAAATTGGGGGGGGGCTACTCGCAAAGAGTCGGACACGACTGAGCAACTGAACTGAACTGAATTTTTAAAATTTGAGTTGTAGTTTATCTTCAGTTAAATGCACAGATACTGACGGTTCTATATGAAGGTTTTCCACAAATGTAAATGGCTGTGTTACCACCACCCCAATCACAACAGAGAATATTTTCATTACCCCAGAAAGCTCCATTGTGCCCCTTTTCAGTAAAATGTCTCTATCCTGTTTTTAAAATTTCTGTCATTGTAGATTAGCTTGCCTGTATTTGAACTTAATATAAATAGGAGCATACAGAATGTTCCGTTTTCTATCTGGTTTCCTTCACCCCACATAATACCTAGAAGATTAATCCCTGTATTAGTAGTTCCGTCTTTTTCATTGCTGGGTGATATTTCACTGCTTGCTGGCTATTCACCATTGCTCTGTAGTTCTAAACTCACCCTTCTTGCCTGCGGACGGAAAGTGAAGCTGGGCCCTTTAAATCTACCCCCGCCCGCACCCCCCCCCCACTCCCGACCCCGGCCACACAGCAAGCTCAGCCTCAGCCAGTAGGGGGCGCTGGAGAGGCGCACGGCCGCTCGCCCCGCCCCCTGGCTGGCCCCGCCCCCGCCTCACCCCGCCCCCTGGCTTCATGCGTGCGTGCGTGCGGGTCCCTGAGCACGTGCGGCGTCTGCCGTGCGCGTGCGTGGTGTTTCCCGCCCGGTCTTTGCCGCCGTGGTGTAGCAGCTGACACCCAGCATCTCTTTAAGTGTGGTTTTGTAGTGGGGTGACTCTGGTGAGACGCCTGTGAGCAGCCCGTGTGCCATCCCTCAGAGTGGACTTCCGGTGAGTCCCCCAGGCTGGATTTCTAGCAAGTTACATAGGTGTGTGGCACGGACCAGCTTTCTGCCCGAGCCACAGGCGTGCCCCTTGGTGAGGCCTGGGTGCCCGCGCTGGGGGTGTGTGTGGGCACTGCTTTGGGGGGCTCTGCCCAGGGGCTTTTTCTGGGGGTTTTACTTAAGGTTTAGGAGGGGGCTCTTACTTGGGGGCTGTGTCTCAGCTCTGGGTGGGAGGTCTTCTTTGGGCTGGGGCTCTCCACCATTTAGGGTTCTGTCTCAGCCTGGTGGGAGGTTTGTTTTTTGGGCGACTCTCTGCTCCATATTAGCCCCGAGATCAGGGTGCTCCCCGGGGGCTCTGTATTGGCCATGGTTTTGGGGGGATCTTTCTTTAGGGCTCCTCCTCAGTCCTGGGGGCTCTCTCTGGACATTTGCCAAGGCCCTGAGAGGCTCTTCCTTGGGGACTGTATCTGAGTGGTGAGTGGTGGATGCTCTGAGGCTCAATCCCAGCTCTGTGGGTTGTGCCGTTTCTTACAGCTGCTGTTCTTACATTAACTGTAGTTCTTTCTATTAGCCCTTGTTTGTTGGTTCAGTCCCCTGCTACAGTTGAATAATTCTTCATTTGAAACGTTCCCTGTTAAAATTACTGTGTGATTTCTTTTTCTCAGTTGGACCCAAACCAATATAGAATTGGTTTCAGGAGAGATAACAGGAGATTGACCTGTAAATATGAGATTTATGGATTAGTTTCCTCGTGTCTTTGGGCTTGAGCATGAGCCCTTGCTAATGGGAAATGGAATGCTGGTAACCCAAGGCGTGTAGTGGCCATACAATTAATGGAGATATTACGCGTGGTGGGTTGAGATAAAGCGCTACATCCCTCGGGAGCCTGAGTGATACTGCCCTTGACTGTTAGGGCAGTAACGATGGCTATAAGGACTGTGGGGTGGGGTGGATTCGTTGGAGGGCTCGAGTACTTACACAGAGAAAACAACAAGCTCAGGTCCATTAACTCCCTCTTCTCATGTGGTGTGAGAACCAGAGAGTTCCCATGACAGCCCTTTACAGAAGTTCTTATTTCTTGCAGCCCCAGGGCTGATATTGCTGAAAATCAAATAAAAATTTAATTGTGCTGGTTGCTGAATTATAACCACAGTTGAATTCACATTGTTCATGTGGAAATTAGGGCATTAATTGGGAAAGAAGGGGGTCCTGAAACGTGGGATGGGGACATCTGTGGGACCCAGATGAAACTGATGGTCTGAAACCTCCAAGTGGCGGTGAGCATCCCGTATGGGTGGTGGGAGGTTTCCTTCCAGTGTCTGAGGAGGCTGTTCTTCCTCTGCTTAAAAACCGGGTAATAACCTCAGTGGAGGCAGGTACCCTGAAAGGGGATGCCTGTTTTCCTTAAGATTCACCATAACCACCCTGTCTTGTCACTAGACTTTAAGGGTCAAATCTCAGTCCATTCCTTGGTGATTGGTGACTTATGAGGGAAAATGCAAAAGAATTGCCACACTTTGCTAATATATATCGGTAGAAATGTGGGAAACGTGTGTGGGAGTTTATTACAAGAGTTTTTGACCAAGAGGGCAGAGCATCGCACCGTGCTGGGCTGAATTCATTGATGTGGGTGCCCTGACTAGAGATTCTGGGTTTGATTGTTAGCATGTGCACTGGAGGCTGGCTCTGACAGTTCACCTGGTTGACTCACTGAAATCTGGACTCAGTAGTACAGTTAGTGGGGGTGTGATGTGGAAGACGGCATTGAAGGGCTTGGGGAGACAGGCATGTTGGGCTGGATGTATTACATGAAACCTGCAGATTCTGGATCCACGTTGCTGCCCAGGCCCAGAAGCCCTCTGGAGGCCAGGTCCTGTGGAAGAAGGAGCCTGCATCATTGCCGCGAGTACTTGCTGTAACTGTTCCTCCAAATCTGCCCCACAGGGACTGGCAGCCATTTGCCAGAGTGGCTGTGCATTGGGGCACAGGAAACGCCCACATGGTTCTTGAATTACTAGGCACAGGCTCTGAATTCACACTAATCCCCAGGGACCTGCAGTGCCACTGTGGGCCATACGTCAAAGTGGGGGCTTATGATGGGTAATAGAGTCTTGGCTCCCGTCTGACTCACGGTGGACCTGTTTGGTCCATGGACTCACCCCGAGGTTATTTAGGCAGTTTCTGAATGAATACGTGGAATAAGCGCACTTTGCAACTGTTTCGTTTTCTCCCCTTTCCAGTTTTATTTCGCATGCAAGTTTTTGGAAGCTAGCTTTAAAGTATAGTCTTTAGGCAACAATATTCTGTGGAACTGTGACTGAATTTGAGGGGTAATTGGTGGCAGGAGGAGAAGGGGACGACAGAGGATGAGATTGCTGGATGGCATCACTGACTCGATGGATGTGAGTCTGGGTGAACTCCGGGAGTTGGTGATGGACAGGGAGGCCTGGCGTGCTGCGATTCATGGGGTCGCAAAGAGTCAGACACGACTGCATGACTGAACTGAACTGAAGTACAGTCTTGAGTGACGTCACTTTCACTTTTCACTTTCATGCATTGGAGAAGGAAATGGCAACCTACTCCAGTATTCTTGCCTGGAGAATCCCGGGGACAGAGGAGCCTGGTGGGCTGCCGTCTATGGGGTCACACAGAGTCAGACACGACTGAAGCGACTTAGCAGCAGCAGCAGCAGCAAATACAGTCTTATGACTGTGGGGCTGTTGGTTTCATTTTATGGAGAGGGTGAGAACTTTGCTTGTAAGAAGGATAGCTGTGTCTTCTTAGGTAGAAATAAAGAGTTGTGTTGTCATACAGGGGTGCGGTTCCACGTGAGAAGGGCTCACGTGGAAGCTGAGTCATCAAAGAAATGGATATGCTGGATAAACTCACCCTTCTTGCCTGCGGACTGAAAGTAAAGCTGGGCCCTTTAAATTCCTACCCCCCAGCCCCGGCCACAAGGCAAGCTCAGCTTCAGCCTGTAGAGAGCGCCGGAGAGCCGCTCGCCCCGCGCCCCCCCCCCCGCCCCCGCCCCCGCCCCCCGTTCTGCGCGGGCTCCTGAGCACGTGCGACGTCTCCAGTGCGCGTGCGCGGCGTCTCCCCCGTGCCGGGTCTCTGCAGCCGTGGTGTAGCAGCTGGAACACGCCGCATCCCTTTAAGGGCGGTTTTGTCGTGGGGTGATTCTGGTGAGACGCCTCGTGTGAGCCTCCCGTGTGGCGTTCCTCACGGCAGACTTCCGGTGAGTCCCCCAGGCTGGATTTCTAGCAAGTTACGCGGGTGTGCGGTGCCTACCGCCCGAGCCACAGGCGTGCCCCTCAGTGAGGTCCGGGTGCCCGTGCTGGGGGGAGTGTGTGGGCATTCTTCCGTAGGGGTTCTCCTGCAGTCTAGGGGGGGCTCCTCTTTGGGCGGGCTCTCATCCTGGGGGAGGGGTGCTCTCGGGGGCCTTGTTCGATCCACGTCGTGGTGGTGGAGGCTGTGTCCATCAGGGTCTGTGTTAGACCTTGGGGGTTTTTCCTTGGTACTATTCTCTAAAGTTCTCTTTACTTCTCTCTAGCTAGGCCTTGTTAATGCAGTCTGCTGTTATAGTTGATAATTGTTTACTTGAAACTTGCTCTGTTCAAATTGCGGTGTGCTTTTTCCCTCCTGTCGGTTGGAAAGGGATATCCATTGTACATATAGATCATAAGATTGTTTATCCATTTCCTGTTGATATTTCCAATTTAGGGCTGTTATGAGTAATTTGCCATACATATTGTCAAATGGACAAGATTTTCTGTGTGATATGTTTTCATATTTCTTGGATAGATACCTCTAATCAGTTCCATTGTGAAGGCCAGGCTAATGGACTTTGACTTTGTCTGGAGAGTGCTGAGGAATTACTGGGAGTTTCATGGGGTGTTTTTTTTTTTTTTTGTAGCAGCGATGGGATTCAGTGTGGGTCTTAGAAGGATTGCTTGGCCCGTGTGAGTTGGGGGGAGGGGCACCAGCCTTCACGTCCCTGAGATGGAGGTGGCACTCAGCTTCGTGGCTGTTGCACGTGCTCTGGCATCTGTTTGGAAATCTGTGAAATGGGAATGTTCACACGCATCTACAGAATTGTTGGCAGGACTGAACGGGATGATGCCCATGCGGCCTTTGGCATGGGGTAGGTGTGCATGGGGCAGTGCAGCCAAAATGCTGGTTTAGTTGGGGGTTTAAGCCTGGGTGTTCCAGTTTCTCCCTGGCACCAGCTCCCATGTGTCCAGAGATAGAGCCTAGAGGGGTGGACAAGGTCTCAGCACCCTGTCCAGAGGCACCTCTGGACCCAGAAAAGGCAGAGCGCAGCTGCCCACTGCTTCTCAGTGCCTGGCACTTCCCGACACTGTCTTGGGGCTTTCCTCTGGGGAGTGGACCCACAGGGTGGCCTTGGCTTCTGGGCTCTTCGCCCAGCCCCTTGACAATCACCTCAGCTGGCACCCTGCCAGCCTGAGCCCCGAGCCACTGCACCCCAGCAAGTCAACGGCCATGATTAGTCAAATAAAATTTCCATCTGTTGAGGAATTTACAAGAGTTATTACTGGCTATAAAACCGATCGGAGGAGAAGGATGGCTCTGAGGGGGTAAGTGCCTCTAATTGTGCGGTAGTGACTTTTAAATAAGGTTGCAGATGTCCTTATCGCAGTGACCCAGATCCCTGTGGGGGGCTGGGCTGGGGGGCTGGGCTGCGTGGGCCCCCTTCACTGCAGAGGGAGGAAGACGAGCGTCCTCTGCACTGGAAGCTTGGGGGCCGTGGCATTTCAGCATGATCCTGAATGCACGCTGCAGGCGCTTAATGCACGCGCTTAATGCACGCTTCTGCTTCCTCTGCTCCGCTCTGTCCTCCTCTGGGGCCTGAGGCAGGCTCCTGGTCAGAGGCAGCAGCCTCTTTGGGCCAGAGTCCTGCTAATAGACGCTGTGTGACCAGCAGTATAACACCCCTGGGCTTCCATAGCTTCATCTCTGAAATGGGACGATTAATTACCAAGAGTCCGTCCCAGAGGAACACCGAGAATAAAGGTGTTTGAGAATGTGGGCCCAGCCTTGTTCTCTTATAATATACGGCTTTGTTCTGGTGCTTGGCTTATTTTATGCCCTCCACATGTGGGGCTGGAGGTGATATCTTTTGTCTTGGATGGGAAGGTTTGAGGTGGCCGAGGGACTCCTCTGAGGTCACCGGGATGCCAGGGGCTCCTGAAGTCCAGCCCCCTTCCTTCATCCTGAGGGCAAGACTGTACTTTGGGGGCAAACTCGGGTTCCTGGTGGCTGGGGTGAGCTGGGGAGATGGGGGTTCTTGCTGAAAAGGATTCAAACAGCACTGACAGTGGAGATAATTTACCCGACCCCAGAGAGGGTGGTTCCCAGGGTCCAGACCCCCAGAGGCAGGGCTTGGGCCTGAGACCTGAAGACACACAGCCCCTGGCCTGCTTGGCTGGAGGTCTCTCTGTGGTCGCTGTCCGTTCCTCCCTGGCCTTCCGTGCCCACCTCGCGGTCAAGCACAAACTCGCCTGCCCCTCTGTCTCAGGCCCTGTAAACTCGGGGCACATGCCTGGGCCCACAGCCGGCCACACTCTCTCTCCTTGGCTGACACCCGGGGCCAGGAGCCATCGGGATTCCGCCCTCCCGGGGCCCTGGCTCCCCTCCGGACAGCTAACTCTGGTGCTGGGCCCCTTTCCCTGCCAGGCACTTTGAGGGGGACCTTTTTGTTGGAGTGTCTGGAGTCCCTGGGGATGGAGGGACCGATGCTGATGTGAGGAGCTGAGCCCTGAGGTAGGGCCTGTCCTCAGGGACGCTTTCTCCCTGGGTGGCCACCCCCCCCCCGCCCCCACCCTGCCAGGCCTCAGCCTGGGTGTTCCTGCAACTTGTTCCTTTGGGCTGCTGGCGGCTGTGGAGGGGAGAATCGGCCTTGCAGGGGCTTCCGGCTCCGCGGTAGCCGGCTTCTGTGATCTGCTGTGTGGACCAGGGACTCGGTCTCCATCTCTGGGACGGGAAAGGTCAGCGTGAGCATGCGGGAGAGAGACTCCCGGCAGGAGCGGGTCTCTGATCCCTTGGTTCCCCTTCCGAGCCACACTAGGGCGCCTCTGGGGAGGGAGGCTTTTGGGGCTGGAGTGAGGGTCTAGGACTTTCCCTGGTACCCCACTGGGGCATGAAAGACCCTGTGATGGGGTGGGCGCTGGGAAAAGGCACTGGCGCCTGTGAGCTTTGAATGACGGTGGGGTTTAGGTCTTAGAATGAACTTCCATTGTGCTGACCCCATCCAGAGGGGTCTCAGGGCATCTAAAATAGTGAGGGGGGAGACGGGTGGTGAACAAGCCAACCCAGGCATGGAAGGTTATAGGTCACAGCAGCGCTGAGACCACCAGAAGTGGGTGGCGTGGGTGAGGGGTGGGGGTGGGCAGGGGAGCCTCCGGGTTCCCTCGGTCACACTGCATGTTCCTGCCCCCGTGGTTCTCCCACCTCAACCTGCGGGAAGGTCCGGCTCGGTGGTGGGAGCTCCCGGCCTGGAGTCTGGCCACTCCGAGCCCCTCCCGGTGCCCCCCCACCTCCCTTCCCTGGGGCCTCTCGCCTGGAAGGAGAGTCTGGTGAGTCCCCTCTGGAAAGGATGGTTCAGAGGGCACAGTGAATCCCCCGCAGGCTTGGAGAGGCTTTTTTAAGGGTCCGATTTCATCTTTTTCGTCCCAGTTTCTCGTTAGTGGGAGGCCCTCTCCAGGGTTTCTGGGCTCACGCCCAGGCCTTGGGTGCTGGAAGGCTTAGAGCTCGGTGTTCCTTCATCTTATTCCTGTTTTCCCTTCTGCCCGCCACCCCTGCCCAAAAGAACAGAAGGCTGGGGGCTTCCATCTGAGAGGTGTAGGGGGTGGTGGGTGTCCGCGGCAGGAAACCCGAGTTGAGGCAGAGCTCTGTGGTTTACCAGCGGAGGGCCTGGTGAGTCTGAGCCGTGGCTTCCTGCTCGCGGAGTCGGAGCGTAAGCTCCCAGGGCCGTCAGCAGGGTTAATGAGACAGTGACTTCTCTCGTATTTTCTATCACAATGACGGTGAGTTTTGGCGATGTGTCCCAGATCCAGTAGCAAAGGACGGAAGCAGAGCCACGAGGCGTGGAGCTGGCTGAGGCCTCGGAAGCTGGCGGCAGAGCTCGCTGGGGTGCCAGGGCCCTCGGTGTGCTCACAGCGTCTGGTTGGCCCCTTGCTCAGGTGGCCGGCCGTGGTGTGCGGCCCTTCTGTCCTTCCCCGAGGCCCCTCTGTCTTTCCCTGAGAGTCTGGTCCTGATCGAGTTTATCGGGGATCCTCTTGAGCTCTGGATTTCTCCTCTTTTTTTTTTTTTTTTAATTGTTCGTTTATCTTTGGCTGTGCCGGGTGTCTGTCGCTCTGTTGTGGAGAGCAGGGGCCACTCTGCAGCTGCGGTGCCCGGCCTGCTCTCTGCAGGGGTTTCTCTCGCTGTGGAGCAGGACTCTAGGGCACAGGATCAGTAGTTGGGGGTCACGGGCTTGGTTGCTCTGCGGCATATGGCATCTTTCTGGATCAGGGATCGAACCTGCGTCTCCTGCACTGGCAGGTGGGCTCTTTACCTCTGAGCCGCCACGGAAGCCGCCCTGGATTTCCCTTCTTGACCAAAGGAAAGAGTGAGTCCCCTTTCAGTAGGAGGCAGAGAAAGTATTAGTTGCTCAGTCGTGCCCGACTCTTTGCAACCCTATGGACTGTAGCCCGCCAGGCTTCTCTGTCCATGGGATTCTCCAGGCAAGAATACTTGAGTGGGTTGCTATGCTCTTCTCCAGGGGATCTTCCCAACCCAAGGATCGAACCTGGGTCTCCTGAACTGCAGGCAGATTCTTTGCTGTCTGAGCCACTCATTCTGTTGAAAGTTCCCTGAGGGTGAAGGCTGGCCTGGGCAAGCAGGTGACCGCAACATGGTCCTGCCTACAGAGCGCTTAGTTGGAGTTAGATACGATGGAGTGTGATACGGGGCGTGGGAGCACAGAGAGTGTGCAACTTCCTCGGGGTGGGGAGTAGCAGGGAAGGCTTCCTGGAGGGGGTAACATCTGCGTGGACTCTAAACACGAACTGGCAGAAGGCAGGCAGACGGGAGGACCCGGAGGACGGCAGGCCAGGAGCAGACGGGAGGACCGGGAGGACGGCAGGCCAGGAGCAGACGGGAGGACCGAGAGGACGGCAGGCCAGGAGCAGACGGGAGGACTGGGAGGATGGCAGGCCAGGAGCAAGGAAGGCTTCTGGGCGGGATGACCTGTGCTGTGTTGCTGCTGGAGGGTTAGACGTGGGGCAGGGGATGGTGAGCATTGATGGGGCAGAGCCTTGAATGTCAAGCCACGGAGCTTGGGGTCCATGCCGAGGGCGATGGTGCCAGGGACGGTTTGAAACGGGGACAGTGAGATCAGGCTTGTTGTTTAATGGCTTTTATCTCTCTAGCCTAGTAGTCTTTACCGTGTTTTTTTTTTGCCCTTCAGGGGACTTTGGTTGTCAGAACTTGGGGTTGTCAGACGGGAGGACCGGGAGGATGGCAGGGGTGCTGCTGACGTCTGCTGGGTAGAGGCCGGGGTGCTAATGAACCCATCACGCCGCACAGGGTGCCCTTCCCCACGGCAGAGACTCACCTGGCCCCAGGTGTCGGCACTCCCTGGTCCGTGCGTGGGGCGGGGCCGGCGGCTCACGTGCAGTTAGCCTGAAATTTGGGCGTGTTCTTCCCCTTCGCATGCTGCTTCTTCCTGCCGCTCTGGTTGCTGTGGCCAGGGACATTACAGGGTTTCCACAGGCGGGCCTGTTTGAGTCTGGGTGCCCCTGGCCAGGGGCAGCTCCTGACCACAGTGGCCCAGCCTCCTGGGCCACCCCTCTGTGGACCCTCCTCCTGATGCCTAGGTCCCTTCCAGCCTCCTCTTCCTCTCCCCACCCAGGCTGTGCTGATAATCCACCAGCCCCACTTAGTATGCAGCCCAAGCCTGGCCCCAGAGCTGGGGTTTTAATGGCTGAATATTTCTTTAAAAAAACTCTGCTTGTCTCCAGGCCCTCATTCCTCTGACTCTGCCCGCCTGGCTCCCTGTGGGAGTTCATGCAGAAACCCGTGTGTTAATAGGCCCACAGCATCTCCGGGCTGGCTCCCACTTAGCCTCCTGCAGAGAGGGCCCTGCTTCTGTGCTGCTCCGAGCCCCTGCCCTCAGCCCGAGCTGTGCTTGATTCCGGGACCCTGTCCAGGCGCTGGGGGCTGGGTGGGCACAGAATGTTAGAGTCTGCTGGGTGCCGTGAGCTGCAGGCACCGGGACTGCCAGACCCTGGTCCCATCTAGGGCACGGCCGTTTATTTGTGACTTGTCGGGCCAGTCCCCTCTCCATGAGTGAAACAGACAGAGGCCTTCAAGGCTGTGCTGGGAACAGATCCACCCCCTTTGCCCAGCTTTCAAGGCCCTGGGATCTGCCTGCTTCCAGTGCCCCCCTTGTCATTGCAGAATTCCGGGGATGCTTCTGAGCTAGGCTGCCGGCAACCTTGTGTGGCTCAGTGGTAAAGAATCCGATTGGAAAGCAGGAGACGTAGGAGACAGCAGTTTGATCCCTGGGTCAGGAAGACATCCTGGAGGAGGAAATGGCAATCCACTCCAGTATTCTTGCCTGAAAAAATCTCATGAACAGAGGAGCCTGGCAGCTGCAGTCCATGAGGTCACAGAGTCGGCCACGACTGAGTGACTGAGTGTGTACACACACTCTCTCACACACACCCCGACCTGATGTAATAATGGGCACACTGTTATTTCCCCCATTTTACCGGGAAGCTGTCACTTGGAGGGCTCACTTGGCTAGGGTCACACCTCTGCTGAGTGGTGGTCCGGGGCTTGGACCCCAGGTGCTCCCCCTGAGCCTGCCACACTTAGCTGGCCTTCCAACCCTAGCAGGTCTCCCGTGACTTCCCTGCAGTTGGATGAAATGAGGAGCAGCTTCAGTCTGCGGAGTCAAAGGGCAGGACTGGCTTGTGAAGCGAGAATGATAATAATGAAGTCGCTCAGTCGTGTCTGACTCTTTGCGACCCTGTGGACTATAGTCTACCAGGCTCCTCCGTCCATGGGATTTTCCAGGCAAGAGTACTGGAGTGGTTTGCCCCCGAGAACTTCCCATCAGCGGACCAGTCTGCCTGTGTGGTGGGCTTTCTCATGAGGCGGTGTGGCCCCGTCACTGGGGGTTATGCAAGCAGGGGGCCGATGGCCATTGTCCAGGTGGGTCAGAGCGGACTCCTCTCAGGTGTGTGAGGGACTGTGTGAGGGACTGGATTAGAAGCTGTCTGAGATCAAAATCCTCTGAGCCTGGAGTTCTCTGAACCTTGGAGTCACGGCTCCCATCCTCAGGATGAGGAACTGCGGCTCAGAAGCAGGCATTTCTGAGCCCAGGTCGCCTGACCTTCCCTTCCCTTCCACTAACCCCGGGGTCCAGGCACAGCCGGTCACCCCTTGGGTCTCGTGTGGTGACTGCCCTCTGGGCCTTTGGAGGGAAGGAAGGAGGCTTTGATCTGGTCGGTAGTGTCTGTCTTCTGCGCTGAGCACCACTGAGTGCCAGGCCCTGGGGACTCAGGGCTGGGCGGGTGACGGGCAGACAGGTTTGCGTGTGGTCCTCTGGCATCCGGGTCTTGCTCAGACCTGCAGAAGCTCTCCCGTGGGGCGCGGCCCCGGGCTCTGTGTTTGTCACAGCTGCTCAGGACCTTGATTCAGGGATCGGGACACAGGTCCCAGTGGGCAGCTGGGCGGTGGTTGCGGGGGAGGGGTGCCGTTGGGACCCAGTGTAGGAGGCGAGGTGGGGTGAGCCGGAGGCTTGCGGGCAGGGACTGTGACCCAGGGTGCTGCTGGAGTTGTGCTGGGTGGCATTCCTCCTACACTGGCCCCTGGGGCCGGGGCGTGTGTCTCCTCCAGGTCACCGCCGCGTCTTGGGGGCTGCCTGGGTCTGGCACAGGGGAGGGGCTCACACTTCATCAAGCGACAGCCCCCTCCTGGCCTCCAGACCACAGCCTCTTCGTGAACCCTGCGGACCAGACCCGAGCTCAGTGTTTCACGCCTGTACACTCAGCACACCCTCGTCATAACCCCAGGAAGGAGGCATGCTAATTACACCCATTCGACAGGCTAAGAAACTGAGGCCCAGGGAGGGGAAGGGGAATGCCCAGACCTCCTCCATGGCTGGCTCCTCATGATCCTTTAGGGCTCAGCTTCGGTGTTGCCTCCGGGGCCTGTCCTGAGCCCTGGGCCCGTGACACTGACTTCAGCCTCCTCGCTTTGCCTGTAGCATGTGGAAATGTCCTGTCTCCACTGCCCTGGAAGGTGAGGTCTCCGAGGACAGCGTCTGCCTCGTGGCGACCACAGGCGGGCAGGGCCTGCTGATCTGATGTGACATCTGGGTTCTTTTCTTTCCCGTCGCTTGGCCTGACAGGAGCTGTGAGTTCATTATGACAGCGCGCCATTTCCCCGGGACCCTGATGCGAGGCAGAGGTTCCCCTGTGTGTTTCTACCCCAACTCCCAGGTGGTTAAATCTCACCCCAGGTTTTAGGTCAGCTGAAGTTCATACAGCCAGCCCTCCCGAGGAGTAATTGCTGTAATTCCTCTGCATAACCCTCAGCTCTTGCCTGATATTGTGACCGAAATGTGAGGAGCCGTGACACTGCCTGCCCTTGTAATTGAGGTTTTGAAAGCACAGCCGACACCTCCACAAGGAGCCGGGGGTCGTGGCGTGTGCTGGGAGCGTCGTCGCCTGCACTCTGGCTTTCTGGCCTCGTGGCTGCTGTGCGCGCAGAGTCGTGACTGGGGCGGGCGCCGTGTTTCACTGCCCCGCCCTCCGTGCGCACACGGCTGGTCCGGGTTGGAGCCCCGCGGCAGCCCCGTGGGCCTGGCGCTCGGCCCTGGCTGTTGGGCGGAGGAGCTGCGTGTCTCCCAGAGCTGCACGGCACGTCAGTGGCAGTGCCTGGCTTGCACTGGGGCCTCCCGTCCCCACGTCTGGAGCTCCTCTGCTGTCTCCCCCCTTCTTCCCAGAGGCCCCCTTAGTGAGGACCTCCTGAGGATTCTGCCACCCGGCTGACATTTGAAGAGCAGTCACATAAAAACAAAAATCATAACCTTGGACACTCATGGCTCATCAGGCACCATCCACTTCGCCTTGTCTAGTAACGCGTTTCATCCTCCCGGCCCGCTGTGGTGGAGGCTGTTATCATCCCCAGTTTACGGATGAGGAGCTGGAGCCAGAGATGACGTGCTGACCCAGGGGCGTGCGGACGGGAGGTGATGGGGCTGGAACCCAGGCAGTTCCCAGGGCCAGGCCTCTGATCATCCTGCCGTGTGAACCTTCCTGGATATACTCTGGTTTTTCTTCAGGGACTCCGTTCGTTCACTCAGCCCTTGTTTATGGGTACCGTCTGTGGCCCAAGCATTGTCCTTGGTGTTAGGGATTCAGTCCTGAACAGAACAAGGTTGCTGCCCCCATGGAGCCTCTGTTCCAGCTGGGGGAGACAAACCATAAGTGGATGGATAATTCCATTTCAGAATGGGAGAGTTGTGGAGAAAGATGAGTTAGGAAGGAGGGCCCTGTGATGGGAGAGGGTAGATCTTAGCTAGAGAGGCAGGGGGGTGGGTTAGAGACCTGAGGGGAGCCAGCAGTAACCGTGAGGACGTGATGGGGAGGAGGCTTCCTGCAGAGGGAACAGTGTGTGCAACGGCCCTGTGGTCCGGCCGTGCGGAGCCAGCTGGAGGACCCATGGTGGGGGTGGGCGGAGGTGAGGTCGGAAAGATGAGCGTGGGGGGTGCTGGTGGGGGCGTTCGGGCAGAGGAGTACAACCTGACGTGCGCTGCTGGGGAAGGCTGTGGGGCGATGCAGTGGCAGAGGAGACGGGCAGAGGTGGTTGCCGTGGTGCGGAGGAGACGGGGAGGGTCCTGGCTGCCTGGGCCACGGTGGTTCTGAGCGCACTCTCTTTGGGCATCTCTCCCCTCCCCTCTCGGCCGCCGGCTGGCTCTGAGCGGCCCTCCCTTGCGTCAGGCCTCCTCTGGGCTCCGGGGGGTGGGTTGGCTGCCTGTCTGCCCAGGCCCCGGTGCTGCTCTCGTGCTGGACAGCCTCGTCTTTTGGTCTCTCTGCATTCTCAGCCAACGCTGAAAATCCACGCATGTGGTGTTTGTCCTACTTAGGTCCTCAGGTTTTATTTTTGACATCTGCAGAAATACCTGCTTTATGTGTAATCTGCTCAGTAACGTCTCATTGTTCCCTTTTATTTTTTTCGAGCAGGAGGTACCGCTCCACTTGTTTTCTTGGTGCACTTGGATTCTGTTTTGCTGACATGGGGGAAATTAAGCTGTGTTACTTAAGCCATTGAAATCCTGGCTTTTTCTCGAAAGCGTGAGGGTTTTGGCCTCTTGGCTGCGCGGAAGTGGTGCCCATGAGCCTCTCTGACGGGCGTCTGTGGGCTGGGCTCTGGGAAGCATGTGGGAGCACGTAAGTGGTGGGGGTTCTAGTGAATCAGGGAGGGCTCTTTTCTGCAAACTTCAGCAGAAAAGGGATTGACCAGAAGCAAGTTTATGGGATCAGGTTGAACTGAAGGACTGCCTTTAAAAGGCCAGGAGCTCAGGTAACTCTAGGGAGGCGGTCTCTTGGCAAGACCTGTTCAGAGCCTCTGGGACCCACCGGGATGGGCACTGTGTGTGCGCAGTCGTGTCCGACACTTTCGACCCCGTGGACTGTAGCCCGCCAGGCTCTGTCCATGGGATTCTCCAGGCAGGAACACTGGAGTGGGCTGCCGTTTCCTGTGCCAGGGGGTCTGCCCGACCCGGGGGTTGAAGCCGCATCTCTGAGTCTCCTGCGTTGGCAGCTGGTTCTTTGCCACCTGCACCACCAGGGTGGGCAGCCCCAGCTTCCGAGGACCATGCAGGATGGAGTTCCACGTCCTGGGAGACATGGATCTAACTGAGGGGCTTTGACCAGTCCAGGCTTGGGGGCATTCGGAACTTTGTGATCGGTAGTCCTGCCAAGACTGGGTTTTGGAATGTAGGATCAGTCCAGGACAGGAATTTGGGGTGCTGGTGTCAAAAGAAGAGGTGCTGGGTGTGTGGCCATTATAAACACCTGATGTCCCCTCAGAGGAACTCAAAAGATGTGTGAGCCGCATCCTTCAAGATGCTAAAGGCACAGGGTGGTGCCTTACAGAATATTAGAGAACAGGACCAAATTCCTCTGGGTGAATGAAGGAGCAGAGGTCAGGGTGGACAGAGGTTTGAGGGTCTCGGGGAGGTTGTGAAACCCTGGATCTGGGTGGTCTTGAGTTGCAGGGCGAGTGTGGGGAACGGTGTTCTGACCCAGGCTCACCGCTTGGGTTGAGTCACAGAGGTGAGGACGTGCCTGCTGGGTTTAGTGCAGGCGAGGCCAGCTGGTGAGTCACCCGCTGGTGGGGAGCGGGGAGCGTGGCTGGAGCTGCAGGTGGAGGGTGGAACTGATCAGCAGGCGCCGGGGGGTGACTGGCTGGCCGGCGTGGGAGCAGATTTTGAGAGGCTGTGGGGTACACTGGTTTATGGGGGCCCTGGGGGCTCAGACAGTGAAGAGCCCGCCTGCGATGCGGGAGCCCCAGGTTTGACCCCTGGGCCGGGGAGATCCCCTGTAGGAGGGGAAGGCTATCCACTCTCGTGTTCCTGACTGGAGAATCCCATGGACAGAAGGGCCTGGCGGGCTGTTAGGCTACGGGGTTGTAAAGGGTCAGACGTGACCCTGACTGTGTGCCTGACGCTCTGCCAGGTGCTTTGGTGTGGCTTTGTCTAGCCTGCACAGCAAGACAGCCCAGTAGTGCTGCTGCTACTCCTGCATGCAGGTGAAGAGACGGGCTCAGAGAGGTTAGGTGATCTCGCCAAGGCCACACGGCGAGCAAATACCAGAGAGGGGTTTGAGCCCGGCCCAGCTGATGTTCTCTGCTCATCTGAGCTGCAGTCATCAGCTGGGAAGTTGGGGGCTGCTTGCCCGCCTGTCCTGGGCTGCGGCCCCAGCCTTTTCTTCCTCGGAGTCCTAGACAGCATTGGGCGCGGCCGTGGGCCGGCAGGGGTGGTGGGAGACGGGGGTTGGGGAGGGTCTGAGGAGACATTCTCCCTGTCTTTGCAGCGCTTTCCATCCTCCTTCCCTGCTCCCTGCAAAGAGATGGAGTGAAGCTGGCAAGATTGGAGTCAGCAGAAAAGTCTGCTTTTCACCTTAGACACGTTTGCAGCTGACAGATACTAGCCCAGCGCCTTGGCCCTCCTTCCTGACGGGTCTGAGCTGAGCCCGCCCTGCGTGTTGGGGACCAGCTTTGTCACGAATCTGCTGCTGCGTTTTAGGCACGCTGTTTTCCCCTGTCGGTCTCGGTGTTTCCACCAGTGAAGCGGGGGTGCGGGTCCTCGGGTGGGATGTCACAGATTCAGGAGCCTGCGGGGACCCTCCAGGAGAGACGAGGTGTGAAGACGGTGCTGGGGACAGTGGGGCCTGGCACGCGGGTGCTGCCTGCAGGGACGGCCCCTCGTCAGTGCCGGCTGCTGCTGCTACCTGGGGTGGCTACCGCCCAATCTCTAGGTTCTTTTCCAAAACAGGCAGAACTCAGAATTGTGCTGGAAAAATATTTCAACTTTTGACTGTTAGCAACTTAATTAGAAATTCTGTGGAAGCCGATAGTAGTGGCTCCATGGTCTGACGCTGGCCTGTGGTTGCTGGCTGGCAGTGCCTGCGCTTTTTGTCTGGGTTTCTTCTAGCCAGCTGAGATACGGCTCTATTTAATATGCATGTAAATAAAAATCAAATATTTGCCTTCCAGATACACTGATTTGTGTTTATGGATGAGCTCTGTGGTTTATAATGTGCATCTAAGCTCAGAGTTAATAATGGGGCAGAAACCTCGTTGAGAAACTTTAATCTCAGATTAGGGACCCGTGTGTCTGGACCTCCCTCTGGAGTACTTCCGCCTCTAACGTCTGTCTTTAATCCTTCCTAATGCAGATGTAGCCTAGCCTAGTTTCCATGGCAACAGAGCATGCTGGCGTCTCCCCTCATGTATATTCACGGAGAGCGAGGAGTGGGGAGGGAGGCCTTGAGATTTCCATAACCTGGACAGCAGTCCCAGGGACTTCTGCTTTCTGCTTCTGGGAGATCGTGGGCAGGACGGGTTTATTTGAAGCCAGTGGGCAGCCCGAGAGCAAGATTTATTGGCTCTCATAAAGTTTTAGAGACCTCTGGCGAGAGCTACTGACTTTATCATATTTGCTGCTGTCCCTAGACTGGAGGGTGCTTGTGGATTGATTTTTTTTTTTAGTATCCAGAGAGCAGTGGGTTTATAGTCCCATTTAAGGGTGGGCTTGGGAAAGATCACAAAGAGCCATGAGGATTAGGAGAGGATTTTGGGGTCACAGTGGCCGATGAGCTGACCAGGCCCTCTGGTCATTCCCGTGAGGCACAGCGAAAGCCAGGAGGGCCGATAGGCAGGGGAGTGAGACGGCGCCACGGCCTGTGGCACGTGGTAGACGTCAGCCCTGAGTCTGACAGGACGAGGGGAGTGGGTGAGACGCAGACACGTGTCAGGTTGTCTGGGTTCCAGTCTGCATTCCACCACCATGAGGCAGTGGGATTGGCAGCTGGGTGATTGAGCCTCTGCTCCTTTGTCTGTGAAGTGAAGGTCGTAGCAGTCGGCTCCTCGTGGGTTGTGCTCAGACTGAGATGGTACATGTAAAGCGTCTGGAATGAGAACCTGCAAACTGTTCCTGTAAAGGTTCCAGATAGTAAACATTTGAGCCTTTTTGGGCCTTGGAGTCTCTGCCAAACTCCTCAACTCTGCCGTAGTAACTTGAAGCAGCTGTAGCCAATATGTAAATGATGGGCAGGGCTGTGTTCCAATAAAACTTTATTTTTATAGGCACTGGAATTTGAATTTCTTATAGTTGCCATGTGTCACCAGTGAGTCCTCTTTTCTGATTCCCCCTCCCCCTAATCGTTTAAACATGCAAAACCCATTCTTGGCTCACAAGCCGTACATATAAAAACAGGCAGGCAGGCGGATTCTGCCCACGGGCCAGAGTTTGCTGATTCTTGATGTAGAATAATGCCCATTTTATGTTAGTTAAATGTTAGTCGCTGAAATTACCTTTATCTTCTTCATTATCCTTTTCGTCCCTGTAGGGGAGGCTGAAGGCAGTAAAATATTTGGCCCAGAAAGAGCTGTGGGGAGGCAGGGGCGTGTGAAGACTGTGCTCAGGGAGAACGATGGAGTTTGTCCCCGCAGCCCAATAGGGGTGTCCTCTGGGCCCGACGAATTCTTGGGTCCGAGGCTTCCAGCAGCTCGAGATACCTACAGTTGGAGTAGACTGCCTTGGGCGTGGTGGGCTCTTGCCCTGGAAGTGCCCGAGCAGAGGCCTGATGCCGCTGCCATACTGCCCTGGGGTCTGGTCACCGGGGAATGGACGTGAAGGCGCTGGGGTCCGAGCTGGGCTCCTGCAGCTCTGGCCAGGGGTGGGGGAGGTCGGGCAGGTTCCCCTTCTTCCAGGTCTCCTTTCCTGATCTCAGAGAACGTTGCCCTCTTGCTTCTTGAGTAATCTGGAGATGTAGGTGGGTCTGGCATTGCTTCTCTTTAACAGGAGGGGGGTGAGGGGATAGAGGATGAGCTGGCCACGTGGCCGGACCTGCCAGCTAGGTGGTGGGGGGCGGGGGGTGTGATGGGAACAAAGACTGTGGCCGTGGACCTGGCTCAGACCCCAGCGGCGCAGCTTCCTACCTTTGTGAGCCTCTCTGAGCCTCAGTTTCCCCATCTGTGAAGTGGGAGTGTATTACCTTGTTGACAGGGCGGTCATGAGGCTGAAATGCGTTGCTGTCATTCAGTCGCCCAGTCGTGTCCGACGCTTTGTGACCCCGTGACTGCAGCACGCCGGGCCTCCCTGTCGCTCGCCGTGAAGTGCGTGGGTGCGTGTAAAGTGTAGCGCCCCTGCTGACGGCCGGGGCTCAAGCTCTGCTCTCCTGTCCCCCCCTGGGCCCAGGCTGCTGGGGTGTCCCGGGAGGGTCAGGGAGGAGCTGCCCTTCGGCGCGTGGCCGGCCCCCCAATGGTTGGCTGTGTTGGTCTTCTCTTGGCCTGTGTGCCGGCATCCTCAGGGCACGGATGGGTGAGGGGTTAAGGGACTCCAGCCCAGCACAGCCCTCCCTGGGCCCGCAGGGTGGTGGGGCCGAGTCCGGGGCAGAGGAGCACAGCATGTGAGTCAAGGGTGACGGCAGATGGGGATGCCGGGTGGGGGTCATGGGTTTCATGGGCTGGGCCCCCTGTTCGAGCAACTCACATGGGGGAGTCCATGAATCCTCAGCTGCTCAATGAGGAGTCTTTAATTTTTACCCCGTGTGGATGAACACATTGAGGCTGAGCCCAGATACCCATCTGGGGCCACAGAAGAGGAAGGGAGAGCTGAGATTGAATCTGGGTCGGGCACCAAGAGCCTGCACCTGCCAGCCTGGCATCCCATCTTCCATCCCCATCCCCGGCTTCCGTCTTTCAGCTGCTGCTGGAGGTCACAGGGGCCTGATGGTGGGCGTGGCCAGCGTTTTGGGGGGGGTGGCAGTGCCCCAGGCACTGAGCTAAGCAACAGTGTGAAAGAGTCAGGGTCTGCTGTGTTGATTAACTTTATAATTGTCACGACCACTCTGAGCTGCTCCCATCATATAGCTCAGAAAACTGAGCCATGGGGAGCTTGTTACAGCTTGCTCAGGGTACAGAGCTGGGCAGTAGAGCTGGGACTTAACTCTGAAGCCCGTTCTCACCTGGCTCTCCTGCCGTCACTGGACGCAGAACAGGTGAGCAGCCACCGTGAAAACCCAGGAGTGCGGCCAGCGTGACATCATTGGTGAGTCTCGGCCCACCCTGGCGGCAAGTCCCCGCCTGTGTAACGGGCACGTGGTCCCCATCGCTGCTCTTGCCTCACAGGATGGTTGGTGCATGAGAAGAACCACCCCTTTTCTGTAACAGACCCTTCTGAGCGCCTCGATACCATCGTGCTGCCTGAAATCACACAGTAAAAGCCGCGGGCTTATGGGAAGATGGGGTTAAGAGCACAGCACTCAAGCACGTGAAAAGTAGGAGTCGAATGTGGTGGCAGCCGTGCTGTGTCCACGGTTCAGGTTAAGAAATGCATGAATGTTAGACTGCCAAGCGTGGCGCTCCGTCTTGAAGGAGACCTGGCGTTTGCTCGTGGGCGTGTGTGCCATCCTGCCTGCTGGCCACCCGTGCAGTTTGCACACCTGCCGCCCAGCGTGCACAAGAAAGGAAGGAAAGCAGGTGCGGAAAGGAAAAGGCAGGAGGATGGAGAGAAAAACAAAATGGGCCGAAGGGAGAGAGTGGGGAGGCGAGCGGGCCTGGGAAGCGACGGGAGGGAGGCTTGTGGCCCCAGCGTGGGTGGCCCCTGGCCCAGTGAGGTGTGTGTGTCTGTCTTCCCACCTGGCTCCGCAGGGCAGCTGTCTTGTCTGCCTGCTGCTCCTTGTGGGTGAAATCCCGTGGAAGCAAATGGAAAATCTGCACGATGCTCAAATTGTCCCCCAACACAGGGATTGCCCTGGAAGATTCGTGTTTTCCGAACAAGCGCTCTAGCCACATTGGCTGGACTTTGAAAAGTCGGGTGTTAGGAGGTGTGGGGGGGTCTCCTAAATAGGGACTCCTGTAAGTGTGGCCTGCCCCAGGTTGGGGCTGGTGCTCCGCAGTTCAAGGCCGGGGCGGCCCGGGGGCTTGAGTGAGGCTGAGCCTCCCCTGGCATCTGTCTCCCCTGTGACTCCCGTCAGCTCTCTCAGATCTCGAGGTGCCACACCAGGTCCTGTACTAAGTCCAGCCCCCTCACGCACCCCCGGCTCCCTGCAGCCTCCGCCATTCGGCCGGCGCGCCCGGGGCCGAGGGGTTTCCTCCTCTCAGGCCCAGGCCGTCTGTGGTCTACTTCCCTTAGCAGCAGCGTCCACCATGGGGCCTCCACGTGGGTAATGAGGTCTGGTACGTGGCTCCTCCTCGGAGCAAAGAGGGAGAAAAAAGCACAAAAGGATTGCCCGGAATTTATTAGTCTAATTACATTTTCCTAGCGCAGTTGACCCCCGCACGCGGCAGTGCGCTTATCAAAGCCGCAATCACACCGCATTATTGGAGTTTTAATAAGAGTCAACCGGTTATTGTCCTTGCTGCAGCGGACACTGTAGACGTAATCCCCTGAAGCCCCTTGGGAGGCAGGGAGCTTGCTTTCTCTGCCAGAGAATTATTTACATTAATAACAAGGATTAGGGGCCTGCTTTATGCGTGTCGGAAAAGCAGACTTCCTCGTTCAGGCAGCTTCTCGCCACCAGCTGGGTGCCTGCTGGCGCCTCCTGAGGTCAGGAGAGCACCGGGCTGGGGGTCACTGCCCACGGCAGCTTGCGGTGTGAGCTCAGGCACGTGGCCGCACCTCTCTGAGCCTTCACTGAAAGGAGAGAACTTAACGATGGCAGGGCAGTGAGAGCGCGTGGAGAGCACTCTCTCAGGCGGGAATGAGGGCTGGCTGTCTCAGAAACGGCCGAGTGAAGGGGTAGCTCAGCCCACTCACGCACGCGTGTGTATTTGTGCCTGGAGGTCCCGCGGCAGTGTACCTGGGATGAGCTTTCTAGACTGCCAGTGTCCGTCCCGGTTTGCGTCGTGTGGGGAGTGGTCTTGCTTGGAGGAGAAAGAGACGGTGCCGCAGGGGCTCAGTCTGCTCTCCTCTCGGCTGTGTGACTTTGGGTGCCGTTCTCGACCTCTCCGTGCCCGGCTTTCCCTGTCTGTAAAATGGAGATAGGAGGAGGATCTCTCTCACAGGCGTAATGAGAGATTAAGCTGAGTGACGATGCAGGGTGCCGCTAGCCCAGTGCGTGGCCCATGCTGGTTTCTGGGGGACTGACGGGGTTTCTAAGCTTCCCTTCTCTGGGTAGTGATGCCGCCTCTGTAGGGTGATGAAGAGGGTATGGTGCAGTCCTGTCTGCGCGATGCCTGGCACGTTGGCAGTAGTCAGAAATGGGGGTCTGTTCTCACGAGGACCCTAGAGGTGTCTCTTCATTCCTTTTCACAGACAGCCACAATCTGACGTGCAGACTGCAGACAGCAGATCGGGACTTAAAGTCTGGAATTCTCTGAGTCCCCAGTCTGGGCTCATTTGGCTCCAGTGCGGGGGGTAGGGCAGTAGGGGGCTTTTATGACCAAAAGCTCAGCAGCCTTACAAATAACGGCTTCCTGTATTGGTCCTGGTCATACAGTTCCCCCTTTGGGAAGTGGGGGACACTTTTCTGCCAGCTGAGCAGCTGTGGTGCCCTTGGTTTCAGCCACACTGGGCATCTTGCTTTATTACTGGCTCAGAAGTGTGCCGAGGCGGGGGTGTGGGCTGCCTGGTCTACTGTTACGTCTTCAGGGCCAGACACAGCTCCTGGCACCTGGTGGGTACTCAGTGAATGTCAGACAGACAAGCACCCCTGCTCGTTTAGAGCGGTATGGGAAAGATAGAGCAGGGAGTGGGACTGGGATTCTGGAGAGTATTTCAGGAAGCTTCCGGTTTTAACTCCCCAGGGGCCAAGAAAGACCCACTGAAAGGGTGCCGTCCGAGTAGAGACTCCAGAGGTCAGAGAGCAGGCCGTGCAGCTGTCGGGGGTGGGGGGAGGGGGCAGGGGGCTCCAGCAGAGGAGCAGCAAGTGCAAAGATCCCGAGGCAGGCGCGTGCTGAGGAGCAGACAGGGCCAAGGGTCCTGGAGTGCAGTCAGCAAGAGGGGTGACGTCAGAGCTCTCCCTGCTTTGACGGCAGCTGGGGGGGCGCTCGTGGTAAAGAACCCGCTTGCCAGTACAGGTAGATGTAACAGACTCGGGCTCGATCCCTGGGTCGGGACGATCCCCTGGGGAAGGACATGGCTACCCACTCTAGTATTTGTGCCTGGAGAATCCCATGGACAGAAGAGCCTGGCGGGCCACAGCCCAGAGGGCTGCAAAGAGTTGGACACGGTTGAAGCAGCTTAGCATGCTTGGGAGTGCCAGGCTGAGTGGTGATGGTGGCAGTTGATTGCCAGGGCAGCTGGAAGGAGGCTGAGGCGCAACCCCCAGGAGGGTCGTGCCAGGATCTTCATCTGGCCTCTGGTGACAGGTGTCCCCTCTCACCTAGTGGGATGCACCTGCCTTGTCAGGCTCTGCCTTCTCCTTGGACACAGCCTCTAGCCTTCATTTAAAAAAAATCTGATTCATATGTGGGAGCCTCAGCCCTGGAGCCTGGGAGTGAGGAGAGAGAAGTCTAGGGGTTCCTGGGAAGTGCTTCCTCCCTGGGCTTCAGGGAGGGTGGTCCTGATGGCTCTTTGGAAGGGACTTGTGAGATCAGAAGAATTGACGCTTTTGAACTGTGGTGTTGGAGAATACTCCTGAGAGTCCCTTGGACTGCAAGGAGACCAACCAGTCCATTCTAAAGGAGATCAGTCCTTTGGAAGCAATGATGTTAAAGCTGAAACTCCAGTACTTTGGCCACCTCATGAGAAGAGTTGACTCATTGGAAAAGACTGATGCTGGGAGGGATTGGGGGCAGGAGGAGAAGGGGACAACAGAGGATGAGATGGCTGGATGGCATCACCGACTTGATGGACATGAGTCTGAGTGAACTCCGGGAGTTGGTGATAGACAGGGAGGCCTGGCATGCTGCGATTCATGGGGTTGCAAAGAGTTGGACACGACTAAATGACTGAACTGAACTGTAAGATCAGAGCAGAATTAACTCTGACTCTCTCAACCTACCTGGAGAGACACTGAGGTCAGATGGGGCAGTGTTTGGCCCGAGTTCACCTAACAGGTAGAGACCCAGGGCTGACATCAGGCCGGAAGTCTGGGGCCCAAGGTGTCCCACGGAGTAGGGGCAGGAATGGGGGTCCTGGGAGGGGCCTATAGAGGCTGCACCCTGCCCACCCCACTGATGGGCTTCCAGAGCCTCAGTTAACTCTTATGGAAGTGAAGGAAAGAGAGGGGCCTCTTGGGGTGGGGGTAGCCAGAAAGTTTCTTAAATCAGCAGCAGGCTGGGCAGGCAGGAGGTTTTGTAGAGAGAATCGGATGGGGGTGCCAGAGGCCAGGCAGGATAGCTGGCCAGGTGTGCGCCATCAGTGGAAAGCTCAGGTGTGCCCAGAGGTGGCGTTCAAAGACACCCGTTGTAGGCCTGGACCAGGGTGGACCTCCAGAAGGCTGCAGCACCTCGCAGGGTCACCTGTGACTGCGGACAGCGAACACCCACAGCCCCTTCAGTCCCCAAAGAGAATGCTGTCCGGGCCTTGGGCTGACTTGGCTACACACCCTGTTTAGGTGGGAGTGCTTTTCTCTCGGAGGTCCCTGGGCTTTCTCCCGACCTCCCTCCTTCCTAACCCTCACCTGCCCTAGATGTCTCTGTCTGGTGGGGTGGACAGACAAAGGCTAGTAAAGCCAGCATGGGGTGGAGAGGGGGTCTTAGAGCTAGAAGGGGTATCCTCGGACAGTGGGGAAGCAACTGGTCCACCTGGAAGAGTCAGAGGGGCTTCCTGGAGGAGGCATCCCTCAGTGAAAGGACTGGAAGCAGAGAAGCTACCTGGGAGTGTAAGGTGGGGTGAAGGAAGGTCCCTGCAGGCAGAAGGGCACAGTGATAGGAGAGCAGCGTGTCTGAGAGACGACGGGGCTCCGCGTGACTGCTGTTACTCTCTCAGGGCTGGAGAAGAGAAGTGTGGGAGGTCTTGTACAGACTGACGACAGAGGCCCCGGAGTGTCTGTGGAGCGCAGGGCGCCTCGCCTCGTCCTCAGTGCTGGGAGCAGCCGTTGTCTCTACTGCGGAGCTGCCGAGGGGCAGGTGGTGGGGTCACTGGCCGAGGTCACACAGGCAGGAAGTGACAGGGATGGGTTTGTACCTTTTGCCTCTTCTGCCTGACCAAGACCAATGACCCATCCCTGAGGGCCACAGGGAGCCGTGGACAGAAACTCGTGATGAGAGCAGCAGAAGGCCCTGGGGTTGCGACCTGCCCAAGCAGCCTTCACCTTGCTTTTTCCACCAGCTCCGGAAAGAACTGTCCTCTTTGGGAGCCGCTGCTGTGGACCTAGACGATGATGGCTTTGAACCGATTCTGTGTCAGCCCCTGGGGCCAGTGAGTCTGGGAGGCTCGGTCCCTGGAGTGGCTGCAGGAGCTTCTGTGTTGGTCCTGAGCTTGCCCTGCTCCTGCTCCGGGCCTCCTGGCTTCCCTGCCACCGCCCGCTGCTTCCTCCTCCCTGCCACACGGCCTGATGGCCTCGTTTCCCCTCACAGGCAGGCGGCACCATCTGCAGCCTTGGCAGTCTGGGCAATCTCGCGCACATTCTTTTGCCTGGCGCACTTGTGAGGGTTTTAAGTAAGCCTGGTTCTAGCACCAGTCCTTAGGGTGACCTTGCTTTTCACATTTTCCCTCCCTTTTTCTAAGCCAATAACCTGACCACAGCAGAGGAACTGAAAAACGCAAATAATATACATGTTGCACCCCGCCAGACCCTTGAGGAAGTCTGAGCTCCGTGTCCTGGCTCTCGAGGAGCCTCGTGGCCTCTCAGAGCGCTGCCTGGGTTCACAGCACGCAGACGCCGGCTTCCCCGCCCACTGCTTCCTTGCGCCTGGCAGCTCTTGCTCAGCAGGGTGCCACGCAATCCCTCTTCCCAGGCACGCTTCCTTCCCCTTCTGGCTGTGTCCTGAATCTTTCACTCACGACATCAGACAAATGTACGCCCAGAGGTGAAAGGCAGCCCTCGTGTCTGAGACCCATGGCCGCGATGGCAGGTGTAGGGAGTGGCTTTCCTCTCGTGCGCCAGCTCTGATAGATGGCTGCTGCTGACAGGAATGGGCTGTGGTGGGGTTCCAGGCTGTGCTCAGTAGGGGAGAGTCCGTGATTGATTAGTGATGTCTGCCCCGACTGCACGAGGGCAGCAGAGTGGTGGACGGTGTGCTCGAACCTGCCATCTGGGCCGGGGCCCTTTCCTCTTACCTTTTCTGCCCTCGTCGTGTCTGTGCTGTGAAGGCTGGCGGGGCGTGTGGACGTGCCCGTTGGCTGCTCTGAGAGCTGAGTGGGAGGCAGGCTCAGGCTTGGGGACAGTAGGGAGTTGCTGTGTTCTGAGATTCGTGTTTATCCAATAGCATGCATTCTGCCAGCAGCCAGCATCCCTTCCGGGGTGAACAGGGAGTGGTTCCCGGGCACCAGGCCTTGAGATTCTCCTGGTCTCGGTGCACAGGGCCTCACGGCGCAGAGGGGCTGCGAGGCTGAAGCACTCTCGGGCCACACCCCAGGGTGTCTTGCAGGCTCCTGGGGAGTGCGGGTGGGGAGGAGCCCGGGGCTGGCGGAGTGCAGGGCCTGTTCTGCCGGGACCCGTGAAGGCGTCCGAGCTCAGCATTTGCCCCTGAGATCCTGGGTCATCTTTCCCCTCCTCCTTGCGTATTAGGCCAGAACTAACAGCCAGTCAGTGGAAGGTGTGTTGTCGGCCCGCTGCTGAATCAGCAAAGGGCCAGTTTCTGGTGACTCGTAAATCCCAGGACCCCAGGATCTAAGAAGTGGAGTAGTGAAGGGACAGCTGGGGCCAGTCACGACGCCGCGCCGCGGACTTGCTGGAGGCTCTAGGCAGGTTCCTTCCCCTCTCTGTGCCCGCTTCTCTGCACAGGAAGGGAGATGGCTGGAGATCTGAGGCCTTTCCCGCTCTTCCTGGGCTCACATGGGTCCGACCACCCTCAGGTGGAGTGTCTGTGGTTGAACCCAGTAGCCGGCGGCGGTGGGTCCCAGGAGCCCACCCTCCCCGTCGCTGACTGACACGCCTGCGGGCTGCAGAAGTGCCAGAGCTGAGCGGCCGACGGGGAGACAACAGGCGGACCGATGGCAGGCCCTCCCGGGTCAGGACAGACACGGCTGCAGGCCGCCTCGCCCTGGTTTTCCAGGCACGACCTGGGAAAGCCTCTGGTCGCCCCTCCACCGCGGGGCTCCTGTGTCTGCCTCTGCGGCCCTCGTTTCCCTGCCACCCCTGAGACGCCAGCCACGCTCGAGAGTCACGGCTCTGTGTCTGATTTCTCCTCTGGGTGTTTGCACCTGCCGATTCCCCTCTCAGATCTGTCCTTCCTCCGCCCCCGTTCGTCCCTTTAACATCCAGTCGGGGTGGACCTCGCTGGGAGGCTGTCTCTGCCCTCTGCCCTGTGCCTTGCCCTTGGCTGGCATTAGAGGCAGTCTGAGACCCACACCACTCACCCCCTTGCTCGTTCAGTCTTGGTCTCACTGTCTGCTTTTTTTTTTTAATTAAAAAAAATTAAAATCTTCTGGGCACATTGCGCAGGGATCAGGCCCTAGCCCTCTGCATAGGCAGTGTGGAGTCTTAACCACTGAACCACCGGCAAGTCTCTGCTCACTGGATTTGGCTGCTGTTGGTGTGTGAATTCATGCAGGCCCCTTTACTTTCTGCCCAGATTCCTCATTATCAGATCAGAAATAGTACCTGTGTTAGTCCGGTGAGGCCAGGCTGTGCTGCTCTGATAAATATGTCCTGCAGCCTCAGTGGTGGAAACAGTCAGATCTGGCTTTTGCCTGTTCCAAGTCTGAGGTGAATCGGGTGGCTCTCCAGGATGGCTCCCTCCCGCTTCGTAACCGAGACCCAGGGTGGACCTTGGTTCCACCATCTCAGCGTGGTGCTTCTGTTGTTATTGTCTGCTCACTCAGTCGTGTCTGACACTCTGTGGCCCCGTGGACTGTAGCCCACCAGGCTCCTCTGTCCATGGGATTCTCCAGGCAAGAATCCTGAACTGCCATGCCCTTCTCTGGGGGATCTTCCCAACCCAGGGATGGAACCTGTGTCTCTTCTGTCTCTGGCACTGCAGGGGGGTGGTCTTTCCCACCGTGCCCCCCTGGGAAGCCCCAGGGCCTCCATGGTCACTGCTAAGGGGGCATCGGGTGGAGATGGCTCAGTGCCTTTGCCCAGGAGGGACCACTCCTGCTCACATGTCACAGGCCAGAACTGGACTCGGCCCCGCCCAGGACTGGGACGTTTCTTCCACGTACCCGGGGAGGGGGACTGCACCTGGATGAGCCCCGAGGACTCTCATCACAGTCCAGAAGTCCAGACGGGCCAGCGGCTCTGAATTCGTGACTGGCAGCAGCCAGGAAGGGACCTTAGCCTGAGCAGACTTGGAACGCCTCCCGTGTCGCCTTACAGACGGGAGAGCTGCGGTCCAGAGAGGGCGGGGTCCTGCCCGAGACGGCCCCTGGGGCCTGGGGGGCAGGGAGCTGCTCCCAGCCCTCCCGTGGTCCAGACACTGTCCTCCCGCTCACAGTTCTGATGTGTCGCCTGGTAGCCCTGCTGTCTGAGCCTGCTGTGTGATGCGGGCGGGGTGGGGGCGGCGGCGTTGCGGCTCTTGTGAAATTATTTTAAGACCTTGGAAAGCAAATTAGAATTTCAAACCATCCGGCCCTCTTGAAAGCAGACTGGGGGTGTGTTAGAAGTAATTTAATTTTTACTTTGTTTTATTAATAGGATGTGGGAGGGGAGGGCATGCGTTGTGGTGGAGGGTGCTGGGTTCAGAACCTGGGTGGATGGAATCGGCATGAAGCAGGAACACTGGAGGCAGGGGGGTTGGGGGGCGAGGGGGCACCCTGAGGCTCTGACAGAGAGGCAGCCACGGGGAGTGTCCGGGGGACTCTGGCCTGCACGTGCAGATTCAGAAAAGTGAAAGTGTTAGTCGCCCAGTTGTGTCTGACTCTTTGTGACCCCATGGACCTTAGTCTGCCAGTCTCCTCTGTCCATGGGATTCTCCAGGTGAGAATACCAGAGTGAGTTGCCATGCCCTCCTCCAGGGGATCTTCCTGACCCAGGGATTGAACCCAGATCTCCTGCATCGCAGGCAGGCTCTTTACCATCTGACCACCAGGGAAACTGTTCAGTGCAGTCGCTCAGTCGTGTCTGACTCTTCACGACCCCGTGAATCACAGCATGCCAGGCCTCCCTGTCCATCACCAACTCCCGGAGTTCACTCAGACTCACGTCCATTGAGTCAGTGATGCCATCCAGCCATCTCATCCTCTGTCGTCCCCTTCTCCTCCTGCCCCCAATCCCTCCCAGCATCAGAGTCTTTTCCAATGAGTCAACTCTTCGCATGAGGTGGCCAAAGTACTGGAGTTTCAGCTTTAGCATCAGTCCTTCCAATGAACACCCAGGACTGATATTCTTTAGGATGGACTGGTTGGATCTCCTTGCAGTCCAAGGGACTCTCAAGAGTCTTCTCCAACACCACAGTTCAAAAGCATCAGTTCTTCAGTGCTCAGCTTTCTTCACAGTCCAACTCTCACATCCATACATGACTACTGGAAAAACCATAGCCTTGACTAGACGGACCTTTGTTGGCAAAGTAATGTCTCTGCTTTTCAATATACTGTCTCAGTTCAGTTCAGTCGCTCAGTCGTGTCCGACTCTTTGCGACCCCATGAATCGCAGCACGCCAGGCCTCCCTGTCCATCACCAACTCCCAGAGTACACTCAAACTCATGTCCATCGAGTCAGTGATGCCATCCAGCCATCTCATCCTCTGTCGTCCCCTTCTCCTCCTGCCCCCAATCCCTCCCAGCATCAGAGTCTTTTCCAGTGAGTCAGCTCTTCGCATGAGGTGGCCAAAGTACTGGAGTTTCAGCTTTCATAACTTTCCTTCCAAGGAGTAAGCGTCTTTTAATTTCATGGCTGCAGTTGCCATCTGCAGTGATTTTGGAGCCCCCCAAAATAAAGTCTGACACTGTTTCCCCTGTTTTCCCATCTATTTCCCATGAAATGATGGGACCAGATGCCATGATCTTTGTTTTCTGAATGTTGAGCTTTAAGCCAATTTTTTCACTCTCCTCTTTCATTTTCATCAAGAGGCTTTTTAGTTCTTCTTCACTTTCTGCCACAAGGGTGGTGTCATCTGCATATCTGAGGTTATTGATATTTCTCCTGGCAGTCTTTATTCCGGCTTGTGCTTCGTCCAGCCCAGTGTTTCTCATGATGTACTCTGCATATAAGTTAAATTAGCAGGGTGACAGTATACAGCCTTGACATACTCCTTTTCCTATTTGGAAGCAGTCTGTCGTTCAATGTCTAGTTCTAACTGTTGCCTACTGACCTGCATATAGGTTTCTCAAGAGGCAGGTCAGGTGGTCTGGTATTCCCATCTCTTGAAGAATTTTCCAAAGTTGATTGTGATCCACACAGTCAAAGGCTTTGACATAGTCAATAAAGCAGAAATAGATGTTTTTCTGGAACTCTCTTGCTTTTTCCATGATCCAGTGGATGTTGGCAATTTGATGTCTGGTTCCTCTGCCTTTTCTAAAACCAGCTTGAACATCTGGAAGGTCACGGTTCACGTATTGCTGAAGCCTGGCTTCGAGAATTTTGAGCATGACTTTACTAGCGTGTGAGATGAGTGCAATTGTGTGGTAGTTTGTAATGGGTCTATAATACTTTTCACACAAGTATAAAAAAACTAACACGAAAATGAAACGTGTTTAATCTTACAGTGCAGTGCCTTGAAAAGTACAGTACTGCCAGCTGCGTCAGCTTCCCAGGTGGCTCAGTGGTAAGGGATCCACTTGTCAGAGCAGGAGACTTGGGTTCGATTCCTGGGTTGGAAAGATCCCCTAGAGAAGAAAATGGCAGCCCATCCCGGTATTCTTGCCTGGGAAATGTGGACAGAGGAGCCTGGCGGGCTACAGTCCCTGGGACTGCAGAAGAGCTGGACGTGACCGAGTGACTAAACAACAGCACCAGCTGCATCGCCATTGCTTCCGCACGTGCTGGGCTTGAGGTAAAGATGCTGCGCTGCTGTGCTCTGTACACTGACACGCACGACGGCGCCAGCGGCCGTGTGCGCCAGACACGTGAAGTGCTAACGACTGCGTGACTGGACCTGCCAGTGCGTGTTTGAACCTTTGCAAGTTTGCAGCTCGAAGGTTCGTATGTAGGGGGCTTACTGTATTTCCAAACAAGGTGGTATTCTGAAGTTCTGGAGGACATGAGATTTGGGGGGGACACTATTCAGCCTGCTACAGAGCCCGCCCACGGGTGGGCCTCAGGAGGGTGCAGGCCTCCTAGAGCCATCACGGAGTTCAGTGTGTGTGACTCGCCCTAGGAGGACACGCAACTTTCTTTGATTTGTCTGAGAGCCCCAAGATGAGTGGGTGACTCGCCCTCGGAGGACACGCAACTTTCTTTGATATGTCAGAGAGCCCCAAGATGAGAGTCTGGCAGTCTTTCAGGACACAGATCTGGCAGGTGGGACCGTAGGGCAGAGGACAGGTCATGGGAAACACAGGAAGAAGGGGGGCTCTGGGGAACTGGCCAGGGAAGGGGCCTGACGGAGCGAGAGGAGCTGGAAGAAGGGTGCTCTGGAGGGCCTGGCACAGGGCCGTACGTTCCGGGGGCCACGGCATCTTTGGAATACTGGGACTTCCCTGGCTGTCCAGTGCCGTTGGACTCTGCGAGTTTTACTGCTAGGCCCAGATTCAGCGCCTGGTCAGGGAGCTGAGATCCCTCAAGCCGCGCAGCACGCCCCCGACCCCCCAGACATAAGAACAAAACCTTCTCCGTGTCGTCTCCAGGAAAATGTGCTTCCTAAACACGCCTGCTTTGGTGTATGACCCAGTGGGCGCGTGCCTGCCCCACCCTAAGGCCCGTTCCTGG
This sequence comes from Bos mutus, assembly GCF_027580195.1. Taxonomy (NCBI): domain Eukaryota; kingdom Metazoa; phylum Chordata; class Mammalia; order Artiodactyla; family Bovidae; genus Bos; species Bos mutus. The sequence goes on from NC_091618.1 coordinate 1,237,706, forward strand.
GTCCCCAGACACCTCAGGCAGGGCCCCTGCCGGAGGAGAAGGGCTTAGAAGAACAGAGAGGAAGAAAACAGCAAGAAATACTGCAGACCGCGTCGACGGCTCGGGTCGGATTTGGCGGTCGGGGGCCAGCGGTGGAAGCCCTCACGTCTGCTCCTGGTTTTGAGGATTACAAGAGAGAACGTGGGTGAGAGTGCTCCCGGGTCTTAAAAGCTAAGTTACTTATTTCATCTCCTTTTTGTTAAACTGTACAAAGCACTGTCTGCACAGTAAGAAAACACGCAGATGAGCGCTGAGAGGGAAGACGCCTTTAATCTCACCCCCCGCAGATCGGTGGGTAACGCCTCTGTCCACGGCCTCGGCAACCTCTTCCTCTGTATTCTGTTTGACAGGAAGGGGATGATAATATTCATAAGAGTTTTAGGCTTTTAATAAAGCGTAAAACTCATGCTTTAACCTAAAATATTAAATACTTCTTTATGGGAAGAAATGATGGTCACGAAGCATCTCTCCTGACTGCATAGGATTCTGGGGTCTGGATGTGTGGGCTTCACCAGTCTTCTGCTCCTGGGGCTGACTGCATAGGATTCTGGGGTCTGCATGTGTGGGCTTCGCCAGTCTTCCGCTCCTGGGGCACGTGGCCCTGTTCCCTGTCCTCCTCTGTACACAGTTCTGTTGTGAACATCCTTTCAGCTTCTTTGTAGACGTGCGTCTGTGCAGGGATGTGTGTTGTAAGCCTCAAGCAGTGAAGTGATCTATGGATTTCCCATTTCAAAGCCTTTATCTGACTCTGGGTCTGTGTGGTGGGGGGGGGTCCCTGGCAGCTCAGCTGGTTAAGAACCCGCCTGCCAACGCAGGAGACACAGGAGACTCGGGCTTGATCCCTGGGTCCGGAAGATCCCCTGAAGGAGGGCAGGCAGGCAGCCCGCTCCAGAATTCTTGCCTGGAAAACTCCACAGACAAAGGAGCCCATGGGGGTCACAAAGAGTCCCAGGCCCGCCCCCCATCCTGTGTGGGGAATGGGGCGCCAGAGCCGAGGGTGACCCCCGGGCTCTAGTGCTTCCTGGGGTCCCAGCTGGGTCTCTGTCATATCACGCGCGGGCTCTCTGAAGGTGGTGGTGGTGATTTTTTAACTTTTTATTGAAGCATCATTGATGCGCGGTGTCATGTTGGTCTCGGGTGTGCAGCACAGTGAGTCCGTGTTTATAGACAACGCGGCACTGAACGCTGGATGAAGGGTTGGCAGCGCCACGGCTTGGCTCTGCGCGTGTGCGAGGCGGCCTGGTCTGTTCTGTGTGGTGTCTGTTGGCTGAAGCACTGCTGCCCGATGCCTGTGTCCTGGGCTGGGCTGGCCGGGAGCAGAGCGAGAGGCGCCCCGTCCCACTGGCCGCTGGTGCTCTGTGTCCTCCGTGACTGCGGCTCCCTGGCGTGCCCTGGAGCTGAGTCCTCGCGCTCTCGAGAGGTGGAGGGGGTCCAGACCCACGTGGCTGTGGTGTGAGGGGTGCTGCCTCCAGGCCTCCTCCGCACGGGAGTGTTTGTGCGTGTGTGCTCCATCGCTTCAGTCTCGTCCGACTCTTTGCGACCCCTTGGACTGCAGCCCACCAGACTCCTCTGTCCATGGGCTTTTCCCTGCAAGAATATTGGAGTGGGTTACCATGCCCTCCTCCAGGAGGTCTTCCTGACCCAGGGATCGAACCCGGGTCTTCTGTGTCTCCTGCATTGGCAGGTGGATTCTTTACCACTGAGTCACTGGGGAAGCCCATGTAAGTGTTCATTTCCATTTTAAGAAAAAGAAGTTCTGTTTTCTTGGGGTATGTGTTTCTTGGGTTCCACTAGCCTGGAATTCTGCAATGAGCAGTAGCTCTTAGCCTGAGCTGGTAAAAAGGGGAGTCTTAGCCAGTTGGCTGAAAGCCTTTGAACTGTTAATAACTTAGAACTTAAGGGTTTCTGGGGTGGGTCCTCTGTTGCCCTCTAGATCTAAACAGGCACCCGTCTTCCATCCTGCCTTGTGGTGTGCGGACTGGACAGGTGGTTCAACCATTCCCGGCCTCCGTGGTCTGGTCTCCGATGTGGGAGGACGGCCTTTCCCTTACGTTCCTTGTAGGTAGAAGGCTAGTCTCCTTGAGCCCTGTGTGTGAAGAAAAGGGCCATAAGCTTGGAGGAGTGATTTACGTTACCCCGTTTCTCCCAGAGTTCAGAAGTTGAACTTTTGTTCTTTTGTCCTCATTGTTTGGAAGGTCCATATATTCAAAGCCGTGGTTTTTCCAGTAGTCACGTGCGGATATCAGATTTGGACCGTCAAGGAGGCTGAGTGAACTGTGGAGGTGGAGAAGACTCTTGAGAGTCCCTTGGACTGCAGGGAGATCCAGTCAGTCCATCCTAAAGGAAATGAGTCCTGAATATTCATTGGAAGGACTGATGCTGAAGCTGAAGTTCCAGTACTTTGGCCACCTGATGCATAGAGCCCACTCGTCGGAAAAGACCCTGATGCTGGGAAGGATTGAAGGCGGGAGGAGAAGGGAGCGGCAGAGGACGAGATGGTTGGATGCGTCACCGACTCGATGGACAGGAGTTTGAGCAAACGCCAGGAGATAGTGAAGGACAGGGAGGCCTGACGTGCTGCAGTCCACGGGCTCGCAGAGAGTCGGACACGACTGAGCGACTGAACCGTAACAGTGGGAAAGAGAGCTCAGCGCTTTGCAGGTGCTCCTCCAAACGCTGTCTGTGCATCAGCCCGTCTGCTCCTCAGGAGGCGAGCCCCTCGCCTCTCCCCATTTCACACATGGAGGACACTGAGTCCAGGGAGGCAGCGTGGTTGCTGAGAGTGAGGGCTGTGGCTTAGAGGAGACACAGGATAGGGCGTATGACTGTGGAACCTCTGCTGTGTCACCTGTGAGATGGAAGCAGCCCTGGCGCTTGGCGGGTGTGCTTGGCGGGTGTGTGGGTGCGCTTGGCGGGTGCGCTTGGCGGGTGTGTGGGTGCGCTTGGCGGGTGTGTGGGTGCGCTTGGAGGGTGTGTGGGTGCGCTTGGCGGGTGTGCGGGTGTGCTTGGCGGGTGTGTGGGTGTGCTTGGGTGTGTGGGTGTGCTTAGTGGGTGTGTGGGGGTGTGGGTGTGCTTGGCGGGTGTGTGGGTGTGCCTGGTGGGTGCGCTTGGCGGGTGCGGGCGCCTCTTCGTGCGTGCCGAGCCATCTTCCCTGGAAAGGATTCGTGCTGCGGTGTGCTGTCGATGCTTTTTTTTTTTGAGGCATAGACTTTATTTTTTTAAACACTTTATTTATTTCCGGCTGTGCTGAGTCTTCCTTGCTGCTCGGACTTTCCCTGATTTGGGCTCGTGGGGGCTGCTCCCTGGTTGCGTGCGTGCTCTTCTCGAGGTGTCTTCTCCTGCAGAGCACCAGCTCTAGGGCCGTGGGCTCCGTAGTTGCAGCGTCGGGCTCCAGAGCACAGGCTCAGTAGTTGAGGCCCATGGGCTTCGTTGCTCCCCAGCATGTGGGGTCTTGCGAATCAGGGGTCAGACTCAGTCCCCTGCACTGGCAGGCAGGTTCTTTACCACTGAGCCACCAGGGAGGCTGCTTGACTCTTACAGAGAGGATTCGGATGGTCCCTTCCGTTCCACTTGATGGGAAGAGCGTCCATCCGATAGGCTGTTGCTCTTACAGCTGATGTAAGGCTCACTTTTCCTTTCATCCTCGCTCTCCTTCCTGGTGCCCTGGGTCTTAGGTAGCGACCCTCCGCTATGATGGGGGTGCTGTTCTTCATCCCAATGGCCTTTTCTTACAGATATTGGCTCACCGTCAGTTCACCCTTTTATTTCTTAATTTGATAAGCGCTTTACTTCTCGCTTACCTCATCATAACAAATAACAAGATTTAGAGGTGGGAAACAGCACGCGTTTTTGCATGGTTTCTGTGGGCCAGGAGCCCAGGCATGGCTTAGCTGGGCCTTCTGCTCAGGGTCTGATGAGGCTACAGTGGAGTGGGCTGGGCTGTGTTCTCATTTGAAGGCTTGATCAGGGAAGAATCTTTTCAAAACTAGTTTGGATTTTGGCAGAAATCAGTGCCCTGTGGTTGGATGACCAAGGATGTAAGTTCTTCCTGGCTGCTGGCCAGGGCTGCCCTCCAGGCCTGTGGGCACCCCCAGGGCCCCGCAGCTCCCACAGGCCTGGCCTCGTGGCCTCTCCACGGGCCGTTTGCAGCCTGGCACCTTGCTTCTTCCAGGCCAGTGGGGCGGGTGGGGGGCATCCCTCTCAGCCTGCTGAGACAGTGATGTAATGCGGCACAGTCGTGGGTGTGATATCACACCAGCTTTGTGATGGTCTGTTGGTTAGAAGCAAGCCTACCTGTCAGGGGAGCGGATTATGCCATGGAGTGGATCCCTGGGGTCGCTTTTAGGCATGTCTGCCACAGTGGGTTTGATAGGCTTATTAAAATTGTATGAAATAAGAGTAATTAGCTCAAAGCACTTTCCTCGGGAGAAGAACATATAATCCTTTTTGGCTGTTAGATCTCGTTTTGCTTTGTACAAAGCAACCTGTGTTCTGGAGAGTTAAGGGGGCCAGATCGATAAGGTATTACTTCTTATTTGGAATCTTCTTGCTTTTCTTGTCTGGATTGTATGACCCGAGAGGAAGAGTGAAGGAAGTGGGGGATGAAAGTGAGCAGGAAGTTGCGAGGACTGAAGGGGGGAGGGGCGCAAACGTGGGGTTTCTTTGCACACAGAAGTAAATTCTTTTCATAGGCAGTTTTATATAAATGCATAAATACTGCATTGTAAGTTTTGGTGTAGTTTTCCTCTCTTTGTTTATCCCCAATCTTTTGTTTATTCCCCTAACCAGTGACCTAGAGAAGGGAGTGGCTTCCCGCTCCAGTGTTCTTGCCTGGAGAATCCCATGAACAGAGGAGCCTGGTGGGCTACAGTCCATGGGGTCGCAAAGGGTCAGACACGACTGAGCAACTGACGCTAACCAGTGACATAATCAGGGAGGATCCCACTCTGAAACCACACTAATGATCTCATGTAGATCCTTTCATACATTCCCATCATCTCAAAAGCATTCCTAGATCATCACTCATTCAACCATCCTTTGTGGAAATCCTTCTGTACCAATAGCTACAGTTCTAGGTCATTCTTTTTAGCAGCTGGACACTATTCCAGAGCCTAGATGTCCTGTAATCCCCCTGGCCATTCCCCCATCGATTGTCGCTCATTTTCTGTTTGTTATCACAGTAAGCAGCATGAAGATGGCCACCCACCACATGCACACCCTTCCGTTTCACTTGTCTGGGGCCGGTTCCAGGGGTTGGGTCACTAGGTCACAGGGTTTCTGTACTTCTAGTTCTCGTAGCTTCATTTCTCCAGAGGCTGCAGCACTCTCACCCAGTACCTGGAAACTCGTCTTTCCCCGTATCCCGCCAGTAAGCCTTGTTATCGGGCTTGTTAGTTTGCCCAGGTTGAGAGGTGTGAAGTGACAGCTTATCATTACTTTTAATTTGCATTTCCCCCTCGAGCAGTGGGTCTGAGCTGCTTCTCATCTGTTTGGCCATTTGGATGCACGCCTGTGACTTGCCTGTGTGAATCCTTTGCTCATTTGTCCGAAGGGTCATTTGTCCCTGTCTTGTCGACTTGTCAGCTCTCTGTATAGCGTACGTATTAACCCTCTTTTGGCCTCTGTGGAGCAGTTCTTTTGCAAGAGATGCTGCATTTCCTGTTAACTCTGTTTATGGTTTTTTTTGCCATACAAAACTTTAGAATTGTCATATAGTTAGGAAAACTTGTCTTTTGTTTAAATTGTTTTTTTAATTTAAGACTTTTTGATGTGGGCCCTTTTTAAAGTCTTTATTGAATTTGTCACAGTATTATTTCTGTTTTCTGGCTTTTTTGGGGGGGGTGCAAGGCATGTGGGAAGTTAGCTCCCTGAACAGGGATTGAACCTGTACCCCCTGAATTGGTAGGTGGAGTTTTAACCATGAACCAGCAGGGAAGTCCCGGGAGTGTTTGTCTATTTGTCCATGGTTTCTGGGTCTCCGTGGTCTTCTTTGGTTATGAAGATCCTCACCTGCCCGTGTTTGCTTTCCTTTCATGTCACAGTAAAGTCTAAGAAACATTTGTCAAGGGTATGACCCGAGCCAGGGGCTGGGTCACACACCACAGACCTGGGGTAAAGAAGAAGCATCCCCACCATTAAGGAGCTCCATGTCCCGCGGGGAGTTATAGGACGGAACACAGGTGGGGGTTCAGGAGGGCTGCTCCCTCAGCTCAGAGCCTCCCAGTGAGGCCTCAGGGTGCAGGTGTGCCAAGGCCCAGTGCCCTCAACCCTCAGAGCGGACAGGTGGGGCCTGGAGTGGCCCAAGCCCCCAGGAGGGTCGCTGCCCGCCGTGGGCACCGCATCCGTGGACCCCACACGAGTATCATTTGCTCTGTGTTGGATGTCGTGGGGTTGCCTTGGCTGATGCTTTGGGGGTGGTTGCTGAATTGGCCAGGTGAGGAAGAAGGGTGCGGGTCCTGGGGGGGGCAGTGGGAGGGGGTGGCGGGGCTTGTGCTCCCTGAGGGGCCCTGACCTGTGGGAAGACGGGGGTTCAGGGGACGTAGGAAGCTGGAGAGGGGCGCCCAGGACCAGGCCTCAGTAGCCACGTGCAGAACAGAAGGAGACCCAGAGCTGATGCCCAGTGTCAGGGGACATGTGGGGAGAGAGTTGGGCTGGCGCGCTTGCCACGGCGACTCCTGTCTGGCGCGCCCATGTTGCGGGAGCCGGTGTCTGCCCGCTGGCCTCCTGGGTTGCCTTGGGCATCTCTGGGCTCGGATCAGTGGTCGCCAAGTGGGCTCTGTGGATGCCCAGGAGGGTGTGAAAGGAACCACGGAGAGTGGGAGGCAGAATCAGAAGTTCAGCTCTATTTATGTCCTTCTTCCTCCTCTGACGGTGTGTTTGTGTGTGTTTAATGATATACATAAAATGAAGGCAGCGCATGCTGCCAGTGACAAGCACGCACACGGGACGTGATGCTCAGTCACGACTGTGGAGCACGTTGGTGTCCGTGGGATGCGTGGCTGTGGCCGTCCCCGGCCGCCCCAGGAACGAGAGGACCCCCGACGTGGACGGGAGGGCTGTGCACGTGGTCGGGGAGATCTGAGAGTGACTGCGGGAAGGAAACAGCTCCTCCCGCGCCCCTGGAAGGCTGCCGCGTCGCATCTGCCACCTCCTCGGAACAGCCCCTTCCAATCCCGCTTACAGTTTATTTTGGCTTCTGTTTTCTTTTCCTTTAGAAAATCTTTTATAATTTGTGGTTACTTGGTCTGTTTAATTTCTTGCCTGTGTGCCCACTAGACTGTCAGGAGGGACCCTGAGAGCGAGACTCAGTGTCTGAGTCCTGGGGGTCAGCTCAGGACAGCACCTGGCGCTCAGGTGGCTCTCACTGCCGTCCACAGCGCAGTGGAGGGATGTGCTGAGACATGGGCGCGAACTCCGGGAGTTAGTGAAGGAGAGACAAGCCTGGCGTGCAGTCCGTGGGGTTGCAAGAAGTTGGGTGTGACTGAGAGACTGAACAGCAGCAAAGGTGTTCTCCATGCCCCTGAAGGTCGACGTCACCACCTCCATTTCGTAGGGGAGAAACTTGGGTTCAGAGGTGTTCTCCATGCCCCTGAAGGTCGACATCACCACCTCCATTTCGTAGGGGAGAAACTTGGGTTCAGAGAGGGTGAGCAGTTTGCTCTAGGCCACACAGCTATTTGGGGATGGCAGCAGGAGGAAGGGGGTTTACCTTTTTTTTTTGAGTGTCTGACTCTCACTCCATTGGCTGTGAGCAGGCCTGTTCACAGAGGAGTGGACTCAGGCTCAGAGGTGGGAAGTGACGTGCCTGTGGCCATGCAGCTAGGAAGTGGAAGAGCTGGGATTTGAACTCAGCTTTGTGTGGGGCCCAAGCACACCCTCCTTCCATTCTCCACAGCAGTTCCTTTTTAAAAAATTGGTGTGCAGCTGACTTGGGGCTTCCCTTGTGGTGCCGGTGGTAAAGAACCCGCCTGCCAGGGCAGGACACATAGAGATGTGGGTTTGATCCCTGGAGTGGGAAGACCCCCTGGAGGAGGGCACGGCAACCCACTCCAGTATCCTTGCCTGGAGAGTCCCATGGAGAGAAGAGCCTGGCGGGCTACAGTCCCTAGGGTTGCAGAGAGGCAAACCTGATGGGAGCGACTTGGCACACGACACATAGTCGACTTACAGTGCTGTGTCAGTTCCGGGCGTAGAGCATAGTGATTCAGTTACTCGTGTGCGTGTATCTGTTATTTTTCAGATCCTTTTCCCTTATGTGCTGGTGGTGGTTTAATTGCTCAGTCATGTCCCACTCTTTGTGACCTCACAAACTGTAGCCCGCCAGGCTCCTCTGTCCATGGGATTCTCCAGGCAAGAATACTGGAGTGGGTTGCCATGCCCTTCTCCAGGAGATCTTCTGACCCAGGTATTGAACTTGGGTCCCCGCATTGCAGGCAGACTCTTTACCAGTTGAGCCACCAGGGAGGCTCCCTTGCCCTTGTAGATTATTAAAAAACATTGAGCCCAGTTCCCTGTGCTACACAGGAAGTCCTTGGTGGGTGTCTGTTTTATATGTGTATATAGTAGCACGCATGTGTTCGTCTCAGATGCACAGCAGTTCCTTTATTCACGGTCACCTCAGGGGCTGTGGTGTCCCTGAGGTCCATCGGGGGCACATAGGGGCACAGACTGAAAGCCAGGCCCCCTGGCAGACTCCTCCCTGTGGGCAGGCGACGAGGAGGCCGGCTGGATCGGGCCCCCGGTGGAGGGCGCTGACTCGTGGCACCAGGCCCCGGAGCCCGGCTGAGCTGCCTGCTTGACGAGGAGGGTGATGTTTTATGCATGGCACCTAATTTTGCCCCGCAGTCTCTGGCTATATTTAACACCATTAATCATTATTGTTGGCTCCCAGGGGGATGGATCTCTGATTACTGTCAGAAACACATCACACGAGGAAGAGAGGGAGAAAAAAAAAAGAACTCATCCCCAAGCTGGTTCTTCCGAACTGCAGACAGGAGGCGTGTTCACGGCCCCCTTCTCGCTGCCATCTGTGAGGTTCGTGACTCGCGGCTGCCTCGGGTTGGAACCCTGCCCTCCCGTGGCTGGGCTGCAGCCAGGCCCCACGCCTCGGGACCCCACTTCTCTGCATCAGAGCAGCTCAGTCGACTGAGGACAGCTGCCTCAATCTGAGCTCGATGAAGGGCCAACCACGCACTTACTAGGTGCCTACTGTGGGCAAGTGTCCCTGCCCAGGGCCACCCACCTGAACCCCGTCATTCCAACTCTCTCCTTCCTAGGAGATGCATTTTAACTCTTCCTAGTCAAAGTGAAAGCCGCTCAGTCGTGCCTGACTCTTTGTGACCCCATGGACTATACAGTCCATGGGATTCTCCAGGCCAGAATAGTGGAGCGGGTAGCCTTTCCCTGCTCCAGGGGATCTTCCCAACCCAGGGATCAAACCCAGGTTTCCTGCATTGCAGTCAGTTTCTTTACCAGCTGAGCCACCAAGGAAGCCCAACTCTTCCTACAGGATGTGACAGATTGGAAACGGAAGCACAGAGTTGGGTTTCACGGGCCTGTGACTGGTTTGATCAAATGTGGAAACACCCCCCATTTATAAGAACTGTTTGAAAATGATGTGATCCTGTGACTTTGCTTTCAGATATCTGGAAGCGTCTTCTGGTCGCATCAGACCCAGGAAAAAGCCTCATCTTTCTTTTTTAAATTTTTTATGCATTTTCAAAAAAGTCTCTTTTGACTGTGCGGGGTCTTCATTGCTGCACGTGGGCTTCCTCCAGTTGCAGCGAGCAGGGGCTCCCCTGTGCTGTGCGGGCTCCTCTTGGCGGTGGCTTCTCTTGTTGAAGGACGCGGGCTTCAGGCGCATGGGCTTCAGGAGCTGCAGTGCGAGGGTTCAGTGGTTGCAGCTCGCGAGCTCAGCAGTTGTGGGGCATGGGCTTCGCTGCTCCGCGGCTTGTGGGCCCCTGGGGAGGGGACCCGTGTCCCTGCCCGTGCAGGTGGGTTCTAAGCCCCTGCACCACCAGGGTAGTCCAGCCCTGCATGTCTCGTCATCAGATGCAAACCCCACGGAGCCGGAGATCTGAGGACACGTGTATTTTCTCTTCCTTCAGGCCTCAGATGGGTGACTGGAAGCCCCACGCATCCGTCTCCACCGAGCCCCTACTTGACCCGCCCTGTCCTTCCCACAGGGCCCTGCTCTTCCCACCACCACCTTTATGCTGACGTGGGGGACAGTGGCTCCTGTCTCATCCCAGAGTTCACGGGGGCCTCTCTCTTGAGCACTGTCCACCCTCCTGCTCGTTTATCCATGTAGCCAGTTAACCGAGGAGTGTTCATGCTTTGTGGGTAAAAATGGGTTTGAATTTTCCCACCCTTAATGGAATTCCTTTGTGTTCTCTTCTTGGGCCTTAACGTTCTCAGGCAAGTTTGGCTGTTTTCTGGCCCTTCTAGTTATTAAATTGTAGTCCAGTCTGTCTCAGAGCTGTGGGTCTTGTGCCTCATCTAAAGCTATGTCACTCCCACCCCAGACTCTTCTGGCTTTCTCCAGGAGGTGGGGGAGCAGGGCCTGCTCTCTGCTGGACTGGGCAGGCTGCAGTGGGCGCAGCCGCCTGTCCTGCCTGGTGGGTTCTGTGCGCTCTGGCGTGCCCTCCCTCTGACGGCACCTCCTGACACCTGCTCGGTGACCATCATCTCCTTGCCTGTCATCTCTCCATGGCCAGCACACTGCTCTCTGTAAGGCTGCCCTTCTGGACGCAGCATGTGTCAGGAGAGTTGGTGTTTGGGGCTGCCTGTCCTGCAGCCCTGAAATTAAAAGATGCTTACTCCTTGGAAGAAAAGTTATGACCAACCTAGATAGCATATTGAAAAGCAGAGACATTACTTTGCCAACAAAGGTTCGTCTAGTCAAGGCTATGGTTTTTCCTGTGGTCATGTATGGATGTGAGTGTTGGACTGTGAAGAAGGCTGAGCACCGAAGAATTGATGCTTTTGAACTGTGGTGTTGGAGAAGACTCTTGAGAGTCCCTTGGACTGCAAGGAGATCCAACCAGTCCATTCTGAAGGAGATCAGCCCTGAGATTTCTTTGGAAGGAATGATGCTAAAGCTGAAACTCCAGTACTTTGGCCACCTCATGCGAAGAGTTGACTCATTGGAAAAGACTCTGATGCTGGGAGGGATTGGGGGCAGGAGGAGAAGGGGACGACAGAGGATGAGATGGCTGGATGGCATCACTGACTCGATGGACGTGAGTCTGAGTGAACTCCGGGAGTTGGTGATGGACAGGGAGGCCTGGCGTGCTGTCATTCATGGGGTCGCAAAGAGTCGGACATGACTGAGTGATTGAACTGAACTGAACTGATCCTGCCTCCTGGCGAATCCTGGCAGGGGACGGGAAGGGGTGGTCTGGCCACAGTTTCCAGCAGTTACTTGTCAGCTGTCTTTTGACTCTTAGGGTTCTTGGTCCTCCTTGTCTCTCATTCTGGTTTTGGCCCCAGGTGCCAGGAAAGTCCCCTCGTGTTCTCTTCTTGCTGCTTTCTTCCTGGTTTCTGAGATTATTTCCACTGGTAGTTGAGGATATAGAAGCTCAGGGAGGTGCAGTCACTCGCCCAGATCTCTCAGCAGCAGTTAGTGAGTGAGATTTGAACCCAGGTGAGGCTAACCTCAACCCCCTTGGTTAAAAGCCTGGATTATGACGCTTGATTTCCTGGATTGGATTCTTGGCTCTCACATTTCCTAGATGGGTGACCTTGGGCAGAGTTACTTAAGTCTGCCTGGATTTCTTTAGCTGTAAACTGTGGATGGCAATTCACAGTAATACTCAGGGTGGATGGGAGGATTGGATGCTGTAACTGCGGGACTCGTATTGCAATGTGCCGGCCCCCGCCCCAAGCTCCACAGAGAAGTGCCCTTAGGCCCGGGAAGGGGCACTGAGCAGTGGCCAGCGCGTGTTGGCTGTGTTTCCCTTTTTGCTCTGTCTGCTGGGAAGCTCGGAGTGCTACGAGTGTGTATAGGCCTTCCTGATCGCGTTTTATTTTTTTCTACTTTTTTCTTTACAGTGAATTTTTTTCCCCATTGTGTCTTATTTCCTACCATATGAAGTAATATAACATTTTCTAAATTCCTCTGTGAAGCTCTGGTTGTCATTGGAGGGGAAGTTGGGGGTAATGTAAAGATTCCAGTTCTTCCCCCTCAGAGAAAGTGTCTTTAAAAGCAGAACTGCTCCTGTTGGAGAGGGTGATCAGTGACACCAGAAGTTCCCTTTAACCCTTTAAAGGCTGCAGCAGTAGGCCGACTGTTGACAAGGTCTGCAGAAGATGACCTCATACATGGGTCCTTATATCCATTTACGATTAATGCAGAAAAACCCCCAATAAGAGGCTTCAGCAGCACAGAAGTTGATTCACCCTTAAGTTCAAGTAGTTTAGAGGTGGGTCTGTGCTGGCGTGGCGCCCCGCTGTGTCGAGCTCTGTCTCCCTCTGTTTCTGCAGTGTAGTCATTTCCTTCTCCAAGATACTCATGTTCCAAGATGTGGGGCTCCAGCTGGCAGACGGGAGCAAGGACAGAGGAAGGCACACTTCCCCCATTAGGGGCCCTCCCTCGACGTTGCGGATAGACACCTAACCCTACACTCCCGCTGACCGTTTCGGGACCACATCTAGCTTCAGCGGAGGCTGGGAAAGGAAGTCTTTATCCCATGCAAACCTGGGCTTCCCCGAGCCTTTATCTTCTACCAAAAACAGCCTCATCACCTCGCAGGGTTCTTGGGAGGATTAAATAAGAATGTGGTAAAATTTAACAGGTGTTCGGCACATGTAAATTTCCTTCTATTTTTAGTTTTCCCTTCCCTCCGTTACTTGGGACTAAAAGGGAAGCTAAAGCTACTCCAGGAAAGATTTAGGAGCAATAAAAAAGAATGCTCTTTGAGAGGGAGTGGCGCGCACAGGAGAATCCTGGGGGAGTGGGTTCCCTTGGGCCGCGTTCAGCGAGGCTGTAAAACCGAAATGAGAAGCAGGGTGTGGGGCCCACGTGGGTCACTCGGGGTTAGATACGTGTAGAAACAGGGTATGGGCCTGACGACCTTGGAGCGACCTCACCGTCCTAGGACTCCCCCAGGTCGCTGTGACTGTCGTCCCTGAGCGTACTCGACACTTGCTCAGGGTGGTGTGGGTTTGCACATTTGCACATGTGACTGTTTTCCAACTAGAGATGAGCTCGGGCGAGTCCAAGACTGCACACCAAGCAGTCTGGCATGGGGTACGGTGTGGCGCAGCCCCTCCTGCCCGTGCCACCCTCTCCCTATCAGGGCTCACCCCCCAGGAGTGCCTCGGGGCCTTTAAGAGCTGAGCTGGTGAGTGGGAACCCAGCAGGTGGCTCGCTCTGTTCAGTGGAGTCTGCTGGGAGTGCAGCTCTTCCCTGGCATCTCACCTCTGTGGGGCGTTAAAGTCAGTGGTGGGCAGCAGGTCCTGGTGGACCCCCGGCTGCCCTGGCCGTTGAGCATGCCAGACCCACTCTGCTGGGCACAGTGTAATTTCCTGAGGGTGAAGGAGAAGAGGAGGAATGGGAAGTAGTTTTGGGGGCGTTTGACTTGGTAGGGGTGTGTGTGTGTGATAGGGCTGTGTGTGTGTGTGTGATAGGGCTGTGTGTATGTGTGTGTGAGATAGGGGTGTGTGTGTGATAGGGGTGTGTGTGTGATAGGGGTGTGTGTGTGTGAGATGGGGTGTGGGTGTGTGTGATAGGGCTGTGTGTGTGTGTGTGATAGGGCTGTGTGTGTGATAGGGCTGTGTGTGTGTGTGTGAGATAGGGTGTGTGTGTGTGTGTGTGTGTTAGGGGTGTGTGTGTGTGAGATAGGGGTATGTGTGTGTGTGATAGGGGTGTGTGTGTGTGTGTGTGTGAATGGGCTGTGTGTGTGATAGGGCTGTGTGTGTGTGTGTGTATGTGAGATAGGGGTGTGTGTGTGTGATGGGGGCGGTGTGTGTGTGAGATAGGGGTGTGTGTGAGATAGGGGTGTGTGTGTGTGTGTGCGTGCGCGTGCACGCACGCAGCCTGGCGCAGGAGATCGGAGAACTTTCCGACCTCCAGGCTCAGATACCATGGGGCTGGTCTGGGATTCAGCCCCCAGGCCCAGCTGGCTCCAGGCACGGACAGTATGCTTTCGGAATAAAGTTTACTTGCGGTGAGACAGTTCTTATTGATGTCCTTGTCTAACCCTTCCAGGTGGACCCCTCTCTGTGATACGATAGTGTGCTCTGGCCTCAGCCTGAACCCAGTGGGAAGGTTGAGACGGCAGCCTGTTGGGCTGTTACCTTGTGGTCCTAGAGTCGGCTTCTTGACCTCCAGGCTAGGACTTTCCACGATGACAGAGTTGGAATATCTCGGGGACTCCAGGGCGGCCAGGCCAGCCCCGAGGGCCAAGGTGGAAGGCAGAGCCCACCCTGGCCACTGACGGGCGCCCCCTGCTCTGCCTCTCCAGAGTGCAGCCACGGGGGCTCTCCCGGGTGGCCCAGCGCAGCGGCCATCACTCTGGGCCCCACGTTCCCCACCACAGGCTTCCAGCCCAGTTTGGGAGCCCCGTGACTAGGAAGCACTTGGTTCCTGGAGAAAGTGCAGGCCTCGCACCAGACCACGTTGGAGACACAAATCCCTCCTGCCCGACTGGTGGTCCAGGGCCGGGCCCCCAGCACCCCAGAGCCTCCATGTCTGCATCCTCACAGGCAGGATGGCACCCGCTCGGGCTGCTGGGGGACTTGAGGTGATGGCCAATGAGCCCCGCTGTGATATGTTCTCCCTGCATCGTGGTCATCAGTCGTAATGTTAGGAACCCCATCTCTCCTGTGAGGCTGTGGTTGCTTAGAGTTGGGCCCCATCCTTCCTGGAGCTGACCACATGGGCGTCTGCCAAGCCATGTTCTGCAGACACGAGCACCCTGGGAAGCAGGGTCTGTGGTGACACGTGTGAGAAATGCTGCCTTAAACAGGCTCTCAGCCCTCGGTATGCCAGAGAGGCTGCCAGTTTCTCCAAGGGCACAGGGCAAGGGTGTAGCATTTCTCAGACTTGCTGGACAGTCAGACCTCTTCTCATTCCTCCTGTGGAGTACAGTGTAGAACATCCCTGAGAGAAGGTTCTGGAAACCTGTGGGCCTGGGCATGGCTCTGGTGGTGTCCTCCACTTATTAGATGTTTGCGATCTCTGCAAACCTCAGTTTACTCATCTGTGAAATGGGAAGGTGGACCCTCAGCTTTCTGGTGGTCCAAGGATTGAGCGAACATAAAGCTGGTACCACAGTGCCGAGCGTGTTGTGGGTCTCCAGCCAAGGCAGTCTTACTACCAGCACAAAGGGCTGAGGGGTGAGGAGCAAGACATCTTGAGTTGGCTTCAGAGATGAGGTGGGACCTGCATTAATGAAGACGCTAGAATGCCATGGGGTCTGAATGTGGAGAGGATGGAGGCAAGGGAGGAAGTTCCCCTCTCCCCATGATGGTTTTTCATGTAGTCAAATCCCCGGGTAAGTTCACCGTCCTCGTCCTCTCTTATCACTGCGCTGCTCCAGGGGCACCTGGGTTCTCTCCGAGAAGCTCATTGAGTTAGCTCATTAGTCCAGCTCTGCCTAAAAGGCAGAGGTGAGGTTGTATCAGGTTGTAAGCCTGTGAAGTCTGCAGCACAGCTAAGCCGCCTCACCAGCCTGGGCTCTGCCTTCCCTCTGGCCCTGGGCTCTGCGGTGAGAGTGCTGCAGAATGCTGCCACTTCACTCTGCAAACATTCGCCACTTTCAAGGTGCCCGGAGCCGGGGCACAGGGGACAGACGAGGCCCCCCAAGGAGATCACATCTTGTGGGGAGCTGGGCAGCGAAGGTACAGTTAGGATGCACAGTTGGGGTGGGGTCTGGGAGGGCAGAGGGCCCTCTTGATGCTGGGATGCAGGGCCTGGGGGACAGCATCCTGGAGGGGCTGCAGGATCTCAAAGGAAGACTCACAGCCGACCTGTGCTGAGTGCAAGGAAGGACAGTTGAGAGATGTAGACCGACAGGGAGTTTTTCCAGTAGTCATGTACAGATGTGAGAGTTAGACCATAAAGAAGGCTGAGTGCCAAAGAATTGATGCTTTCGAACTGTGGTGTTGGAGAAGACTCTTGAGAGTCCCTTGGACTGCAAGGAGATCCAACCAGTCCATCCTAAAGCTAATCAGTCCTGGGTGTTCATTGGGAGGACTGATGCTGAAGTTACAATCTTTTGGCCACCTGATGCGAAGAGCCAACTCATTGGATAAGACCCTGATGCTGGGAAAGATTGAGGGCAGGAGGAGAAGAGGGCAGCAGGGGATGAGAAGCTGAACTGAAACTGCAATCCTTTGGCTAAGTGTAAGTGTGTAGTCACTCAGTCCTGTCCGACTCTTTGTGACCCACTGGACTGTAGCCCACCAGGCTCCTCTGTCCATGGGATTCTCCAGGCAAGAATACTGGAGTGGGTTGCCATTTCCTTCTTCAAGGGATCTTCCTGACTCAGGGATCGAACCTGGGTCTTGTGCATCACAGGCAGATGCTTTACCCTCTGAGCCACCAGGGATGCAAACAGCTGGCTCACCGGAAAAGACCCTGGTGCTAGGAAAGATGGAAGGCAGAAGGAGAAGAGGGCAGCAGAGGATGAGATGGTTGTATGGCATCACCAGCTCGGTGGACATGAATCTGAGCAAACTCCGGGAGACAGTAAAGGCCAGGGAAACCCAGCCTGCTGCAGTCCATGAGTCGTGTAGTCGGACACAGCTTAGCGACAGAGCAACAGCAACTTGAGAGTAACAGATTTGAAAGGCCCGCGGAGGCTTCCTGGGAGCTGTGGTTTTAGGGTGTGTTCGTCTGAGTCCTGCCCTAGTTTCTACCAGGGAAGTGGAGACACATGGCTTTCCAAAAGCCAAAACCAATTACAAAGGCTTCTCCTGTCGCCCCCGGGGTGAAGCCAGCTCGTGCCGTTCTACCGCCTGTCGGGGGAGCTCCCCGGTCTCCCTCTCTGCCAGTCTTTCATGCCCAGACTCTGGTCCTCTTCCTCCTCATGGAACACACGTGCTTTTCCTTTTTTCCTTCTGTGCTGAGGTGTGTGTGTGTGTGTGTATAAGAAGCGTGTAGGCTTCTGTGTTAACTTCCATCACTGGTACTGTGCTGTTGAAGAGCTTGTTTCATTTAACTGTTTCCGTTCAACACTTTCATTTTTTTATTTTTATTTTTTTCAGTTTCTTTTCTTTTTAAAAAATTAAAATATATATTTTTTTTACTTTACAATATTGTATTGGTTCTGCCACACATCAACATGAATCCGCTGCGGGCGTATGCGTGTTCCCCATCCTGAACCCCCCTCCCACCTCCCTCCCCATACCATCGCTCCAAGTCATCCCAGTGCACCAGCCTTGAGCATCCTGTATTGAACCTGGACTGGCGATTAGTTTCTTATATGATATTATACATGTTTCAGTGCCATTCCCCCAAATCATCCCCCTCATCCCTCTCCCACAGAGTCCAAAAGACTGTTCTGTATATCTGTGTCTCTTTTGCTGTCTTGCATACAGGGTTATCGTTACCATCTTTCTAAATTCCATATATTTGTGTTAGTATACTGTATTGGTGTTTTTCTTTCTGACTTACTTTGCTCTGTATAATAGGCTCCAGTTTCATCCACCTCATTAGAACTGATTCAAATGTATTCTTTTTAATGGCTGAGTAATACTCCATTGTGTATATGTACCACAGCTTTCTTATCCATTCATCTGCTGATGGACATCTAGGTTGCTTCCATGTCCTGGCTATTATAAACAGACTGCGATGAACATTGGGGTACACGTGTCTCTTTCAATTCTGGTTTCCTCGGTGTGTATGCCCAACAGTGGGATTGCTGGGTCATAAGGCAGTTTATTTCCTGCTTTTTGAGGAATCTCCACACTGTTCTCCATAGTGGCTGTACTAGTTTGCATTCCCACCAACAGCGTAAGAGGGTTCCTTTTTCTCCACACCCTCTCCATCATTTATTGCTTGTAGACTTTCGGATAGCAGCCATTCTGACTGGCGTGAAATGGTACCTCATTGTGGTTTTGATTTTGAAAAGATGTTGAGCATCTTTTCATGTGTGTGTTAGCCATCTGTATGTCTTCTTTGGAGAAGTGTCTATTTAGTTCTTTGGCCCATTTTTTGATTGGGTCGTTTATTTTTCTGGAATTGAGCTGTAGGAGTTGCTTGTATATTTTTGAGATTAGTTCTTTGTCAGTTGCTTCATTTGCTATTATTTTCTCCCATTCTGAAGGCTGTCTTTTCACCTTGCTTATAGTTTCCTTTGTTGTGCAGAAGCTTTTAATTTTAATTAGGTCCCATTTGTTTGTTTTTGCTTTTATTTCTAACATTCTGGGAGGTGGGTCATAGAGGATCCTGCTGTGATGTATGTTGGAGAGTGTTTTGCCTATGTTCTCCTCTAGGAGTTTTCTAGTTTCTGGTCTTAGGTTTAGATCTTTAATCCATTTTGAGTTTACTTTTATGGTGTTAGAAAGTGTTCTAGTTTCATTCTTTTACAAGTGGTTGACCAGTTTTCCCAGCACCACTTGTTAAAGAGATTGTCTTTTCTCCACTGTATATTCTTGCCTCCTTTGTCAAAGATAAGGTGGATATAAAATCAACACACAGAAATCCCTTGCATTCGTATACACTAATAATGAGAAAATAGAGAAATTAAGGAAACAATTCCATTCACCATTGCAACGAAAAGAGTAAAATACTTAGGAATCTACCTAAAGAAACTAAAGATCTATATATAGAAAACTATAAAACACTGGTGAAAGAAATCAAAGAGGACACTAATAGATGGAGAAATATACCATGTTCATGGATCGGAAGAATCAATATAGTGAAAATGAGTATACTACCCAAAGCAATCTATAGATTCAGTGCAATCCCTGTCAAGCTACCAACGGTATTTTTCACAGAGCTATAACAAATAATTTCACAATTTGTATGGAAATACAAAAAACCTCGACTAGCCAAAGCAATCTTGAGAAAGAAGAAATGAACTTGAGGAATCAACCTGCCTGACTGCAGGCTCTACTACAAAGACACAGTCATCAAGACAGTATGGTACTGGCTGCTGCTACTGCTAAGTCGCTTCAGTCGTGTCCAACTCTGTGTGACCCCATAGACGGCAGCCCACCAGGCTCCCCCAGCCCTGGGATTCTCCAGGCAAGAACACTGGAGTGGGTTGCCATTGCCTTCTCCAGTGCATGAAAGTGAAAAGTGAAAGTGAAGTTGCTCAGTCGTGTCTAACTCTAGCGACCCCATGGACTGCAGCCCACCAGGCTCCTCCGTCCATGGGATTTTCCAGGCAAGAGTACTGGAGTGGGGTGCCATTGCCTTCTCTGATGGTACTGGCACAAAGAGAAATATAGATCACTGGAACAAAATAGAGAGCCCAGAGATAAATCCACGCACCTACGGACACCTTATCTTAAAGATGTCCGTGCGGCGGAATGACCTGGACAAGCCCGCGTTTCACGGTGCCTCAGGCGCTCCCTGAGCAGCGGGCCTCCTGGAGCAGGGCTGCAGGAGCGTCCTTGTGCAGCCCCGTGGTGGGTCTGAAGCGGGTGTAGACCCAGGAGGGGAAAAGCTGACATGGCGGCGTGCCCTTGACATTCCTCAGGCTGCACCAGCTGGCTCTGCGGAGGGTCCTGGCGGGGCGGGGAGCTGCCTCTCCCTGCATCCTCACAGGCACTTGGTGACTTTCTGGTTTCGTGAACCTGGTGTGTGCAAAGCGTCTGCTTGCTTTCCTGTGCGTGCCTCGGATGAGCATGTGGCTGAACACCTCTGCGTGCTCGCTGGCTGTTCAGTGGCTGATCTGCGGGTCCCCTCGGTGAATCGGCTCCTCATCCAGTTTGTCCGTTTCCGCATTTTGGGGGCGTTTTTCTTGTTGGTTTGTAAGAGACCCTTCCTTGTCACTGTTAGATGTTGCCGTGTCTTGTCCTGTTTTGATAGATTTCTGTTAAATGCATCTGTGCTTTCACCGAATAGAAGTCCATCATTTTTATGTCCTTCCCTCTCCCTCCCTCTCTCCTCTTGGCCTTAAGAAGTGTGTGTATGCATGCATTTTTCTGTCCTGGTTTTAGAAGTCCTTCCTGACTCTAAGGCCAAAAAAATTCCCCCATGCTCTCTTCCCTTAGCTTCCTTTATAGTTACACTTTTGAAATTCAGGGCTGTAACACATCTGGATTCTGCTCTGTTTTCTGTATGGCAAGCACGCAGCTTTATTTTTTCCTTACTGTCAATCGGTGCCACCCCCTGCCCCCAACACCCACATCCCATCGCTCCTCCTTCGGTTTCGGGAACTGCCTTTATCATGCTTTGATTTTCCATACCCAGAAGATTCTGTTTCTGGGCACTCTCTTCTGTTTTGTTGGTTCATCTGCTTTGTGTGTGAGCATCACAGCTGTTTTTATTACTACACCTCTGGAATCTCTCTTAATCCCTGGGAGCCCAGATGATTTGTTCTTCCTTTTTGAGATTGAGCACGTAAAGGACATTTTCTTCCAGGTGAATTTTAGAATTAATTGATCAAATTCTTAAAAAAAACCTCACCGTCATTGTTACTGAAATTGCACTGAGCTTTTATGATTACTTTGGGGAATTAACATGTTAATACTGTTAACCTGATGTTTGGGTTTCCTGTTAATTTTTTATTTTTATTTTTTTGGTTATTTAATAGTTTTAAACTTGCCCTGTTCAAGTCTTGGGCAGGTGGGTCAATTCCAGAATAATTTATATATGTATTTGTAATTTATTTATCTTTGGCTCTTCTGGGTCTTTGTTGCTGTGTGGATGTGGCACGCAGACCTCTCGTTGCGGAGGCGTCTCTCGGTGCGGAGCACGGGCTTCAGTACTCGTGGCACTTGGACTTGGCACTTGCGCTCCCGGGCTCTGGAGCGCTGGCTCAGTCGTCGTGGGGCACGGGCTTAGCTGCTCTGTGGCACGGGGGATCTTCCCGGTCCAGGGACTGAACCTGTGTCTCCTGCGTTAGCAGGCGGATTCTTTGCCACTGAGCCACCAGGGAAGCCCTAGTTTGTATTCTGATTGATAATATGAACAGTGTCGCATCTTCTGTTGTGTCTCTAGTTGGCTACTGCCAGTGTCGAAGAATGCTGACGATTTTTAAGTTTCTTATTCCAAACTATTCAGATTCTGTTAGATTTCTTTTTGTAAATGCTGACGTGTTTATCTGAAATGTGAACAGTGATATTTTTTCCCTCTCTTCTTCCGATTATCTTGTGTTTTATTCTGCCTTGTCCTGCTGAAAATGCCAGGCCTCCAGTGCAATGTGGAATAGCACTAGCAGGCGCCTGACTTCCTGCCTTGTTTCTAATCTTAAAGGGAGTAAGGCCAAGATTCTCAGCCAAGGATGGCATTTGCTTTAGGTTTTACTCTGTAACGCTACAGAGTTGATCTAGTTAAGGAACTTCTCTGCAATTTCTTGTTTGAGTTTGAAAAAATAAATAGATGTTAAATTTGATCAAATGGATTTGTCAGTCTTGAGAAATAATTCCTGTGCTTCTGTGCTAAATCCCACTCTGTCTAAAAGTACCTATAAAGGCCGTCTCTGTGCCAGACTGAGTTAGAGGTGCTTTATAAATACTAACTCAGTCCCTCTAACAACTCTGTGAGCCAGGCACTACGTAGTACCCCTTTCTTAGGTGAGACAAGGCAGGCACAGAAGGGCTACTGACCTGCTCAGCGCCCCACCGCCGTCAGGCCCACTCTGGCATGTGTACGACAGGGGAAGAGTGTGAGTGGGCGCTCGTATATCGAGAACGGGCACTTAAAGTGCTGAAACAAGCTGACAGACTGCTGAATGGATTCCACCCTCCTGTCTGAGGAAGAGACCTCAATCAAACCCTGCAAGGTGCCAGTCTGTGAGATACCAAGACGACAGAATTTAATTACTTGTACACATTTCAATATTCTGTTGATAAATCTGAGATACTTGGATGAGTCACAGTCATACATAATTCATAATGTATACATGTATTCCATAAAACTTAGTCTTCTTGCTTCCAATTTAATAAAGTAAATTTTGTAGTGATTCAGACTTTCCTATGGTTTGTGTTGTATTGATACTAGTGATATAACACATTAAAATATGGGGCAGAATTATGTTCAGAGTATACAAAATAAAACTTTAATCAACAATGTGATAAATGCAAAAAAGAATTTCTTCACCTTTTGAAAGGTTTTTCATCTAAAATGTGAAATTATCTGCAGATGTTAGAAAGCAAAACATGTATCAATAAAAGTTTACATTCAAACTTACTTAAAGCTTGAATTTATTTACCCTTTGAAAATATAATTCTGGCGTTCAATATCCATGTAGTTGCCGGTATAAATAATCAGTGTCATGCTTTTACCCGAATTGCGTCTAGAGCTCGGCTTCCCTTGCTTTCTTGTGCTTCGCAGGCGCTGTGGTTTTCATCACATGTTCATCCGTCTTTGACGGCGCTGGGTCTTCCTCGGTGTGCGCGGGCTTCTCTTGTGGAGCGCGCTCTAGGGCACGGGCTTCCGTAGTTGGGGCTCACGGGTTTAGTTGCTGGGAGGTGTGTGAATCTTCCTGACGAGGGATCAAGTATGTCCCTGCACTGGCGGGGGGTTCTTAACCACTGGACCATCAGAGGAACCCTAACCCTGTGCGTGTGTGTGTGTGTGTGTGTGTGTGTGTTGTAAAGTGAATGTGGCCATCCTGCATCAGGCAAGTCTGTCGACGCCCTTTTCCAGCAGCACCTGCTTTCTCGGTGTCACTCCGTGTCATTTTGGTAATGTTTGCAATATTTCAAACATTTTTGTCATTATTATATTCATTATGGTGATCCGTCATCAGGGAGCTTTGGTGTTACAGTTGCAAAAAGATTATGACATACTGACATCTTTGGTGATGGTTAGCATTTTTTAGCCATAAAGTATTTTTAATGAAGCTATATCCATCGACTTTTTGAGGCATAATGCTGTGGCATGCTTCATAGACTGCAGTGGAGTGTGCACATATAAAAGTGTAACTTTAAATGCACTGGGAAACCAAGAAATGTGTGTGACTCACTTTATTCTGATACTCGCCTTCTGGGGGTGGTTTGCAGCAGAGCCCACAATGCCTCTGAGGTCTGCCTGTGAGCGTGTGGGTCCTGTGGTTTTCTCAGTGCTGCTTTTGTCTGTATGTTTTTTCTGCGCTGGGGGTGCAGTGCTGGCGCGCGGGCGTTCTCTGGTTGCCGCGAGCAGGGCTGCTCTGTAGGTGTGGTGCGTGGCGCCTTGTGTGGCGGCTTCTCTTCTGCAGAGCACGGCTCTGGGGCACGCAGGCTTCAGTGTGTGTGGGGTGCGGCTTAGTTGCCTGTGGCACGTGGAATCCTCCTGGACCAGGGATCGAGCCTGTGCCCCCCGCACTGGCAGGGATTCTTTACCATTTGGCCACCAGGGAAGTCCCAGTGTTTCAGAATGTTCCTGAGGTGCCTCATGAGGCTGTTATGGAAACTGTTCTAATCCGGCAAAATCATGAATCCCTTTTGCCTCCTGCACATTAAAACTCACAGCGACCAGGAAGTGGGAGCTCCCAGAAGCATCCTTGGCCCCGCGGGACCCTGCTGTGTGAGCCCTGGGGGAGAGTGGACAGGTCCATCCCTTCTCCTTCTGAACTGCGTCTGCCGCTCAGTTCTGCTGCGGCTTACAGCCGGGTTCCTCTGGTTGCAGCAGCGTGGTCCCCTGTTTCTGTGATGTCGAGCAGGAGATGCCACGGAGCGTCTTCTGGGGCCAGAGTGTCAGTCATGGATGTGGGTGCTGACTTGGGGGTTTCGTTGTGCTGGAGCTGTGATGGAGTGGGTGTGTGTGTGCCTGTTAAAGGCGGGGTCCAGGGCAGGGACCCCGTCAGCTGGGCTCAGGGAGTTACTGCAGCGAGCACAGGGTGGGGGGCTGGGATCGGAGCCCAGCTGTCTGACTCTGCCTCGCCTGCTCGCCGCAGCACCGTGCCTGTGCACCGGCTGTTCTCGGTTGGCTCACACTTGGCTCGCTGAACCTTTACTTTGGAATTACCTGTCCATGAGTGAGGTGAGCCTGTGATTTCCTTTATTATACTGTCTTTGTTCCATTGTGACGTTCAGTCCTTACCAGCCTCATGTAGTAGGTTCGGTAGCCTTCCTTTTTCCTGGTACTCTATAAGCTGGTTTAATCAGTTTTCAAAGTTGGAGTTTTAGTTGCTTTACAGTGTTGCGTTGCTTCCCGCTGAATAGCAGAGTGATGGAGCCGAACGCGTGTCTACATGCACACTCTTTCCCTCGTGGCTTCTCGCCGGGTGTTGCACGCGCCCCTGTGCTGTGCAGCGGGCCTGTTTGTCCAGTCTGTGCGTCCTAGTCGCGTCTGCTGGCCCCGAGCTCCCATTCCTCCCCACGCGCCCCTTGCCCCTGGCCACCGCAGACCTGCTCTCCGTGTCTGGGAGTCCGTCTCCGACTTGTAGGTGAGCTCATTTGTGTCGTGTTTAGACTCCGCGCAGCTCAGGACGCCGATCTCCTGGTGCACCTGTGCTGCTGCAGACGGCGTTGCTTCACGCTCTCTCACGGCTGAGTAGTGTTCTAATGCGCGTGCGTGCCACATCTTCTCGTGGGTGTAGTCAGTCCGGCAGCACTCGCCCACAGTCATCGGAGGTTGCGGCGCTTCGGTCAAGGAACCTCTGGTCGCCATCTCAGCTCGTTGAACAGCCCATTGGGCCACTTTGGTTCTTTTACCACTGTGGGCACTTTATATTTTCTGGAAACTTTTGTCGTTTTCAGATCTGTGACTGAACCATGTGGGGCCCAGAGAGAAGTCTCGGCATTGACCTTTGTCCGTCTCCTGTAGACGGTGCCTGGCCGTCTTCTCCTCGGGCTGCTGTCTCCCCACAGGGCGCCCAGCCATCTCCGAGTGGCTTCTCCTCGGTGTCAGTGTCCACGTCCACTTCCTTCCGTGGCCCCAGCAGGACGGGATCCGGGAGAGGGCAGCTTGCCACGGTTCAGCGGCTGGTGTTGCATCCCCGTCTCGGCAGGACCGGGTCTGTCATTATCTAGGGGCTGCAGGGACATGAAGAGATGCCATATCACTTCAGGGCCCTGCAGGAGCGAGTTCTTCAGATAGTTAGAGATGCTGTTAGCGATGAGGCTGCTGAGGCTGTGGGTAGGGGAGAGGGCCGTGTATGAGGCACCTGTTGTTCCAAAATTAAATCATTAAGCCCACCGAGAGACATTTTTAGAGACATATATATAGAGACGGGCTTCCCAGGCGGTGCTATAGGTAAGGACCTCGCCTGCCAACGCAGGGACGTGGGTTTGATCCCTGGATCAGAAAGATTCCCCTGGAGAGGGCCTGGCAACCCACTCCAGTATTCTTGCCTAGAGGATCCCATGGACAGAGGGCTCTGGCAGGTTGCAGTCCATGGGGTCGCAGAGTTGGAGATGACTGAAGCTTCTTTGCCTCACACACACAGGGAGAGAGACATAGAGAATGAGCACAGACGCCCAGAGCGAGGGCTCTGAAACCAGCAGCGCCTGGGCTCACGTTCCACCTTTGCCACATCCTAGCGGTGTGCCCCTGGGCGCTGAGCCTGGCTTTTCTTATCTGTAAGTTGGAAAGTTGGCTCCAGTGCTTACTGCTTAGAGTACCTGCAAGCCCTGGGTGAAATAACATGCGCAGAGCGTGAGGCGCCAGGTCCGTCAGGAATCCAATCTGCCCAAGCTGGCTTCAGACGAGGAGACTGATGGGAGAACTGGGAGCCTCAGGAGAGTCTGGCTGCAGGAGCCGTGTGACCCAGGAACCGCTGCTGTCACACTGGTCCCGTTTCTCCGTGACTTTCTTGGCTCTGTCCTTCTTCAGGGATCTGCTCCGTCCTCAGGTGGTACTGTGGCCATTTCAGACCTGACAGTCATGTGGGGGGCCGTGCAGGGCTCCTCAGCCAGATCACAAGTGCTGGGACACACTTGATCACAAGTGGTCAGAGTGCTGGGACAAAAGCCTGCTGGGACACGCCTCTGAGCTGAGAGCCGAGTGAGCCCTGTCCCAGCCTCTGTGAGGGAAGAGGGGCAGGCAGGCCCGAAGCCAGAGCAGTTGCTGTCGATCAGGGAGGGGGCGCGGGCACCGGGGAGGCAGCAGCTGGCTGCCCCGATGGTTCGGTGGCCTCTGGCAGGCCTTCCTGCTCCTGCCTTGGCCTCATCTTCTGGTGTCATTGCCGCGGCCAGCGAGATTCTCCTCTCAGGAGCCGCCCATGGCAGCGTCCCCCAGGCAGAAGCTGGTTTCTGTGGTTTCCTGGCCTCAGACCCTCTGCACCCTTACTCCCGGCTGCCCCCTAAGCCCACTCTCTGGTCACTTCCTTCCAGCCTGTGCATTATGGACTTGGGGCCTGTGCCGCCACCTTTCAGGTCTCACGCAGGCGGCATCTTTTCGGAGAGACCTTTTCTGATCAGCTTGTCTAAAGTAAGAACTTTCTTCTCCCAAAATACCTACTGCTCTCCCTTGCTGTATTTTCCTTTATAGCCAGCGTTTTGGAAAACAAACGTTTCCTAACATGCACATGTGAACGCGCACACAAACGTTTCCTAACACGCACACAAACGTTCCCTAACACACACGCGCACGCACCCCCACCGTTTCCTAACATGCACACGCACACCCCCCCCCCTCCCGTGACAGCCCCGCCACCTCCTTGCTCACGGCTGTACTGGCAGACCTCAGAGGCATTGGCAGGTTTGGTTTCAGACCTTGGCAATAAAGCCAGTGTTGCAGTAAGGCGAGTCACACAAATATTTTGGTTTCCCAGTGCGTATAAAGGTTATGTTTATACTCTACTCTAGTGAGGACTTTCCTGGGGCTCAAATGGTAAAGAATCTTCCTGCAATACTGGAGGCCTGGATTCAATCCCTGGGTTGGAAAGATCCCCTGGAGAAGGAATCGGCAACCCACTCCAGTATTCTTACCTGGAGAAGTCCAGGACAGAGCAGCCTGGCAGGCTACAGCTCATGGGATCACAGAGTTGAACGCGACTGAGTGACTAACTTAAACTTTTTAATTTCATAGTGTAATAGATTAGGTGTGCAATAATGCTGTGTCTAAAAAGCCAATGTACAGAGCTTAATTACAGATATTTTATTTGAAAAAATTCTAGCCATAATCTGAGCCTTTAGTGAGTCATAATCTTTTTTAAAAATCACCTGATGTATGTAGCTGTGCTAGGTCTTACTTGCAGCGTGTGGGATCTAGTTCCCTGACCAGAGACGCTGGGCCCCCAGCAGTGGGAGCGTGGAGTCTTACTAGCCCCTGGACCACCAGGGGAGTTCCAGGAGTCATCATCTCTCTGCAATAACAACATTAACCATCACTGATCACAGATCACCGTGACGAATACAACAGTAATGAAAACATTTGAAGTATTACAGTAACGATCAAGACGTGACATGGAGACATGAAGTGAGCAAATGCTCTCGGCAAAATTGTACCCATAGACTTGTTTGAAACAGGATTGGCACAGACCTTCAATTTGTAAAAATGTGGTATCTGCAGCACGCAACACGCAGCAGAGCCCTGCTCAGATCTGCGGACCCCAGCACAAGGCCTGGCACGGAGTAGGTGCTCAGTAAATGCTTGCGACAGGCAGCAGCTCCAACCCCAGCACGTCCTCGTAACAGTCCGGAGGAGCTGCTTTTCTCTCTCGCCTGCCTGCCTGCCCTTGTCCAAGGGCCAGGGCAGGAGGGCCCAGGAAGTGGACGTCCCCCGACCCAGTGATCTGGGCTGTGTGGCCGGGGCATCGGTGTGTCCACTCTGGTCCTTGGGGGCGGCTGGTTAAAGTCATTTCTCCCCCGGCTGCTTCCTTTTCCTCCTCAGCCTAAGCTTCCAGGATCTTATTAGCCCTGTTTACACGGCCGGGATGTCGAGCGATTAATTTTTAATGGCTTGGTTTATTGCATGTTTGAACGGTTTATTGAGTAATTCCCACATTTAAGTGATTAATTCCCCAGAGTTCAGAACGACTGGTTAGTTTTACATTAATCAGGGTTTCTGAATGCCAAGAGACAATCAATCAATCCTTCCTGCCAGGGAGAGTAATGTTAAAATACCTCAAGGCACAATGAGGTTAAGAAAAGGAGTAATTAAAACGCTGTCTGCCCTCATGCAAATTTGATGTCTCTTTCTGTCTCTGTACTGTGCCCTGTGCCCCCACCCTTTCCAAGTACAGGCTCGGCTTGGACCCGCATGGGCTTTCCTGGTAGCTCAGATGGTAAAGCCTCTGTCTGCAACGTGGAAGACCCGAATTTGATCCCTGGGTCGGGAATATCCCCTGGAGAAGGAAATGGCAACCCACTCCAGTATTCTTGCCTGGAGAATCCCATGGGTGGAGGAGCCTGGTGGGCTACAGTCCATGGGGTCGCAAAGAGTCGGACACGACTGGGCGACTTCCCTTTCACTTTGGACCCACATGCTCCTTGGAAGCATCAGCACCACCTTTGAAAAAAACACTCATTTGTGTATTTTTGCCTGCACTGGGTCTTCATTGCCGCATGCGGGCCTTCTCGAGTTGTGGCGGGTGGGCTCCTCACTGCAGTGGCTTCTCCTGTTGTGGGGCGCAGGCTCTAGGCACGCGGGCTTCAGTGTTTGGGGCGTGGGGCTTTAGTTGCCCTGTGGCACGTGGAGTCTTCCCAGACCATGGATCGAACCCCTGTCCCTGGCATTGGCAGGCGAGTTCTTAACCGCTGGACCACCAGGGCAGTCTCACCCTTGTCCTTAGGCTTCTTGTGATGAGTCTCACCCCTCTGCCTCTGGCAGGGGGGCTTGCCAGCACCTCGCCCCCAGGGAGGGGACTTGGGAGCCCATGCTCTTGGCCTGTTGTGTAGGGACCCTGGCTTCTGTGCTCCCAGCTTGGTTCCAGGTTTGCAGGGAAGCTGGGCCATGTCTGGTCTCGAGATAAAATGTCTGGTTTCCCCTGATAGGCAGACAAAGCCTGACGGAGCCTTAGGGGGTCCGCCCATGGTGGGCCAGGGGAGGGTGCTGGGGTGGGCTCTGCCTTCGGACCCTGCCGCAGAGCCCGGATGGCCTGGCCAGCTTTGAGCAGGAAAGGGCTGTCAGCTGCTCTGGCATCTGAGTTTCCTGTGGCTGCTGCTATAACAAGAGACCGCAAACGTCATGCTTAAAATTGCACAGATTCAGTACCTTACTCTTTGGAGGTCAGAGCACAGAATGGGCCTCCCTGGGCTAAAGTCAGGGCTGTGTTCCTTTGGAGGCTCTGGAGAAGGGTCTGTCTCTGCCTTTTTTGGTTTCTGCAGGCTACCTGCGCTCCTTGGCTCGTGGCCCCTCCTCCATCTTCAGAGCCAGCAGGGCTGTGGCGTCTTCCTCCCTCTAAAGGGTCGTTGTGGTTCCACTGGAGAACCCAGGTAGCTCTCCCTAACCCATGGCCAGGTGATTAGGATCCCTCGTTGCCCTTTGCCTGTATCCCAACACATTCATGATGGGATGGGATGTGGACGACTTCGTGCTGTGCTGAACACAGCAGCTGTAGGGTGAGAAGCATGGTGGCTGCCTGGTGAGAGGCATGGACTCGGGAGCCAGAGACTGTGGGTTCAGACCCTAATCCAGCTCCTAATCCACACAGCTAAAGCTGTGGGAAACAGGGTGAGTTTTCTGTGGCTCCGTTTCCTTAGGCATAAAACAGGCCAGCGATAGTGCCTCCTCACAGATGGGCTGTGCTCTGAAATGAGGACAGATGTGCCCGGCAGGGTGCCTGGGTTGTGGGAAGCACACTCCGTGTTCTCCAGCAGCAGAAGGTCCTGGAGACGGACTGTGGGTACATGAATGGATGAGCACTGGGATGATGGCATCCACCCCCTGGCACTGACCCTCCCCTGACCTCCCCAAGCTGTTTAAATAAGAGTCCCTGAGATTGGGTTTTTTATGTAGGGTGTTATGGAAGAACTTGAACAAGTTTTTTTGCCAACGCAATAGATAAAAGGGCCAAGTGGAGGACTCCTGGCGAAATGTTTAAAACCACAGAGCAGTTCACAGGGCCCAGATGGAGCCCTGACGGACAAACCCTCAAGGGCCCTGTGTGCAAACGCTGCAGACCCTGGGGCGGGGAGAGGGGATGGCCCGGGGGTGAGGGGAGACCCCGGGCGGGCAGTTAACGGGGGCAGGCGCAGTCGGGGCCCCGCAGGTCTAACAAAAGCCAGTGTGTTCAGGTTTCCACCCCGTTGCCTTCAGACGGTATTGCTGATCCTTCGAACATCCACGAAGGGAGGCTTTCTCACCTGAAGACTAAGGCTGGGAGAACTGGTTAACCTGAGGTCAGCCGTTCATCACGGGGGTAGTTACGGCTGGGCCTCTGCAAAGCCACAGGCGTGGGTTTGAGTCCTGGTTGCCCGGAAGCCAGGGTGTCCTGGAGCCGATTGCGTCACTTCTCTGAACTTTCACTGCTCCATCCACAAGCCAGAGAGAGCACTGGAGCGCTGTGCCCTCGTCCTGGGGCTGTGCAGGTTAAGTGGGGTAATCTGTGGGAGCACCGCGCAGTGAGTGCTCAGCGGGCGTTGTGTGGTCCGTGGAGGCCTGAGCCGCCAGGTGGAAGTTGTCTGGTGTGAAGTTGCCTTTGGGAGTGAAGGTTTGATTGGTATCTCAAAGACTGCTGAGGTGGGGTGGAAGAGAGCTGCAGATAGAAGCGGTGCGGGAGGGGCCTGCGTTTTAAAGCAGCCTCTGCTGCAGCATCAGGTGTGTGGAGAGGAGAGGAGGGGGGAGGGCAGCCGGGGGCCGGGACCGGGGTGCTCTGCAGGCGAGGGTGAGCGCAGGCTTCATCTTGCTGCCCGTGTGGGCCTGCTTGGGTGCTCGGTCGGGTCCGACTCTTTGCGACCCCATGGACTAGCCCGCCAGGCTCCTCTGTCCGTGGGATTTCCCAGGCAAGAATGCTGCAGTGGGGTGCCATTTCCTCCTCCAGGGGTCTTCCCAACCCAGGGATGGAGCCCACATCTCTTGCGTCTCCTGCGTGGCAGGCAGGTTCTTTACCTCTGGCACCACTGGGAAGCCTCCTTACTGGCTGTGGGAGCTGTGAAGGGGCTTGAGCGGGCAGGGAACCGGAAGCCCGCAGAAGGAGCTGTTCTTTGAGGGCGTGGCGCCGAGTCCACGTGGAACAGCGGCGCTGCCAGTGAGTTGGTGCATCTAAGAAATGATTCATTCAGCCCAGACGGATCTAACAGAGATGCCGGCGATGCGATGGCCACGGGGAAGCCAAGGACCAAAACTCGTCCACCTTGGACTCTAGAGTCCTGTTTCTTGAGAGGGAGATAGCTAGACAGGAAGGCGAGTCAGGGCTTACGGCTCAGTGCTGTGCAGATAATAGAAGTAGCTAACGTGAAATTGGCTGAGAGCAGCGGGAGTGGTCCCGTGACGCCTTCTCTGGGGGGTGACCCTTGAGCTGAGACTGGAAGGATGGTTTCCTGAAGAGCAGGGACAGGGCTTTCAGACAGAAAGGGACGCACATGCCGGACCCCACGGGAGGAAGGGACAGGCTGTGGTCCCGGGACAGGACAGGAGAGGTCAGTGGGGCTGGAGAGGCGCTGCGGGGGAGGGGGCGCAGGACGGTGTGGACAAGCAGGCCCGAGCTTAATGGCAGAGTCTCCTTTCTCCCTCCCCTGGATTATTCCAGTCAGCATAAGCCCTTAGCATATTATTTCTCATCTTTAAAACCCCAGACCTCCTGGGGCCCCATACCTCTTCACATCTGCTGTATTTCTTTGCTTCCTTTCATAGTAGAACTCACGCTGCTTGTCTGCCGGCTGTCTCCAGTGTAAACTAACCTCCCTCCTCTCATCCTTTCTCCCTCATGGCTTTTAATTCTTAGAAACTGTTCATGCCTAGAGGTGTAAGAATAGTTGAGTGCACCTCAGAATGCACCCTTCACCCATATTCAGTAGTCATTTTTTTGACCACATTTGCTTTGAGGCTTTTTCTATATATATATATGCTTTTTTCCCCTAATCTATTTGAAAGTAAATTGCATGACATTCTACCTGTAAATACCTCTTCACAGATCTTCTTAAAATCAAGGATATTCTCTTTCAAAACCACAATATAGTGATCAAGGGCAGGAAATTTAACATTGAAAATATAACCCATATTCACATTTTACCCATAGTTCCCGAAATGCGCTTTTAAAAATTTATGTGCAGTGAGAGTCACTCTTGTTGACGTGTAGCTCTGAATTTTGACACATGCACGCAGGTGCGTGCCCGCTGCTGCCGTCAAGGTATGGTCTGGTCCCAGCCCGCGCATGCCCCTTCCCCTCGTGGCCTGCGCTTCCCCACCCCAGCCCTGGCGCCCGCTGACCCGCCCTCTGTCCTCGGAGCTGTGTCTTTCCCACGATGCCAGGTCAGTGCGGGTGGCAGCAGGTAGGCCCGGCCTCCTCCACTCGGGCTGATTTTGGAAGTCCGTCACGGCGTTGTTTCGGGGTCAGTTTCCTCGCATTACCGAGCGGAACACATGGAATGAGTGTACCGCGGTTTGTGCATCCATTCCCAGCTGAAGAACTGGTGAAGAACCAGTGGTTCCAGTTCTTAGTGATCTGCATTGGTATAAAGTGATTTTTAAATTGGCATAAAGGCCTGAATGCGAACCTCAGCTCCTACTGCTCTTCAGAGGAGAATTGCTGGGCTGCGTGGTGTATGTTTGACTCTGTAAGAAGCGTCCAAGCTCCTGCCCTGATTGGACCTCTGTATACTCCCAGCAGCAGCATGCGAGTTTCAGTGTCTCTCACCTTGTAGCAGTTGGTTCTGTGCTTAAATTTTATCTTAGCCTAGTGCGTGTGTAGTGGCATCTCAGTGTGGTTTCAGCGAGCCTTTCCATCGTGATATTAGCATCTTTCTGGGCGCTCACCATCTATAAAGCCTCTTTGACGGCATGTGCACATCTTTGGCCCAGTTTTAAAATATTTACTTCCTGTCATCTTTTTATTTCTGAATTGACATATACGTGACTTATTATATTAACTTCAGGTGTACAACATAATGATTCGGTATTTGTATACATTGCAAATGATCACCACAGTAACCCTGGTTACCACCTGTCACCACACAAAGTCACACAACATTTTTTTGTTATGAGGACTTTTAAGGTCTATTCTTACCAACTTTCAGACCTGAGCACCGCATTGCTGGCCGCCCTGACTGTGCTGGACGGTACAGCCTGTGGTCACCCACGCTGTAGCCCCTCACCCCCTTCGCCCACTTTGCTCCCTCTGGCGGCCCCCAGTCTGTTCTGTGTGCGTGAGTTTTCATTTTTTGTATCTTTCGCATATAAGTGAAAGCATACGGCATTTGTCTTTCTGTCTCTTATTTCACTTAGCATAATACCCTCAAGGTCTGTCTGTACCATCACAAATGGCAAACTTTGATTCTTTTTCACGGTTGAGTACTATTCCATTGCACACGTGTGTGTGTGTGTGTGTGTGTGTGTGTGCGCCACACACACACACACACACACACACACCTTTCTCTATTCATTTGTTCACATGTCTCCCCACCTGCTTCTTTCAAAATAGACCCAAGGCCTCTAGATGTGTGGTGTGCCTGTAGCCTGCTCCTCTGGCTGAAGCTGCAGGCGTAACCAGGCCTTTCCACAGGAAGCCTGGCAGTGGGCTCCAGGCTGAAGTCTGTGCGGTGCCCTGCAGGTGCTATCCTGCCAAGAAGTATCTTTGATTGTTTCAGGTCCATGAGGCCTGGAAATGCCAGCCCCCTTGCACACCAGAGCCAGGCGCTCGGGGATGTCCCCTGTTGGGGCTAAGTGTGCCCACCAGCTTTAGCAGGGCCATGGGGGAGGGGGAGTGTGAGGCTGGGCACGCCTGCTGGCTTCAGCAGGGGCAGGGGGTGGCATGGAGGTGAGGCCTGCCCCCTGGGGTTCGCGGGGTAGAAAGGGCGTCCACCTAGGCGGCTGGCTGGTGCCTGCATCCTGGGGAGAGCCCCGCGGGCCCCTGTCCCTGCCGCAGACGCTGCACGGCTGGCCGGTCAGGCTCTCGTGTGTACTCCAGGCACCGGCACGCTCCCTGCCTTTGCCAAGGGTTCTGAGGCATGTGAGGCTGCCAGCGAGCCCTTTCAGAGTGGATTCTCTGGCTAGACACTTACCCTGTCCCTCCTACTTCCAGCATCTCCCTCCCTGTCCTGGAACACAGCGGGGACTTGCCTTTATTCTGGGGGGACGTCTTCCGGGTTCACAGTTGGGTCCCTGCTCCAGTTGGCACCATTTCCCTGCCTCCCCTCGGGGCCCCTCCTCACCCCACGAGTCTCTGTCGGCCCTCTCGGCCCAGCGAAGCCCAACATCCTTTTTGCAAACATGTATGTCTCATTTAGCGTTGACCCCCCAAATAAAAGGAAAACATGTTAAAAAAAAAGAGTGGCGTCTCCACTCCATCTGGGATGTGCTTTCTGTTGGTGTTCAAAGCCAGCTGCGGTGGGGCATCTGTCTGCGGGGCAGGTCCCAGGGTTGGGGTACCCAGTGTGGGATACAGACCCCTCTCTTCTCAGAGAGAAGCGCCGTACTTGTGAGATCCCCCAGCTGTGGGTGTCTGGGCCGGGGATGGGGCTTTGGGTGAGACGGCGTCTCTGCCTCTCTCATCCTTTGTTGTTGAGGAGCGGTTGAGCTAGTTTTCAGAGGGAGTTGTCCCATATGCAGCTGTAGGTTTGGTGTGCCCTGTGGGAGAGGGTGAGCTCAGGGTCTTCCTACACTACCCCCTTGAGCCAGCTCCATCTCTTTTCTGATTATTGATCTTTCGATAGCTCTTTATATTCTGGACACAAGTCCTATGTCAGAAATTTGACTTGCAAATGCAGTTGACCCTTGAACAACATGGAGGTCAGAGACAGCGAGCCCTGCTCAGTTGAGAATCTGAACGTAGCTTTGCAGTTGGCCCTCCATCCACCTTTCTGCATCTTTGGACTCAACCGTGGGTAGCATAGTATTGTCATGCGTATTTATTGAAAAAACCTGCATGTGAGTGGACCTGTGCAGGTCAGAGTTTCTGTATCATTCAAGGGTAAACTATTTTCTACCATCCTGTGGCTTGTCTTTTGAGTTTTCATTAATAGTGTTTTTCAAAAAGCAGGAGTTTTTAATTCTGATGAAGTCTAGGATACACATGTTTCCTTTTATGGGTTCTGCTTTTGATGTTGTATCTGAGAACACTTAGATGTTCTTAGATGAAGTCATAGAGATTTTCTCTTTTGTTTTCTCCTGTAAGTCTCCAGGTTTTTTGTTGTTGTTGTTTTATAATTATGGTTTAGATTATTCACTCTGAGTTAATGTTTGTATTAGAGGTGAAGAATGGGTTGAGGGTTTTTTTAAACCTCTCGGAGGGATTCAGTTTTTCCAGCATCGTTTGTTGAATAGACTACCTTTCATCACTGAAATGTCCTTGCGTCTTTGTCACAATCAATTGGCTGTATTTGTCCCAGTCTGTTCCTGGGTGTTGTTTTTCACTGATCTGAGTGCCCACACGTGAAAGTGACAAGAAGTGGTCATGAACGACTCTGTGACTATCAATCTGACAACACAGTAGGTCTTGGAATCATATCGTATAAGTCTTCCAACTTTGTTCTTCTTTTTCAGAAGTATTTTGACTATTGTAGTTTCCTTGTCTTCCTATATAAATTTTAGAGTCATCTTGTTGATATCTAAAACAAAAATCCTACTGGCATTTTGAGTGAGTGAGCGAAAGTCCCTAAGTTGTGCCCGTCTCTTTGCGACCGCATGGACTGCAGCCTGCCAGGTTTCTCTGTGCATGGAAGTCTCCAGGCCAGAATTCTGGAGTGGGTAGCCGTTCCCTTCTCCAGGAGATCTCCCCGACCCAGGGACTGAACCCACGTCTCCTGCACTGCAGGCAGATTCTTCACTGTCTTAGCCCCAGGGAAGCTTGATTTTGATTGGGATTAAATCTAAAGATCGATTTAGGGAGAATTAACATCTTAATGATACTGACTCTTCTAATCCATGAACACAGCATCTGTTTGTTTGTTTAGGTTTTCTTTGGTTTCTTTCATCACTGTTTGTGGTTGTTAGCATATTGTACTCAGTATAACACGTTTTGTTAGATTTATACCAAAGTATTTTATAGTTTTTGATGTTATTGTAAGAAATTTTGATTTCCAGCTGTTAATTGCTAGTTTATAAAATACAATTGATGTTTAAAATATTGAACTTATGTCTGGGAGTTGTCCAAGCCCAGTTATAAGGAAAATGAGGAAATAAGGAAAAATAAGGAAAAAAAAAAAAGAAAAAAAAAGAAAACTTTTTTGTAAGTACTTTGGGATTCTTCTGCAAACAGGAACAGTTTTATTTATTCTTTTCCAGTTTATATGCTCTTTATTTCATACTTTCCTTGCCTTATAGCACTACTGGCTGGAACTTCAGTTAACTGAGTGGTGAGAATTGACCTCCTTGTCTTACTCCTGATCTTAGGAGGAAAACTTAAGTATATTATTTTTAGAGTTTTTTTGTTTTTGGAGATGCCTTTTTTTAGGTTAAGAAGATTCTCTTTTATCCCCTAGTAGTAGAGAGTTTTTATTATAAGTTTATATTGAATTTTATCCAGTTTTTCTTTCTGCACCCACTGAGATGGTCATGTAGTTTTTCTTCTTTGTTCTGTCAGTAGGTTGAATTATATTAATTAAAAAATTTTAAACCAGCTTTACATTTCTGGGAAAAGCCCCATTTAGTTGATGAGTGTTGGGAAGATCCTCTGGAGAAGGAAATCGCAACCCACTGCAGTGTCTTGCCTGGGAAGTCCCATGGACAGAGGAGCCTGGCGGGCCACAGCCCATGGGGTCACAAAGGGTTGGACACGGACTCAAATTAGCGACCAAAGAACAAAAATTAGCAAATTACTCTTTTTATATATTGCTGAGTTTGCTGATGTTTTATTCAGAATTTTGTTCATCAGAGACTTTGGTTTGTGTTTTTCTTTTTTTGCAGTATCTTTGATTTGGTCATCAAGGTCACACTGCCCTCATGAGATATGGGACCTCATCTTTGGCTTTCTGGAAGATGTTGTATACAATTAGAATCATTTCTTCTTTGCTTAAATTTTTGGTAGCATTTACCAGTGAAGCTATTTGGTCTGAGTTCTCTTCATTGGGAGGTTTTAAACTCCCAATCTCTTTAAAAATCCAATCTCTTTGATAGTCACAGTGCTGTTCAGTTTATATATTCCTTCTTGAGTGAACTTGAACAGATTATGTCTTTGAAGAAATTTCTTCCTTTCACTGTGTTGTCACATTGATAGTCACAGAGTCGTTCATGGCCACTTCTTGTCACTTTCACGTGTGTGGTGTCCAAGTGATGTCCCCTCCTTCCTGCCAGCAGTCCCGTGTGTCTTACCTCTTTCTCAATCTGACTAGAGGTTTATCAGTGTATTAATCATTTCAAAGACCCAGCTTATGGTTTAATTGACTTTTCTGTATTGGCTCCCTATTGATTTTGTTCGCTTCCATCCACTGCTTGCTTTGAGTCTAGCGCATTCTTCTTTTTCCAGCTTGTAAAGGTGGAAGCTTACTTGAAACATGGTTTTGGTTTTCAAATACAAACATTGAGTGCTATAAATGGTGCTGGAGGACACTCTTGAGAGGCCTGTGGGCTGCAGGGAGGTCAAAACAGTCCATCCTAAAGGAAGCTAATCCTGAGTGTTCATTGGAAGGACTGATGTTGAAGCTGAAGCTCCAATACTTTGGCCACCTGATACGAAGATCCGATTCATTAGAAAAGACCCTGATGCTGGGAAAGATTGAGGGCAGGAGGAGAAGGGGACGGCAGAGGATGAGATGGTTGGATGGCATCACCGACTCTGTGGACCTGAGTTTGGGTAAACTCCGGGAGTTGGTGCTGGACAGGGAGGCCTGGCGTGCTGCGGTCCGTGGGGTCAGAGAGTCGGACGCGACTGAGCGCCTGAAGGCCAACAGTGCTGTAAACCCCTGAGTACTGTTTCAGCGGCATCTCCTGAAGTTTTAGATTCTACTTCGATGTTCAGTTTAAATATTTTCTGGTTTTGTCTTTGACCCAGGCACCATTGTTTTCACAAAAATGGAGATTTTCCAGATGTCATTCTGATTTTGACTTCTTTTGATTGCTTTATGGTCAAAGGACATGCTTTATATGCCTCAAGTCAGTGCTGCAAGAGAAAAGAGGACGCAGACAGACAGCAGCCGCGCCCCCCAGGGGCTGCTTCTCTGGGTGTGACTTTCCTCCTCAGTCTGTTTTGTTTCCCTTTTGCTGTTCAGAGTCTCCAGGGAGCTGCTTTTTGTGTGTTGTCAAACTTGTTAGTTATCTTCCACGGTAGAGAGGACTGTGGTGCACTTACTGCGTCTTGACTGGTACCAGAGATGTTACTGCTGCTCCTGGCGGGAGCCCATTCCTCAGTGTCCAGGGTCAGAAAATGTACACTGTGTTGGTGGCCGTGTCCTTTAGTTCTCAGCGCTCCCTTGGCGTGGCTTTCTGTTTTGTAGAGTGCTGGAGTTTCCGCAGAGCAGGCTCCGTTCTGTAGAATCTCTCTCCCATGCCTCAGACTTTTCTCCTCCCCTTTCCAGTGAAACTCTCTTGCCTGATGGCTTCTGTATAGCTTCATCCAGTCGGTATTTCTTGGTCTTCATCTTGATTTCTCAGCACATGCAGCTCTTCTCTTGAAGTATTTGTTCTGCTTGGCCTTTGAGATGGCCCCTCTGGTTCCTGCTCACCTGCATGGCCTCTGCTTCTCATCTTCCTCATTGGTTCCTCTCAAGGCCCGGCCTCCAGACCTTAGAGCCGCTCAGACATCAGTCTTCCTCTATACCGGGTCCCTGCATGATCTCATCCATCCCCAGAATCTGCAGCTCCACCCATTCACTAGGGCTCCCCAGGTGGTGCTGGTGGTAGAGTGTCCACCTGCCAATGCAGGAGACACAGAGACACCAGTTGGCTCGATCCCTGGGTCGGGAAGACCCCCTGGAGGAGGAAATATCAACCCACTCCAGTATTCTTGCCTGGAGAATCCTTGGACAGAGGAGCCTGGCGGGCTACGGTCCATGGGATCACGAAGTGTCAGACACGACTGAGCGACTGAGCATGCGTGCACCCATCCACTGATTCTCAGGTACAGCTCCAGCTCAGGTAACTGTAAACTCTGCCTTAAGGCATCCTCGTGTGTGTCTGGTAGGCATCTCAGACTTAGATCATGTCCAAAATAAAATTCCCGATTTCCTCCCTATCTGAAACCTGTTCATTCCGTAGTCTTCCTCTTAGTGAGTGCATATGTCATTCTTCTGGCTTTTTGGGGTAAAAATCTTGGCATCGCACTTTATTCCTCATCTTGTCTCACACTGCGTCGTACTCATCTTTCTTAAATACGTTCAGAATCTGAGCACCTCTCTCCTCGGGAGTTAGCAGCTTGGTGCCGCCGCCATCATCTTTCTCATCTTTCTGCCTCCTGCTTCTCACGGTCTGTACTTTACATCAGCCCAGTGGTCCTTTTTATAACTCAAGTCAGATAATATTCATTCCCCAATTCAGACCCTTAGTGGCTCCTCTCGGCTCGAGGCACAGCACAGCACCCCCGGAAAGCCCATCTGAGACCTTCAGCTCCCTTCCCCTTGCCCGCCATGTCCCCACACTGGCCTCGGGGATGCTCTTAGATCACAGCCATCAGTTTTTGCCTTGGAAAGCCCATCTGAGACCTTCAGATCCCTTCCCCTCGCCCGCCACGTCCCCCACACTGGCCTCGGGGATGCTCTTAGCTCACAGCCGGCAGGTTTGCCTCAGGGCCTTTGCACTTGCTGTTCCCTTAGCTTGGAATGGTTTCCCAGGTGACCGCATGCCTCGTTCTCTCACTGAACTCAGTTCTCTGCTCAGCTGTCCCTCTATAAAGAGGCCCTGTTTAGAATAACGCCAAGCCTCTCTGCCCCTTATACTCCGTGTTGCTTTTACCAGATTTTCTTTCTCTTTATTGTGCTAATCCCACCTGGTGTGAAGCATTGATCAGGTGCTTGCTGATGGTCTCTCTCAGTAGAGTGTAAGCTCTGGGAGGGTAGCAACCACATCAGAATGATTTGGATCCATAATGCTCAGTAGGGGTTTGTTTTATACAGTAGGTGATTCAGTAAAGTGCTTTTGAATGTGTACATTTTAGTCTCTGTCCTGGGGATGGGCTCCTTGGAGCCATCCAGACTTTCTTCCTGCAGTCATGGCCCAGGGGGACGGTGGCCCCTTGCTCCCCATCCTCAAGTTCCCAGGCTGGGCAGCTGGGCCACCCACCTGGACGCCCCTAACTGAGCAACTCGATCAAGCGTCACAGTGGACATTAGCCTGCCTGCATCTCCTGGTGCCAGATGCCAGGGGCAAGGAAGCGGTTACGAGTTGCCCTGCTCTTGAGGTGCAGAGAGGTCGGTGGTACAGCCTACGTCCCAGAAGTCATCTGGATGCCCGTTTCTCCATCACTCTCGGTCCCAGCAGGCAAGGGAGGAGACTGGTGCCTCGGTTCCGTCTCGCTCCTTCTCTTCGCTCTGCCCCATCTGTTGTCAGAGCTCATTCGAGGAAGCCTAACCAGAGGCCCAAGGCTGGTGAGAGCGGGCGGCTGCTGGCCAGGCCAGGTGGTGGCTGCCATGCTCTGTGGCGCCAGGTCGACGGAGCTGCAGCTCAAACTGAGGCAGGCGCACTGCTGGCGGAGTGGCGGCTCCGGGGTGTGGCCTCGGGCTGAGCTGCTCCAGGGTCTCTCATGCTAGACACCCACGTGCATCCTTGGTAGCAAGTCTGCTGAGTGTGTGACGATTTGCATTCTGCAAGGGGATTTCATGTATCTCTCGTTTGTCTCCACATCCACTGGGTTTGCGCCTTCATTTTTACTCAGAGTAAAAGCCACTCTTTACTGTATGGATGTGAGGGTTTGGACAAATGCATGCAGTTGTGTACCCACCGCCAGAGTAGAACATCACCCCCAACGCCCCATGGGGTCAGCCCTTCTCCAGCCCTGGCTGCTGAGAGCCACAGGTTTGTTTTGTCTTTATGCTTTTGCCTTTTCCGAAATGTTGTATGAACGGGAACTCCTACAGCACACATCTTCCGAGTCTGACCTGTTCCCTTGAGCTCAATGCATTTGAGAATTATTCATGTTACTGTGTGTATCACTTAGTCCTTTTTCTTGCTGAGTGCGAGTCCATTGGATGGAGACGTGTCTGTGCCTCTCCAGTTGATACTTAGCTTGTTTCTACACTTGAGTGATTATGAGTGAAAGTTCTAAACACACGAACATGTGTTTTTGTGCAAACAGAAGCTTTTGTTTCCCTTGGGTAAATCCTTGGAGTAGAAACGCTAGGCTGTGTGGTCGATGCATGTTTGACTTTCTGAGAAGCTGCCAGGCTGCTTTCTGTGGTGGCAGCACAGTCCTGCACCCCCACCGGCAGCGTGCACGGGGCTCTGGTCCTCCGCTTCCTCGTCAGCTCTTGGCGTATATGCGGCTCTGGTCCTCCGCCTCCTTGTCAGCTCTTGCTATAGTCGGCCTGCAACTTCAGCCGTTCTCATAGGTGTGCAGCGGCATCATGGCGCTTTTGGTTTTCATCTTCCTAACGATGTTGAGCATCGTCTCCCGTGTATATTTGCCATTCCTGTATTGTCTTTTGTGAAGTGTTTAAATCTTTCACCCATTCAAG
Source organism: Bos mutus (assembly GCF_027580195.1). Classification (NCBI taxonomy): domain Eukaryota; kingdom Metazoa; phylum Chordata; class Mammalia; order Artiodactyla; family Bovidae; genus Bos; species Bos mutus. The sequence continues at coordinate 1,279,430 of NC_091618.1, forward strand.
ACATTGGGTTATTTTCATGTTATTGGGTTTTGTGAGTCCTTTATATTTCTTGGATAAAAGCTCTTTATCAGGTGTGTGGTTTGTAACTTTTTTCTCCAAGTCTGTACCTTGTATGCCTTATTCTCTTAATAGTTTCTTTTGAAGAGCAAAAGTTCTTAAGTTTGATGAAGCCCCATCTCTCAATTTGCTCTTTTATGAATCAGGCTATTAGTGTTGTATCTTAGAAAACTTTGGAGATCACAGTGATTTTTCTGCTGTGTTTTCTTTCAAAACTTGTATAGGTTCAGGTTTGATATTTAGGTTTATGGTCTATTTTGAGTTAATCTTGAACAAAGTATGAGGTGTGGATCCAAGATTCTTTTTTGGTGTGGGACCTGCAGTTGTTCCCTCCCGTTTATTGTGAAGACTCTTCTTCCTTATGTCATTGTTTTTGCACCTTGTCGAAGGTCCGGTGGCATTTTTCGTGTGGATTTATTTGTGGACTCTCCACCCTGTCCTTTAGAGCTATGGGATTATCCTTTGGCCAACCCACATAGCCTTGGCTAGTACAGTTTTTATAGTCAAGTCTGAAAATCAGGTGTGACCACGCCTGCCTTCTCAGCATGCGTGTGTTTGTAATTGCCCTCACTGTACAGAGGAGGGCGCTGACCACAGTCATGGTCAGCTGTGTGGCCCGCAGCCTCTTGTATAGTCTGCTAGATTCTCAGCACACACTCAAACTCCGTATCCTCTCATCAGCCTCGCCTGGTGCTCGCTGTGTTCTTTGGAGTTTGGTTTGGGTTTACATCTCACCCTGGTTTTATTAGTTGTGTGGCCCCGGGAAACGCGTTTCCATCTCTGTGTGCCTCAGCTTCCCTGCCGTCAACGAGTGTCACGGCGGCGCTTGCCAAGTAGACTGTGGTGACAGTGAAGTAGTACAGATGGTGGTGAAAATGAAGTGGGGCCGTTTGTTGGGCCAAACCCTGTGAAATTGCTGATGCTTGATCGTTTCTGATGGACACACGACTGTCGTGCCTCCCTCAACCCGACACTCAGCCTCGCAGCACTAGACGGGCAAGAGAGAGTCTACTGCAGGGTGGCCGCCACATCGTCGTCGTCATTCCTGTTGCTGCTCCTGTTCTCGCTGTCACTACCGAGGGCGGTGGCCCCGCAGCTGGAGTTATGTCTCCCGCGTGTCCTCAGTCAGGCAGCCAAAGTCCACAGGCCCGTCCTCTGTGACGAGCTTCTCAGGTCTGCAGAATGCAAGAGGGCCCCCAGGAGCAGAGATGCTCACGTGGTGTGGACAGCGTGCCAAGTGCAGGGGGAGAAGCCTGCTGGAAGGGAGGCAAGTGGATCGGCTGGCCTTCCAGGTGGGGCCTGTTAGGTGCACTTCGTAGAATGGGAGTTTGGAAAGAACCGTCCAGGTGCAGGTTGCAGCTTGTTCAAAGGCCGGGAAAGGTGAGCAGATGAACTCACAGGAGCCTGAGGTTTGACTGTGGGGTGGAGAAGCCAGTGGCGGCCTAGAGTGGGCGCATGGTCACCCCTGTTCTCTTCCTCCACAGGTGGCCAAACTTGCTTGCGGAGCCCGTGAGCAGGCCTCCCCCCGCCTCCACCATGTCTGGAAGAACCATCATCATTGACCACGGCTCTGCCTTTCTGAAGGCTGGCTTGTCGGGCTGGAATGAGCCGCAGCTGGTCTTACCCAGTGTCGTGAACTACATCCCCTGCCGGGAGAACCCGGGCCCCAGCTACGCTCGGCGGCGTGTGAGTCTTGGCATCGACATTTGCCGACCCGACACCTTCAGCTACCCCGTGCAGCGGGGCCGCGTCATCAACTGGGAGGGTGTGGAGCACATCTGGTCGTTCATCCTGGAGAAGCATCGGCTGGAGCACGAGGACTTCCCTGTGATCATCACAGAGAGCCCCCTGAAGGAGCCCGTGGACCGTCAGAAAACCCTGGAGGTAAGGCCTTCTCTGGGCTGCCCCTCCAGGGAGCGGGCCTGACACTGTGTTCAGACCCACGTGGGCACGGGAGCTCCGCCCTCTGAAGCATTCGCACTGTGAATGCTGACTGTGCCCCGCGTGTGTGCCCAGCACTCGTGTTAGGCGAGGGGGTCTCATAGAGGCCCCCTGGGCAGGAGGCACAGCAGGTCAGCGCTCTGTGAACAGGGTGCGGTGGGGAGGGGGCTCTGGGCGCTCACGGGCTCCATAAATGTTCACAGAGCACCTTCCGGTCCTCAAAGAGCTTATGTGCTGGAGGAATGCTTGACGGTGAGCAAGTTAACAAGAATTCCAGGTAGTAATCAGTTCTAAAACCAAGATGCAGTGGGGTGAAACTGACTGAGGGGAACAGGGGAGCCCCTTTGATGTGATCAGGGAGGCCTTCCCTGGGAGGCTGGAGCCCAGCAAGCTAGGGAGGGTGGCAACAGGAAGCCAGGGGCCGGAGCTCATCGGTCTGGTAGGCTGTGGGATGTGGTTGGACTTCACTCTAAATCAAAGGTTGGCAAACTGTAGCCAGTTGGTCAGGTGTGGCTTACCGTCTGTCTTTATAAATAAAGGTTTATTGAGACATGCCCGCGGCCGCTCGCTTACATGTCACCTGTGGCTGCTCTCACCCCGCAGCAGCAGGACTGAGGAGCTGGAGCGAGGCCACGGCTCGCCGCTGCAGGTCTGCTAGATGAAATGCATGGTAGGCTGGGATTTCCCACCAACAGCAAGCACTGTTCCAGCGAGTCACATGTTGCATAGGATGTAAAGTGAAGGGAAACGGAGTCTCTCAGTTGTGTCCAAGTCTTTGCGACCCCATGGACTGCAGCCCACCAGGCTCCTCCGTCCATGGGATTCTCCAGGCAAGAGCACTAGAGTGGGCTGCCATTGCCTTCTCCAGGGGATCTTCCCGACCCAGGGATCGAAGCCAGGTCTCCTGTGTTGTAGGCAGACACTTTACCGTCTGAGCCACCCGGGAAGTCATAGGATATAGTGAAACACTATTTGTTGTCCAGCTAAAATTCAGATTTAATTGGGCATCTTGTATTTTTATTTGCTACATCTGATACCCTGAACCATTTATAGGAAATGTTTGCCAACCTCTGCTCTGAGTGAATATGGAGCTCCTGGAGAGCTTTAAGTAGGGTGAGGGGGTCACATTTGATTTTTATTTGAAAAAGAGGACCTTGGCTTCTGTATGGGGGATGGATGGTGAGGGGACAATAGTCTGAGCATAGGAATGGACGGAGCTCCCTCCCACTGAGGGGAGCAGGTGGGCCTGTGGGCCTGCAAAGGCGGCTAGGTGGCCAGAGGCTCCAGGGGCTACAGAGCTGGGCCGTTCAAGCCTTTCTGCATCTGTGGTGTCAGAGCCCTGGGGACGCAGCCTGGGCTGGGCAGTTGGGGAGGAGGGGGTGGGGTGCTCTAAAGATCAGAATTCCAGCTTTGTCTTGGTGTCTGGAAAGTGTTTATCTTAAACAACGGGCTTCCCATGTCAGGAGGTGAGCGTCCCCCCCCCCCGCCTTCCCTTCTTGCTGGCCCTCCTTTCAGGAGGCGGTGGGCTGTGTGCTGCACGGCTTTCTTCTCTCATCACTTCTGTCTTATTAAAAAGAACGCTTCAGGGGCTTCCCTGCTGGCTCAGTGGTGAAGAATCCATCTGCCAGTGCAGGAGACATGGGTTCGATCTCTGGTCCAGGAAGGTCGCACGTGCCGCGGAGCAGCCAAGCCTGTGACCCGCAGCTACTGAGCCTGTGCTTGGAGCCCGGGAGCCACAACCACTGAGCCCGAGCCCCCGAGAGCCCAAGCCCCACAGGCAGAGGGGCCGTCACAGCGAGAGGCACCCTGCAACCGCAGCGTAGCCCCGATCGCCGCAGCTAGAGAAAAGCCTGTGCAGCAGAGACCCAGCACGGCCAAAAAGTAAAAAAAAAATTTGAAAACACCTGAAATAGTTCAGGCTGCACCTCCTGCCCTGGACCTGCCCCGGCTTGCGCTGTGCTGCTCACACAGCCAGGCGCCTGCGCGCACACGCTCAGGCTCTCCCTGCCCCTCCACCAGAACGGTCTTCCAAAAGGCCGTCGTCAGGCAAGCTCCCGAGGGCCAGCCTGGCTCTTCCTGATCCTCCAGGACCCTTCCCGAGTCCCCCAGGGTGAGCCGCACGGGGCGGGCCGGTCCCTGGAGGACACGCGTCTGTGCCGCCTTGCGCTCTGCCTCACGCGGTCCTGGGGAGCTCGCTGAGCGTCTGTCCGCTCCCCTCCTGCAGATCCTGTTTGAGTTGCTGAACGTGCCGTCCGTCCTCCTGGCCGACCAGCTGGAGATGTCGCTGTACTCGTCCGGCCTGCTGACGGGCGTGGTGGTGGACTCAGGCTGTGGCCTGACGCGCGTGCAGCCCTTCCACCTGGGCCGCCCGCTGCGGCCCGGGGCGACGACGCTGGAGTTCGCGGGCCAGGACCTCTCGGTCTATCTCTTCAAGAGCCTCTTCAAGGAAGACTACAATCGCCACAACCTGTTCCAGCTGGACACCGTGGCCAGCACCCAGATGCGTAAGTGCTACGTGCCACAGAACCTGGGGGACGAGCTGGACTTCTACCAGAACCTGCCGGACGGCGCCGACGAGCGCAACAGCTACCATCTGCCGGACGGCACCGCGGTGGAGCTGACCCCTATGCAGCGGCTGGCCCCCGAGATGTTCTTCAGCCCCCAGGTGTTCGGCCTGCAGGGGCCCAGCCTCGCCCAGGCCGCCATGGACTCCATCGAGGCCTGCGAGGCCAGCCTGCGCCCGCTGCTCGCCTCTCACGTGGCGCCCTGCGGGGGCAACACCCTCTACCCCGGCTTCACCATGCGCCTCTACCAGCTGCTCGCCAGCCATTTCTTCCCCACCAAGGCGTCCGTGTTTGCGGGCTCCAACAGGCATTTCAGTGTCTGGCTGGGAGCGTCCGTGGTGGCTCACCTGTCGACGTACAAGTCCGAGTGGCTGACGAAGGAGGAGTATGACGAGAGGTTCCGGCTGTAGCCAGCTGGCCTGCTCCTGTGGCCCAGCCCCCCTCGGAAGGGCGTGGGGGCTTATCCCAGCGAGAGGCTGGGCCGGGGTGGGCTTGGCTGGCTTTGGAATGCAGAGGTCATGGGAGATTGTTTTAGGCTCTAGGGTTTTATCTTGTTTCAAGACTGGGATTCACCCCATTGGAGGACAGGTTGTCACCCTGGAAACCCTTTGGGGGGGCTAGTCTGTCACTGGGATGGAGCTGCCAGCTGCCATCTCCACGCTTAACAGTTGCTTGTTTTCTCCTGGCGTTTCTCTTGGGCGGTCCCATTCTTTTGATTGAGTAGGTTTGAATGGGAGCGAGGGAGAATTATTTTTGAGGGGGGACAGGGTGGGTGGGATGGGAGAGTTGAAGTCTGTAGACCTCCCCTTCCTTCCAGGTGAGTGGGGGTTGGTGCGGGAGGCCTGGCGCGCCCTTCCTGCCCTTGGGCCCCTGGCCGAGGTCTTGTCTTCCGTATGCAAATAAATAACTTGTTTGGAAGTGCTGGCTTCTGTGGTCGTGGATGGGGCAGGGTGGGCAGTCCCTCTGGGGGGACGCAGGGAGTGTGAGCACGTGAGTGCCGGGGTGGGGCCCGGGCTGCCTGTGGGGGCTTCAGGGACCTGTGAGCGGTGGTTTCCCCGGAGCCCAGTGGGTGAGGGCCTGGCGCGCCCTTCTCTGATGGCCGCGTCCTCCCCACTCCTTCTGGACGTCCCGGTGCTCTGTGGAAGTGGTGTTCCTGTTGGTTTAGTGTTTATTCAGTCAATACCAGGGAACCTGCCACGTGTCTGGTATTCTGCTGGGCACTGTGGACTTCAAGGTGAAAAGACATGTGAGGTTTCTGGTTCCAGGAGGTTGGCGTCTCCTGTGGGGGCACATGTGATGGGTACAGGCAGGCCTGGGGTGCCAAGGGCTTGCTTCCAGCTGGCTCTGAGAAAGCGAATGTCGCGACACAGCCCTCTGAATGTTTTGGTTTCCCACTGCGTATAAAAGGCTTCCCCTGGTGGTTCAGACGGTAAAGAATCTACCGGCAATATAGGAGACCCGAGTTCAATCCCTGGGTCAGGAAGATCCCCTGGAGAAGGTGTTGGCAGCCCACTCCACGTTCTTGTCTGGAGAATCCCAGGGACGGAGGAGCCTGTGGGCTGCCGTCTGTGAGGTCGCAAGGAGTCGGAGGCGGCCGAGCGACTGAGCAGCGGCGGCGGGGCACGTACAAGTCACGCTCACGCTGCGGCCGCCCAGCGCAGCAGCGTTGCATCCGGAAGTCCGTACGTGGCTCAGCCTAAAAAGACTTTACTGCTGGGGCTTCCCTAGCGGTCCAGGGGTTACAGTCCACCTTACAATGCAGGGGATGTGGGTTCAGTCCCCAGTCAGGAAAGATCCCACGTTCCTCGGGGCTGCTAAGCCCACACGCCACAACTAGAGCCCGAGCGGCACGCCTGCTGAGCCTGCACGCTGCACCGGAAGCCCCTGCCTGACGGTGAAGGCGCCGCGCGCCGCGGCTGAGCGCTGACACGGCCAAAAAGCCGCTTTATTGCCAACACGTGCTCTTACCCGAGCCCTCAACGTATTGTGGTAGTAACATCAAAGACCGCTGACCACACATCACCATTACAAATACGATAATAATAATGATGAAAAATTCTGGAAGGTTGTGAGAACTGCCAGACTGTGGCCCACAGTGAGCAAACACTGCTGGGAAGTGGCCACCTATAGACCTGCTCAAGGCAGGGTTGCCACAAACCTTCAGTTTGTTTAAAAAAAAAGCAGGTATTTGTGAAGCATTCTGAAGTGAAGCGCGGGAAAATGAGGTGTGTCTGTTGGGAAATCTATTTCAGGAGCTGATGAATGAAGCGAATTAAATATTATGAGGTCACGTGATCTGGAGTGTGGCAGGATGCCTGTTTTCAGTGGGGTGGACTGAGCTGGAGGTTTCTGGGGACTGTGGGTGACTTGCCCCCTCCCTCCTGAGCACGCTGTGAGCTCACACCACCAGGCATCCTTGTAGTTAGGACCGCGTGACCACACATAGGTACTGGCCAGTTCGGCGTGTGCCTGGTTCTTAAAATTGCTCTATGAGCCCTTGGGATGCAGTGGCTCTGATGGGGGAGGGGAAGAGCTGCAAGAGCACAGAGGCTAAATGAGTGGACCAGAGTCTCCACCCCAAGCCCACCAACCCGCACGGCACCGGGACACGAGGAAGAACCCACTATGTTCAGCCACTGAGATCTGGGGATGGTTACAGCAGCTTTTTGCTTATTCCAGTAATACAGAGGAAAGAGTCCTAGCTTACTGTTTATGTAAGACTGAAGGCAGGAGGAGAAGGGGACGACAGAGGACGAGATGGGTGGATGGCATCACCGACTCGACGGACATGAGCTTGAGCAAACTCCGGGAGACAGTGAAGGACAGGGAAGCCTGGCGTGCTGCAGTCCATGGGGTTGCAAAGAGTCGGACACGACTGAGTGACTGAAAAACAACAAAAACAATTTTTCCCCTTGAAAACAGCAGAAGTGGGGTTCAAATCAGATCTGGGCTCTTAGCCACTCTGTTGTATGGCTGCTTCTGGAGGGAGACTTTGGTTCTCTAATGCTCCCTTCCCATCTGCCTCTTAACATTAGAGAACCAAAAGCTTAGTGGGTGGAGGACTGACACCGGGTAACCCTGATGTTCCAGGGATTTGTTGTTGGTCGCTCAGTCATGTTCAACTCTTGGTGACCACACGGACTGCAGCGCATCAGGCTTCCTTGTCCTTCACTATCTCCAGGAGCTTGCTTAAACTCATGTCCATTGGGTTGGTGATGCCATCCAACCATCTCATCCTCTGTCATCCCCTTCTCCTCCCGCCTTCAATCTTTCCCAGCATCAGGGTCTTTTCCAATGAGTTCAGTGAATCAGGCTGCCAAAGTATTGGAGTTTCAGCTTCAGCATTAGTCCTTCCAATAGGTATTCAGGGTTGACTTCCTTTAGGATTGACTGGTTTGATCTCTGCTGTCCAAGGGACTCTTCAAGAGTTCCAGGAATAGGAGGGGTATTTGGAGACCAGAGTCAAACTCACCTCATCTTTGACACATGAACCGCATTCTCTCATCCACATCCTTAGCCCTGAACCTGAGCCATCAGTGGTTCCCAGAGGCAAGTGGGGCCTCAAATGCCCCATGGACTCGGAGTCAGACTTGAGTAACAGGCTGGCCCTGCCAGTAATGAAGCTGTCTTGGGCTTCTGCATCTTCCCTGAGTCAACCAGGTGAACAGTAGGAGTAAAACGTCCTCCTCTCCAGGGTTTGGGGTTGAGGATGAACCAAAACAAAGGGTGAGAAGTCACGTTGAAAACGAGAAAGTGCATTGAAATCTGTTACTTTAAATTTTATACGTGGATGTTTCTCTCCTATTAATCAGGAGCATTAATAGCAACGGCAGCCACTGTGCCTTGTCAGGCACTGGTGAGTGTTTTACAAAGGGAATTGTGTTTAATCCTTGCACACACACTGAATGAAATAAGTGATATTTGACCCCACGGAACTTCAGAGATGCTAAGCACCTGCTCAGGTTCACGCACATGCTCAGGCTGATGGTGCATTGCCAGTTAGGAATGGAGTCAGCATTCCCGAAGGAAAACTAGACTAAAAGTGGCTAAAACATATTGGGGTTTTTTTTTTTTGGGGGGGGGGTCTCAGGTAGCAAGTAGGCTGTCCAGTGGAACAGTGGTGTATCTCTACAGTCAACGACTTTTCCACTTAGAGTTTGTTGCCTTGTGATCACAAAATAGCTGCAGCAGCTCCTGGTATCACACCCACAGTTCCTACAGGAAAAGGTAGGTTGAAAAGAGTGTTCCATTTGTCTCTACAGGAAAGAGTCATCCAGCCAATTTCACCAACTTCAGCGTGTGTCCCTCTGCAGAAGAGGGATTTGCATCTATGTCGATCCATACCAGGGCCCGTGTTGTTACCCACAGTTTCAGACTGCCTTCCCAATTTTCTGGGCTTTGTTGGATCCCTTGACCTGAGAGATGAAGATGTGTGGTTTTTCCAGGCTTGAGTGAAAGCTGCTTTTGAACTGAAATCAAGGTGTTGACGTATCAAGCAATAAACTTTGTGCTCCAAACCGGTTTATTTGTGTACTCTTGGCAGAAGGGGGGAAACACAGAAATGAGTACGAGAGAAAAGAGGTTGCTGGAGAAGAGCTGGGCAAGGGGTATTTTTTATTCCTTGTGTAGCTCTGGGCAACTGTCATCAGAACTCTCTTTCTCATTTTATTCTGAATGTAACATTTAACCTTTCTGTTCAAGCATCAAATCTGGCTGCCTGGTGTATAATTACGAACTTTGCTTTGCTTTCTCTCCCCTCCCCCCACCCCAAAAGCTTTTAAAACTCCCTTGCTGGGTACCATCTCTCTCCTCCGACTCTCCAATTAAATTAAAAATAGCACCTCTGTGGGGCTGTGCAGGGCCACGCCAGGCCTGGTAGGGCAGTGAGTGGTGCCCAGGAGATGCCTGCGGGCTCGGGCATGGTCTGGCAGCTGCTCAGAGCTGGGGGAAGCTTATCCTTCACGAGGGGTCTGGGGCTGCCTGCCAGGGCAGCCAGGTGCAGGGGAGTGGGAGGCAGGGTCTTGGCAACCGGGGAAGGGGCTGGGTGGGACTGGCAGAGGGGACAAAGGGAAGAGCCCCTGGGGGACCATTCGCAGCTGTGAGGGTTCGGTCGCGCCAGTTTGTGTTGCCAGTGTCTGATGGGGCTTGGCACCATGTACTTGGGTTTGGGTGGGATTTGGATGCCCGAGTTCCCTGAGATAACCCCGATAGAAGCTTCAGGTTCTGTTGATGCAGAAAACAGTGTTAATACTGAGTACCTTCCTGGTGGCTCAGATGGTGAAGAATCTGCCTACGATGCAGGAGACCCAAGTTCAATCCTTGGGTGGGGTAGATCCCCTGGAGAAAGGAAATGGCAACCCACTCCAGCATTCTTGCCTGGAGGGTCCCATGCACAGAGGAGCCTGGCGGGCTACAGTCCATAGGGTTGCAGAGGGTCAGACAGGACTGCAGTGCCTTAGCACGTATGTGCACACACCCTCCTGGCCCGAGAAGAGATGTCCAGTGTCTCTCCCACCTCTAGGCCCCCTTTCCCTAGAGAGGCAGGTGATGAAGCGGACAAGGCGTCAGACTCTGAAGCTGGGCTGTCGGGATTGATGTGGTTGCTGCGTTGCTTTCTAGCTCTGTTGCCTTGAAGGAAGTTACTTAACCTTCTGTGCCTCAGTTTTCCCATCTGAAAAATGGACCCAATAAAGACATCTACCTCAGCATGGTTTTGCTGATTACCAGATGGTTTTGATGAGTTGACACATGTAAAACACTTAGAAAGTGCCAGACCAAAGAAGTTAGCTATTATTATATCTGTATTTACCAACCCATATTGAACAAGTCCTTAGGCAAAAAGACCCTGGCTTTCCTGTTCATTTTTACTTGGTCACATGCAGGTAGGAGATAACAAAACATCAAAAAAAAATGCTCCTTTACTTTCCAGGGGAAGGCATTAAAGGGTAATTGAGTGCTGGACCAGATTCACATTCTATACACAAAGGTGTCACAGGGATGGAGAGAAGCTGGTGATGGGTAGTGACAGGAAGTGGTGCTTGAGATGACTTTCGCCAGAGGAGTAGGAGTTAGCACAAGCTCTCTCTTCTGTGTGGAATGCCTGTCCCTGCTACCAGTAGCACAGCTGCTTTTGACCTAGGGAAAAAGCTGGCTTAAAACTCAACTTTGAAAAAATGAAGATCGTGGCATCCGGTCCCATCACTTCATGACAATAGATGGGGAAAATGTGGAAACAGTCAGATTTCTTGAGCTCCACAATCCATGTGGATGGTGACTGCAGCCATGAAATTAAAAGACGCTTGCTCCTTGGAAGGAAAGCTATGACAGACCTAGACAGTGTATTAAAAAGCAGCGACATCGCTTTGCTGACAAGGTGCATCTAGTCAAGGCTGTGGTTTTTCCTGTGGTCATGTATGGATGTGAGAGTTGGACCATAAAGAAGGCTGAGCACCGAAGGATTGATACCTTCGAACTGTGGTGTTGGAGAAGACTCTTGAGAATCCCTTGGACTGCAAGGAGATCAAACCAGTCCATCCTAAAGGAAATCCACCCTGAATATTCACTGAAAGGACTGATGCTGAAGCTGAAACTCCAATACTTTGGCCACCTGATGCGAAGAACTGACTCCTTGGAAAAGACCCTGATGCTGGGAAAGATTGAGGGCAGGAGGAGAAGGGGACGACAGAGGATGAGATGATTGGATAGCATCACCAACTCAACGGACATGAGTTTGAGCAAGCTCTAGGAGATGGTGAAGGACAGGGAAGCCTGGTGTGCTGCAGTTTATGGGGTCTCAAAGAGTCGGACATGACTTAGCAACTGAACAATGAACAGCACCGATACAGTGTGGGATTAAATAGATGGAATACTTGGAATGGCTGGAGAACGAGAGCAGTAGGGAGTGGGGCGGAATGAAGGTGGAGGTGGGTAGGGCTGGCTCTAGAAGGATGTTGAGTGTCACACCAAGGAGTGAAGACTTCATCCTGAGGGTGATGGGGAGGCCTGTCTGAATTGGAAGCAGGGTCATGACATCTCTTGAAGAGCTGGAGCTCTGGGAAGAGCCTAGACAATGGCCCAGACAGGGACCTGAGGAGAGCAATACTATAGATGATGGAAACATGCATTCCATTAGACTCTAGGATAAGCTGTTTTTGTCTGTCCAGGACGCTTTAGAGTGTGAATTTGGTATTGACAATATCTGGGCTTGTAGGTTTAGGGGGCCAAAAACCATCTTCCTGTTGTCTGTCTGAGGTCTAGTTGTTGTCAGTTATAGAGAAGCTTATCCTGGATGAACTGTGGCATCCTGATATGTGAACCATGAACTTCCTGATGTTCAAGCTGATTTTAGAAAAGGCAGAGGAACCAGAGATCAAATTGCCAACATCCGCTGGATCATGGAAAAAGCAACAGAGTTCCAGAAAAACATCTATTTCTGCTTTATTGACTATGCCAAAGCCTTCGACTGTGTGGATCACAATAAACTCTGGAAAATTCTGAAAGAGATGGGAATACCAGACCACCTGATCTGCCTCTTGAGAAATTTGTATGCAGGTCAGGAAGCAACAGTTAGAACTGGCCATGGAACAACAGACTGGTTCCAAATAGGAAAAGGAGTTCATCAAGGCTGTATATTGTCACCCTGTTTATTTAACTTCTATGCAGAGTACATCATGAGAAACGCTGGACTGGAAGAAACACAAGCTGGAATCAAGATTGCCGGGAGAAATATCAATAACCTCAGATATGCAGATGACACCACCCTTAGGGCAGAAAGTGAAGAGGAACTAAAAAGCCTCTTGATGAAAGTGAAAGAGGAGAGTGAAAAAGTTGGCTTAAAGCTCAACATTCAGAAAACGAAGATCATGGCATCTGGTCCCATCACTTCATGGGAAATAGATGGGGAAACAGTGAAAACAGTGTCAGACTTAATTTTTCTGGGCTCCAAAATCACCACAGATGGTGACTGCAGCCATGAAATTAAAAGACGCTTACTCCTTGGAAGGAAAGTTATGACCAACCTAGATAGCATATTGAAAAGCAGAGACATTACTTTGCCAACAAAGGTTCGTCTAGTCAAGGCTATGGTTTTTCCTGTGGTCATGTATGGATGTGAGAGTTGGACTGTGAAGAAGGCTGAGTGCCGAAGAATTGATGCTTTTGAACTGTGGTGTTGGAGAAGACTCTTGAGAGTCTCTTGGACTGCAAGGAGATCCAACCAGTCCATTCTGAAGGAGATCAGCCCTGGGATTTCTTTGGAAGGACTGATGCTAAAGCTGAAACTCCAGTACTTTGGCCACCTCATGCAAAGAGTTGATTCATTGAAAAAGACCTTGATGCTGGAAGGGATTGGGGGCAGGAGGAGAAGGGGACGACAGAGGATGAGTTGGCTGGATGGCATCACTGACTCGATGGACGTGAGTCTGAGTGAACTCCGGGAGTTGGTGATGGACAGGGAGGCCTGGCATGCTGCAATTCATGGGGTCGCAAAGAGTCGGACATGACTGAGCGACTGAACTGATCTGATCTGATCTGATCCTGGATGATGACTGGAGAGGCAGCCCCCGGTGTGGGGCCTGGGGAGAGTCATCTCCAAGGCGAGTGAAGGAGGTGAATTCAGGTTGAGAACAAGATGTGCCCTGTACCAACTGAGATGCCCGGGCTTGGCTCCAGGGACTTTTTCAGCACCACGAATGCCGGACAGCTCCCTGGCCTCTCACTTCCCACCTCCTCATGGTCTCCTCTTCAGAGAGCCAATCCCTGCTGAGAAAGGAGGAACCATGGCTGTCTTTTCCTTAGAGCTCTGGTCAGAGTCAGGCAGACCTGAGCTTGCGTCTCTGTTCCCCACTTGGCTGCTGTGTCCCCTGGGACAAAGGACAGCCCCTCTTAGGTTCTGCGGCCTCCACTGTAGGGAGGGGATGATGGCCCCCACCTCCCGGGCTGATGTGGGCTCTAAGTTACTTATTCACTCAGTGACTATTTATTAGCCACACACTTTGTACTGAGCCCTTTTCTACACTCTGTTAGATTGAAGAATGTTTCTGAAGTGGCTTAACACCGTGCTTGGCACATAGTAGGTGCTCATTAAGGGTTAATTTCCTGCCTGAGTTATTCATCTGTAACAAAAAGCCGGGATCAATGACTCTAAGAGCAACCAACCAGTTACAGGCGTCACAAAGCGTACCCCCAAAGTTCTCGTGCTGCAGGCAAACTTCTTTTTTCATCCTGTCCTTTTGATGAACTTTTCCAGTAAGGTGTTACGATCTTGATATACAACCACTCTCGGGACTCTTTGGAGTTTTAAAGTGGCCCTGAAATCACAGTGTGAGAGGTGGGTCCAAACTCTTCTTAAATAAGGTAGAATTCATTGGAATCCTTTGCCTAAATTCAGGCCACTTCTTCTGACCCCCAGTTCTGTGGCCAACCCCTTGACTTTCAGCTTCCTCTGGGAAGAAAACGATGCTTAACACAAGAACACTGGTGGGGTGAAGATACAGATTCACTCAGTTCCTTCACTGAAGCCTCTCTGGGTACTTGGTGCTGCCCAGGACATAGAGGACAGACCTGGCCCTTGCCGCCCGGGATTCAATAAAGGGTGGGCAGGGCAGCCAGGACCATCTCCTCCAACCCTAACTCGGAGTCGCCACTTGGCCGGCAGCCAGGCTCCTGGAGGGAGTGGAGTAGCCCAGCAGTGCCCTTGCTGCTGGAGACAGTCGGCTGGGGGAGGGAGTTGGCTGTAATCCGTGTTTAATTTCTCTGGGGCCTCCATTATAAATTCCATAACTCCACCAGTCACAACATGACTAATTCCTGGGACTGCAGCCTCCACCGGGGAGTGGAAAGCCCTGTGCTGTTTTGCCGCCTTTTATCACCACTAATAAAGGCTTGGCAGCCAGAATTTAGCGGCTGTGGGTGGTTTTCTTATGCATGTGAGTTCCTCCGCCTCCCCTCCCCACAGTATCGCTCTAGAATAAATGCTTGCTTGCTGGGCTGGTTTTCTACCAGCTTTGTAATATTCTCAGCCTGAAAATCTGTGGGTCTAGGGGAAGTTTACAAAGAAGGGGCCACAGTGCTCAGGGTTAATTGGGTCTTTGATGATTCTGACAAGGGCAGTTCGCTGTGTGATTTAGGAGAAAAGAATGGGTTTGTTGGAAGTAAACAGAACAGAATTGCAGGTGTGATGTTTTCCCTGCTGGCGCGCCCCCTCACCCAACCAGCTTAACACCCCTGTGAGAGTGGGCTGTGCAGGCAGTGCCACCTCGTGCCCCCTGACTGTGCTGCCCTGGGCAGGCAGCTTCACCTTCCTGAGCTTCAAGCTCCTTATCTGTAAAATGCTGCAGACAAGCCATCAACCCTGGCTGTCCTGTAAGGCTTACGTGAGTATGGACTTAGTCAAGTGCCTGGCCCATCGGAAGAAAGCCAGCTAAGCAAGGTTGGAGGAAAAAAGATCCCCCACGGTCGTGCCATTTTATCTAACACCTTAGTCATTATATATTCATTAAAAACGTTCCCCGACTGCCTTAGTAAGGTATTAGTTTGTTGTCTTTGCAATAAGCAACCAACTTGGCTTTCATCTCTAAATACATTCCAACCTGCTCGCCCCCTACCTGGAGTTAAGGTGGTCTCACTGTAGGTAGGAAATGGTTGATGGGTGGAGCTTTGCTGGGGGGAGTCAGGGGGGCACATGGATGGAGTGTTGAGAGCTGGCCCCACCTCAGAGAAGGGTGAGACGGTGGTGGTGGTTCAGTCGCTCAGTTGTGTCTGACTCTGCGGCCCCATGGACCGCAGCACACCAGGCCTCCCTGTCCATCACCAAGTCCCGGAGTTTGCTCAAACCCATGTCCATCGAGTTGGTGATGCCATCCAACCATCTCATCCTCTGTCATCCCCTTCTCCTCCCACCTTCAATCTTTCCCAGTGTTAGGGTCTATTCCAATGAGTCAGCTCTTCGCATCAGGTGGCCAAAGTATTGGAGTTTCAGCTTCAGCATCAGGCCTTCCAATGAATATTCAGGACTGATTTCCTTTAGGATGGACTGGTTGGATCTCCTTGCAGTCCAAGGGACTCTCAAGAGTCTTCTCCAGGGGCCAGGGGCTAATGATGACGTGACGATGAGAAGTGGGCCTGGGTGGTGAGCTCTGGGAGGGGCCTTTGGGGACTGAGAGCCAGTCGGCGAGGAACTGTAAGGGCCGAGAGAGCAGTTAGAGAGACCTGTGTTCAGGCTCTGCTGCTGTCATCTTCTAGCTGTACTGAAACCGCACCCCAGCTTGTTTGGAACTCAAACCCAGCCAAAATTCAGACTAGGACTTGAGCCCCAGCCCCTGCCTTAGGCTGCTCACCTGGTGCCAGAATTTACCGAAGCTCAGGTTCTTTTGTCTCACAGCAGAAAGAATTCAGCATGGGGCCAAGAGGTGAAGAGTGAGTTTATCAGCATAGGAAGTTTGTGAGAGATTCAAGTGGGCAGGCAAGGGAGCCAAGCTCCGAGAACAAGGAGGGCTACATTTTCATAATCAAAGAAAAAGTGAGGCGGGGAGAAGACCACCTTCTTCCTCAGCCTGAGGCAGACGTCAAGTCTTAGATTAGTTCCTCCTTTGACCCTAAAGGGTCAAACTGGAACTGTCATGGTGCTATTTAAGTCATGTGTATTAGCGAAAGGGCAGTAACATTTAGTAAAATACGGTGACTAATCTCAGGTTTCAGCATCAAGTCCCCCTTTACCTGGATTTTTCCCCTCTCACCTGTATTTCTGTCTCGACTACATACAGAAAGGCTACTTTCAAGGACCATTAACTCCCTGACCTCGTAACAAGATCCAGGCCCCGCGTTCACTGTCTTGTGCTTTAACTAGTCAGGCTTTGTGGGTTGAGTGTGCCTGGACCTTGGATGCAGCTGGTCTTCCTTCAGGTGGTACAGATTGTCGCTAGGTGACCGGCTTCTTTTCTTCAGCAGTTACTAGCTTAGAGCAGGCTCCCAAACCCCCTTACAATTCCCACTCTGTCTTTAATCCCTAGTGGGACTCCTGAACTATTTAATTATCCCATTCTATCCCTCTCAGTGTGACCTGAGGCTGATTCTCAGGATCTCTGAGCTTCACCCCCCTTATCTGTGAAATGGGGATTGTAATATTACCTGCCTTATGGCGGACAGAGTTGTGTGAGCTGCTGCAAGCGGAGTGCTCAGCACAGCGCCTGGCGCACAGGAAGCGTGCAGCGAATGTTGGCTGCTCTTGCCGTTGTGATTGTGGTGGTGGTGAATGATTACACGTCTTTGCAGCTGGTCTAAGGGGGGGAGTCACTGGCATGAATAGCCACTGTTGTGGTTCCGGGGTTATTGGCCATGCCAGGGGCAGTGAGTTCACTTTCCAGGAATGGTTGGACCCCCTGCAAAGGCTCACTCCCCCAAGCTTTGCCCAGCGCATCTTAGACCAGCCTCAGCAGAGCTGGTCTTGCACCCGCCCTGAGGTGGTTAATAGTTTTAATGTGAAAAGCCTCTTTTCTTCTGGCTTCTGGGGGATTAGGGTGAAGAAGGAGAATGTCAGTGTCAGCCACGGGCAGTTCGAAGCAAAACTGTTGGCCTGGTGGCCAAGACCTTGAAATCCAGATTCACCTTGGATGAGCCCGAGTAGCAATAAATAATCTTCCTCTTGTCTTTGCTTTCAAAACACATCCAGAAACAGTCACGTCTCACCCGCTCTGTAGCTACCACGGCGGGCCTTCCTCTCTCCCCTGGGTTCCGGCGTGGGACCCCCGCCTGCCTGAGCATTTCCAGCTTTGCTCCCCACACAGGTAGTTCTCTATGCACGCGGCCAAGGCCTGTTAAACGCAATGTCACGTGCTCTGCTTGGAAAGGCCTCCCTGCTGAAAGCTGGCCAGCGGCTCACTTCTCACTCAGAGTAAAAGCCTCAGTACCCGCTGTCTCTCTGAGCCCTGCTGGAGGGCGCATGGACCCCTCGCCCCCTCCCGCCCTGGCCCCCGGTAGAGCCTCCCTGGTGGTCCTCGACTTTGCGGGTGTGCTCTGGCCCAGGCCTTTGACCCCCGCTGTTCCCTCTGCCTGGAGCATCTTCCCCAGACATCTGCTAGCTCGTCCCCTTGCTGCTTCAACTAAGTGCCACCTCACTAGAGAGGCTTCCCTGACCCTCGCCGCCCACCTGAGAAACCAGCAGCCCCACACCCCTCTCTCCTCTCGCCCAGCAGCCCCTCACCCCTCTCTCCTCTCGCCCGCACCCCTCTCTCCTCTCGCCCAGCAGCCCCACACCCCTCTCTCCTCTCACCCGCACCCCTCTCTCCTCTCGCCCAGCAGCCCCACATCCCTCTCTCCTCTCACCCGCACCCCTCTCTCCTCTCGCCCAGCAGCCCCACACCCCTCTCTCCTCTCACCCCGCACCCTGCTCTCCTCTCACCCAGCAGCCCCGCACCCCTCTCTCCTCTCGCCCGCACCCCTCTCTCCTCTCGCCCAGCAGCCCCACACCCCTCTCTCCTCTCACCCCGCACCCCGCTCTCCTCTCACTTCTTTGTGTTCAACACTTGAGTTTGTCTCCCCGCTAGAATGTAAGCTTCATAAATGCAGGACTTCGAATTGTGCTCACAGCTGAAGCCCCAGGGCCCAGAACGGTGCCAGCGCACCCTCAGAAATGTTTTTTGAATGAATGAATGATCACATCATCCTTCCTTGAGAGCAGTTGTGCAGTCTGCAGAGAATGGGCAGTTCAGTTAGTTGAGCTCAGTCACTCAGTCGTGTCCACCTCTGCGACCCCATGGATGCCAGGCCTCCCTGTCCATCACCAGCTCTGGAGCTTGCTCAAGCTCACGTCCATTGAGTCGGTGATGCCATCCCACCATCTCATCCTGTCTTCTCCAGTAGCATATTGGGCACCCACCCACCGGGGGAGTTCATCTTTCAGTGTCCTATCTTTTTGCCTTTTCATACTGTTCATGGGTTCTCAAGGCAAGAATACTGAAGTGGTTTGCCATTCCCGTCTCCAGCGGACCACGTTTTGTCAGATCTCTCCACCATGACCTGTCCGTCTTGGGTAGCCCCATACGGCATGGCTCATGGTTTCATAGTTAGACAAGGCTGTAGTCCGTGTGATCAGATTCGTTAGTTCTCTGTAGAGAATGGGCAGCCAGTACCTTCTCTCCTGAACCAAGCAAAAGAGTGTGACTCCAAACACCAGCAGGATGTTCAGATGAGCTGATCACAGAATTTTCTGGCATTTTCAGTTAAACACTGGCATGGTAAATGTCTTGTGGGTACATTTATTGAATTGACTTTTGAAGCGGTTTGAAAGCCTCTCAGCAGCAGGATTACGTATTTAGGTAGCTGCCTGATAGACCTTTCTGTGGGAGATACGGGTCTGATTATAGAGATAAAGAAGAAATCCAAAGAAGTGATGGGACACCCTCAAGATGGCCTACGTGTCAGTAGTAGCACGCGTGCACGCTGAGCCGCTTCAGGCGTGTCTGACGCTTGGCGACTGTGGACTGTATCCTGCCGGAACAAGGTCTGACCAGGTCACTTCACTTCACTGCCCTCATATCCGTTTGGGCTTCCCAGGTGGCTCTAGTGGTAAAGAGCCCACCTGCCAGTGCAGGAGGCGTAAGAGACGTGGGTTCGATCCCTGGGTAGAGGTGATGCCTGGAGGGGGGCATGGAAACCCACTGCACTTACCTGGAGAATCCCACAGACAGAGGAGCCTGGCGGACTACAGTCCCCGGGGTCACAAAGAGTCAGACGCGACTGAAGCACTTAGCGTGCACGCATATCCATTTCCTGAGCACCTGCTAAGTCTTAAGCTCTGAAGATTCACAGATGGGTGGCTCCTGTCCACGAAGGGCTCACCGTCCAGACCCTCAGTCTTACCACCTAAGCCTCCCATCCCAAATCACAGCACTTAAAGCTCTGTCAACCTTCCTCCCCAATGCTGGCATATTTCAAGCTCACCCTCCATCTAAATGTTTCCACCACCTTCCCCACCTCACTGCCCAGTGACTCCTCCTGGTTTCCATTTCCCTCCAATTCAGTCTGGCTCAAACGCCATCCCTGGACTTCCCTGGTGATCCAGCAGTTAAGGATTCTCCTTTCAATGTAGGGCTTGATCTCTGG